>NW_005841831.1:3908638-3930935 GCF_000455745.1 Alligator sinensis
CGGACTGGTTTAACTGTCTGGCTTTAGTGCCTGGATCGCGTGGTTACGAACTCCTCGGCCAGCTCCGGGAAGACCTAGAGACCGAGGGCCGCCACGCGGCACAATGGGGAGGCCCAAAATGGAACAAGGCAAAAATAATAAACGTGTTATTTCAAACAGTAGAGGGGTTATTGAGAGAAAACGCCAACCTAGAAATGCAATTGCAAACAGCGAGCATGGAGTCACTGGAGCAGGCGGCGGGGGGCTCCGAGCCAACGCTCGAAAATGGCGCCGGCCGCATGGAGCCGCCACCAGAAAATGGCGCCGAGAAAAAGATGAGCTGCCCAGAGGACCCGGAAAAGAAGTGCGGAGCCACAAAAGAACAGGCGGGACTCGACCCAGCAACCCCGCCCCAGGAGGTGACGTCGCTCCCAACAGCCCCACCTCCGCACCACGGGGAGGGGGCAACAAGCGGGAAATTGTATCCGACCCTCCCACCAGATACAGTAACAATTTCAGCAGCCGCTCACCCTGTAGCGATAACCAAGCAAGTAACCAACCCGCAGGGTGCAACCACCACCACCTATCGCACTCGCAACAGAACTGAGCTACAGGAATTACGTAAGGAATCGAAAGAGAAACCTACCGAGACACTAGTCATTTGGCTGGGTCGTCTCGTAGTGGAGTATGGATCAGAACTGTTGGATTTGGAGGAGGCCAGCTTCCTAACTCGTCAGGCCTCGTGGAGCAGAGGACATGCTACTGACTTAGAACTGGTAGTGAACAACAACAACTGGAACATTCCACTCCCGTCCCTGGTTGCGGGACAGATCAAGAATAAATCTCACACGTGTCACGACGGCAGGTCGGGAAAAGCCGCAGCAGAACAACTCCTACAGGCCATAATAGGGGTATCCTATTGCTCTTGGAACCTGGAGTTACATCAGTTGGGGTTGACGCAAGCCCAGCAAAGAAGTAACTGGCCTCACCGGTTCCTACGAAATCCCGGAACGGTTCCAGCCACCCTCGATGCCATCGAAGAATGCGTGGAGGTTTACGGAGGAGAGAATGCCATCACTCTTCACCTCCTCCTCAACCCGCTCGCTACTCAGCCAGCAGGGAATCTTTTAGGTCGGCTTCCACAGCTGCAAGCTCTCATGAAATCAGCAACCGCAAACTCAGCCGTTGCCCTAAGCTATCTTACTGCATATCCAGTCAAATATCAAAGGCCAAGACATCAACAATTCGACCCACAGAAGGAATCGAAACCGCCACTTCAAAGGACACCGGAGGAAAGAACAATGTTCGGGTTCCTCCTAAACCACTCTCCGCTTACCAAGCAACAGCTACGCGTCCTAGGAGATGCAGGACAACGATGACTGGCGCATAAACTAGGCTTCCAATGTGGTAGGAGACTTTGACCGATCCCACCAACCGGTCCGGGCCCCGGAGGCACCCATGTCTAGCGATGCACTCCGGATAACACCGCAACCTGCCCCAACAAGCAACTACTCGAAGGGGGCATCTACATACTATTCCGACCACTATGACATTACGCTCGTAGATGTACAAAAGACAATTTTATTGCTTTTAGTTTTCTTTGCTTTAGCAGGCCCGGAACCTGAGACGCGCAGCAACAAGGGACCCAGCCCAGAGGGAGAGAGAGAAAGCACCACCACAGGCACCGAGGCCCGATGTGTGGCGTCATCATGACACCTACCGAAGTAACCTTGTTATCGTTCTGGGCCAAAGCCATAACTAACGGCTCATCAACAGATAACCTCACCGTGTGCTTATGGTTCCTCTTTTTTGTTAATGACCCCGTGTTTGCACCCTTAGTTTACAAAATTATCTTGTACATACTTGTTTTGTTTTAAAGCCTGTTTAAAACTTTACGCAGTGAAGCCAAGCCATAATGTTTTGAGTGGGAAGGATAACTCACTTAACGGAGCAGTCCAAGTTGTTTGACATGCTGACTGTAACCAGCTTATGCAAGCTCTGAATTACTGAAAGAGAACAGCATTGGTAATCTGAAGGTTTGGGGGATGTCGCAGAAAGGTCAGGTGTAGACAGAAGCATTGATTAGGGAAAATGAGAGAGAGAGAAGAGGGGAATTTTGAAGGCTATGTCGTAGGTGGATGGAGGGCAGGAAGTGTTTGGTGTCAAATCATTGAGAGGAGAAGCAGGTGGTGATGCATGACAAGGTTGATGCGTTTCGATGGTCTTGAGCAGAGAAATGAAGAAAGGCCGCTAATGATGTCACGGAAAATCAGTGTTCTAAGAGCTATGATTTAAATCAAGTATAATAAGAGCATAATGAGGTTACTCCACAATTATAGGAACCCTCCGTATAGGGGGCATTAATCTAATACCCCACTCTCAGTTACCTTGAAAAATCGAATTAGAGAAAATTACATAAAATTAAGGGTAACAATTTGCTGCGTTTGGGTTAATTTAATTGTCAATGTCTTTAATTACCTTGTGTTTACCATTAATAGTAATAGCCATTGTTATATGTATGAGTTGTTGTATTTTATAGTTTGTTAAAAGGCGATTCATCAAGCTATCTGCTTATCTATAGCTTGAGCTCTTGGTCTGTTGTGTCATGGCCAAGGGGGCACAAAATCGCCACCGACACAAACAAAATCTCAGGTATTAGAGAGGGATGGATGGGACGCATTCTCATGCCTCTTTACCCTTCTAATTCCCATTCTTACCTTGATAGTACCTGTTGTTTGCATTGGTATTTGCGTATATGTTGGTTGTTGTTTTATGCAATACCTTGAGAACAAACTTGTTTCATTGTGAGCTTTTGTATATATTTGTTTACCATTTGAGAGTCCTAAACAAGAAGATGACGACGTAATCGGCTTATAAGTAAATAGTTCCAACTGTGCCATCGGCAAGGGGGCATGTCAGAACCAAATATTAGCATGCCTATGGCACAGTGGAACATTCCTTTGGTTTGATACATGTGCCTCAGTGGAATCCCCCACCATAGTGAAAGATCCCGCTGTCAATCATTCTGAATGCTATGGCACAGTGGAAAATTCCGCTATGTCAGAACCCAGTAACTATATGCCACAGTAATGGCAAGTTACAGCTTAGAAAAAGTTCCCGCCAACTTTATGCAAACACGCACACCACTATTGGCCGGTTTCAAATTATTCATATTTGGCGACTAGTGATTGGCTTGCTAGTCATATAAAAGTTAAAGCAGTTTCCGCCCACGTTGGAGAATCCAGAGAACTCAGAAACCTCCGCGCATTTCTCGGAGTTTAGAGACCTCAGAGAACTCGGAGAATTCCGCTCATTTCTCGGAGTAAACCTGGCGGACTGATCACCCACCAGCGACTCCCCGTCACCGACCTCCCCGACGTACCCCCCCGTCTTGCATGCTTGCTCAGCCGTTCACGGACATCTCATCTTGTTCGAAGAGCTCACGTTTGCAACTGTAATCTAAGCCAGTTTTTCTTCCTACGCTATATACATCGACGGCATAAGTAAATAATCTTTTGTTCAACCAATATGCTTCAGTGCCTAATTCCGCTCCATCGGTCAAAAGTACCCACCTGCCGTTTCGGGGCTGCTGGCCACAGCCCGGCCTACCACTCGACCGCCACACTCTTCTGTTAACTTTACCCTAGACTCCTTCCAGATGCTGGCAGTAGCTAAGGGTCCGGTCCAGCTTGACTCCTAAATAAGTAATGGTGTGACAATGTTCAAGTGTCCAGTTACCAATCTTGACTTTTATTTTTTTCTTCTCTTGGTTGTTTATTTAGGTGAAAAGCTGTTGCAACTGTTTTAGTGAGGTTGAGCTGAAGTCATCATTTATGGAAGTAGTCGGCAAGGGTGTATGTGTCTGATGTCAAAGAGGATTCAATGGCTTCCCATTGCTTGGTTGATTTGGTGAGACCCAGGTTATTGGCACAGCCATACTTCTTGGACTGGTTATCTGGCAGGTTGACAATGTACAGGTTGAAAAGCAATGGAGAAAGTACCAAGCCTTGTGGGATGCCATTCTTAAGACTTCTAGGGAGGCTTTCCTGTCCATCAATGGTCTTGAGAATGAAACTGCGGTTCTGAAGTATGAGTATAATAAAGCCGACGATTGTTTTGTCAGGTATCATTTGGAGGAGCTTGTAGAAGAGGCCATGGAACCAGACAGTGTCATGCAGTAGTGAGGTCCACCAAGAGAGCACCAACCTTCTCCCCAGCCTCAAAACTCTCTTCAGTGTCTTGAGTAAGGAGAGTTACCTGCTCCACTGTTGACCTTCCATGTCTAAAACCAGCCTGCTCCTTAGGCAGCTGTGGATAAATTATGGGCTGGACACAGGCATACATGAGGTGATCCAGTAGTTTGAATGGAATGCAAAGGAGGGTGATAGGTCTATAGCTGTTTGCATCATCCTTGGGCTTATTAGGCCACAGCCATTGCAGTCCTAGCCTTTCTCCAAATGCGAGGGACCTTGTTGCATTTGACACAGTTGGAGATATACTCACAAAGCCAAATGAACATCATCTCCCCAGAGTTACAAAGAAATTCAGCATGTATAGCATCAGGCTCTGGTGATTTATTGGTCTTTAGAAGCTTAAGGGCTGCCTTTATTTCCTCTACTGAATTCTCCAGACAGATGCTCATTGGGACCACAAGTCTTCCAGAGCTGTTTAAATTCTTTCTTTATCTGCCTAGTGAATTCCTTTTTAGGTTTGTAGCGGCCATTATGTACAAACTGAGCTGCAATGGCATCAGCTTTGACTTCACATTTGCTTACTCCTTGCTTCTTTCCTGCGAGCTGGACTATCTTTTGCCAAGCTTTCCAGCTGGAGTGAGAGAAGTTAATTGAATCCAGTGTTTTTTCCACATCGGACTTTTCTGACTTTGTCTAAAAGGTTGATGAGCTCTGTGGCACCATTGTTGGCTTGCTCTGGCTCAGCTGAGATTAAACTTTCATACAGTTGTTGGCATGCATCATTCCAGTCAGGGATATAATTTTTTCCTATACTGTCTGAGGATGCTATTGGCACATCTAAGAATGATGTCACAAAATGCAGTGTAAGAGGCATTTACATCTTTTATTCCAAGGGTTTGGCAGTGATTCAGCAACAGAGTTTGTATCAGTTTTGAATGTTTCCCACCTGGCTTTGCAAAATTTCCACCTAAGTGATGGTCTGCTATTCACTGGTGCTACAAAGCTTAGGTGTACAATTAGCAATGGCAGATGTTGTGACCAGGGAAACTTCTCCAGCACTCATCTGGCAGGCTAACAAGTATACACAGATAACCCAAACTACTCTTCAGAAATGGTACCATAATGTCCATAGCTATTTTTTTTTTAACTCTATTAAGCTCAGAGAGATTAGGGGAGCCATCAGGGGCTTCCCTGGGGCTACCACCTGACATTCAGGGCAGGATCCACAATACTCAGATCTCTCGTAAGCCCAGCCAAAAAAATTGCCTGAGCAACTGGGCTTCAGCTTTATCTCCCGTCAGATGTCTTCCTATGGGAAGCTTGTGGGCCATCCTCACTAAGGTCCTCTTATAATGTTTTGAGACCAACAACTGTACAATCTCTTCCCACTCTATGGTCTCGAATTTAATGCAATACGGTAGATCATTCCTTACCTCAAGTCAGAGGTTAGTCTTCAGTAGTTCAGGGCAAAGAATCTCACCATTACCTTTTTGACCTGGTCAGTCTCTGCCTAGTATTTGGCACAGCAAATTTGGTGCCACAGACCGGGAAGGGGTGTGTCTGCTCCATTACTGTCAAAGTAACTCACACACACTTGTAGGTACAGATTTCCCCATGTAAACAGCTCAGAGCTTTCTGACCTGATGCCTCTTTGGGGTACCAGTTTCTTTTGTATCATGGTCTGTAAGCATCCTGAATCAACTGCCACTACAATTGACTCTTTAGTATATGTACTTCCACCTTTGAGTGGGGAATACTTCCTTGGGGGTCACAGGTCCTCACCTGGCTTTGTACTCCATAGCTACAGTCCATTTTCTCTAATGGGCAGCATTCTTCAGTCTTTGCTTCCTTGTGAATTGGGGCTTCCTATAATCGGGGAGCCACCTCTTACTGAGGCCTGGCAGAACATAGTGTAGTGTCCTGCCTTGCCACAGTGATAACACAGATCCTTAATCGGTCTCAGGGCTTTATCTCCACCTTGAAACCTTCTACTGGTCTCCTGGGTACTTGCTGCTGGGCTTGTGCTATCCCTGGGTCCCCATTCCTTCTTCAGCCCTTCTTCTGCCTCAGAGAAGGCCTTTGCTAGTTCTATCATCTCTTTCAGTATCTGCGGCTTATGCCTCTTCACCCAGTTCCATGTCTTGGTCTTCAGGTCCCATAAGAACTTCTCCATTACAATTTGTTCCATTAATTCATTTTTGGACCTCTTCTCTGGGCATAGTAATAGTTGCTTAAGGCAATGCCCCTTAAGCTCTGAGCCAAAAGCTGGGTTGCTGTGAATCTCTAGCCTTTCTTTCTTGAAACCTTTGTTGGTAGTATTCTTTTAGTATCCCCAGGTAGTGCAAAATGCCCTCCTTAACTTTCTCATAGTCCCAAGCATCTTGTCTTAAGAGCATGCAGTACGCAGCCTGTGCTTCTCCCATTACTAGTGCTCCCAGGTGTGTTGCCCAGGTGGATTCTTTCCATGTGGCTGCTTCCGCATCTCTTTCAACTGTCTTAAAGAAAGCTCATCATCTTTGTAAGGGTAAGCTCATGACTGCCCTCCGCTTCTCCCTTCCCCCCAGCCTTGTTGATGTGTGACCTGTTCGCACATTTGTTGCCTCAAAAACTGAGTATTCTGCCCTACCTGCTATGCTTGGTTTCGCACCACCTCCTCAATCTGACATCACTGCCCCTGCAGCAACTGGGCCATCATACTCTGGCACTTCTGCATCTCTTTTTTTGGCTGACTTAGGTGTTATAATAACCTACTCTCCTCCATCTTGTCACCTTCAAGTTCATACTGCCTACAGACCACAATTGGCATAATGGCCCAATCCATTGCAAACTTGGCACTCAGGCAATCAGTTGCAGCCCTTCTGGCCCTATTAGTGTCCTAGGACACGGGTTGTCAACTGGGGGTATGTGTACCCCTAGGGGTACTTCAAAAGGTCATAAGGGGTATGTGTGGGTGAGCAGGGATGGAGTGCACACCGGGGTGTAGTGGCAGCTTCACTCCCACCACATTCCCACACTTCAGCTCTTACCTAGGGGAAGGGCCGCTCTTGAAGCAAGAGTTGCAGAGGGTCTGAATGGTGGGGTGGTGGGGAGGAGGGGAGAGTGTGTGCCTACTCCCAGGAGTAGGGCCAGGGGGGTGAGGGCAGCGGCGCCCCTCTGTGGGCTGCACAGGTGCCACCCGGCTGGCCGAACATAGAGGAGGCGTAAGAGGGGGAGACTCACACGCAGTGGCTGCTGCCGCCACCCACCACCCTGTGCTCCAGCTGCTTCCACTGCCACCCACTGCTGCCGCACAGCACTTCCCCACAGCCAGTTGCATGTGTGACTCCACAGGCTGCTGACGGGTGGCATGGGATTGGCCAGGCTCGAAGCCCATCAGCAGCCCATGGAGCTGCACATGCAACCATCCATGGGAAAATGGGGCACGGCGGTGGTGGCGTGGGGTGGTAGGTGGCAGCAACAGTGTGGGGTGGTGGGTGGGGCTGGCAGCCGTTGCATGCAAGGCCCCTACCCCCCACATCTATCCAGCCAGGCAGTGCCTGTGCAGCCCGCAGAGGGGTGCCACTGCCGTCACCCCCCCCCGGCCCTGCTCCTGGGAACAGGCACAGAAACACACTCTCCCTCTGCTATTCTTACTCTCTGTGCCTCAGTGCTGCTGCTTGCTTCAAGAGTGACTTCACTGACTTGGATGAGGGCATGGCCAGCACTCTGTCCAAATTGGCAGATGACACCAAATTATGGGATAAAGTAAACACACTAGTGGGCAGGGAATGAATCCAGGCAGATCTGGACAGGCTGGAGAAGCGGGCAAAGCAGAATAGGATGCAATTCAACAAGGACAAATGCAAAGTGCTGCACCTAGGGAGAAGGAATCACCAACACACTTACAGGCTGGGGGATGACCCTCTCAGCAGCACTGTAGCAGAAAGGGATCTCGGAGTCATAGCTGACTTCAAGATGAAGATGAGTCATCAATTTGATGAAATGATCAGCAAAGCTAACCGCACTTTATCATGCATTAGCAGGTGCATCACAAACAGGTCCAGGGAGGTTATACTTCCTCTCTGTGTGGCACTGGTGAGGCCGCAGCTGGAGTACTGTGTCCAGTTTTGGGTGCTGCACTTCAAGAGAGCTGTAGATAACCTTGAGATGATCCAGAGAAGAGCCACTCATATGGTTAGGGGCCTGCAGGTAAGTCCCTATGAGGAGAGATTGAAGAATCTGAATCTCTTCAGCCTCCACGAGAGAAGGCTGAGAGGGGATCTTGTGGCCATCTACAAATTTATTGCGGGGGACAGCAAGGGATAGGAGATGCTCTGTTTACCACGGTACCCCTTGAAGTAACTAGAAATAATGGCCACAAATTGACAGAGAGCAGATTCAGGTTAGACATCAGGAAGAACTTCTTTACAGTAAGGGTTGCCAGAATCTGGAAAGGGTTTCCAAGGGAGGTGGTGCTCTCCCCTACTCAGGGGCTTCAAGAGGAGACTGGACAAGCACTTGGCTGAGGTCATCTGACCCCAGGGCTCTTTTCTGCCTGGGGCAGGGGGTCAGACTCTATGATCTGTTGAGGTTCCTTCTAACCCTGATATCTATGAATCCATGATGGCCATGTGCATCCTATTGCTTTGCAGGCAGTAGCCCGGTGGTGAACTGCCTAGCATTGGGACGCACATTGCATTGTGCCACTCTTGAAGCAGTGGCAGCAAGGCACAGAGGCAGAGCAGAGCCCAGCCTGCCCTCGCCCCAGGCACATGCCCCCCACTTGGCTCCCCTTTGGTGCACACAGCGGTGGGAGTCCCTCCCCTCCCACCTGTGCCCCCAGACATGCCACTGGGCTCCTACTGTCCCGCAGCCTAACCCAGGCCCCATTCACCCCTGCCCCACTCCCTTCTGCACTGTGTGGGTCTTGATTTGCACCCCCCCATCCCTTTTCCTCTCCCCTGCCCTGCCTGTTCCATCTACACATACTTACTTTCTGGGGGGGCAGTGTGTGTCTGTGTCTGTGTGTGTCTATCCCCTGCCCACCCGGCGACAGCAGGCACATGGCATCGCACGGCTCTTGGGGCAGCGGCAGGGGGGGGGAGAGCAACAGCTGCCTCTGCCCGGTGCACAGATCTGGGGGGCACACGGCCCCCGGGCCTCAGCTGGGGTGTGCACAGCAGTGGGAGCCACCCCCTTCTCCTTGCAGCTCTGTCCTGTGCTCTGCTCTGCCCCAGCTGTGCAGCGCCTGACCCTGCCTCTGCCCCTGCCCCAGCCCCAGCCCCACTCTGTCACTATGGGGGCCTCAATCTGCCCTCCCCCCTACCCCTTAAAAACAAGAAAAAAAATATAAAGGGGTACATGAGCCGAACCTTTGAGGCAGAAGGGGTACACTTGTTAAAAAAGGTTGAAAACCCCTGTCCTAGGACACCAGGCACGTTGTGTTTACGGCCTTTGTCCACCACTATAACCACACCCACGCCTCCTAGATGTCATTCCAGATTTGCCCACATGGGCTTATACAGACTTCAGTCCTCTAGTCCTTGGCCTCCCAGTTACTCTAGCTGTGGACTTCTAAGCCTGGGCCACTTGCACTGGCCTGGCTCCTCAGTCCCAGCCTTATCATCATCTGCCTCCTGGCCCTTGTCACCCCCTCGGGGCTCAGGCCATAGCCATCTTCAGTCTGAGGCTGCCTGTACCCACACTCTGGGTCAGCCTTAGGTCCCTCCCTTTTAGCTTCTGTTTGTCTCTTTCTCCCCACATCTCAAGCCTCTGCCTCTGGCAGGGTCCAACTCTAACGTGCCTCTCTGGCACCCCTGCATGGCCTCCTAACCGCCTCTAATAGTCACACCTGGTTGTAAACTTAACTGCAACAAAAGTACAATACACTGCTTTTGAACATAAACCTCTCCCACTCTGGGAAAAAGACATCTTGCCAGCCCTTGTTCCCTTGGACCACGTAGCTCTTGGGGTGGTTTGACGCCTGCTAGGGTGCTTCCTGCAGCCCCTCGCTCCTGGGAGCTCTGTTCCCTGCAACACGCTGGCCTAGGCTGCCTGCCTTCCTCCAGGCAATGGGCTTATATGTCCTGGAGTCCTGCCCCTTTTAGTCAGGTGACTCCCTAATCTAGCACAGGGGTTTTTCCTTTTACCTAATGGGTAGCCTGCCACTCTCTGCTGCAGCTTACCCATGCTGTTTGCTGTCTTTATCCTCTGGCTGCCTGGAAATCTCCACCACTCTGCTGGATCATCATGGTGCAGATAGGCTTGGCTCAGTTGCCTGCCCACACAGCACAGCTAGCCTGCTGTCCCTTCCCCTTTAAGTAACAGGGGCCTTTGGCTCCGTTAGAAGGGTCTATGACCGTCATGAATAGACTCATAGATTTCATAGATGTCATAGACATTAGGGCTGGAAGGGACCTTGGAAGTTCATCGAGTCCAGCCCCCTGCCCAAGGGGCAGGAAGTCAGCTAGAGTCAAAGGATCACAGCAAGATAAGCATCCAAACATTTCTTAAAAGAGTCCAGAATACGCCCGAGCATATTGAAAACTGATTTTTCTATGGAGGATATGCAGATAGAAAATGTTGAGTTTTTTCTCCTTCATGTAATTATTTGTATTACTGTGTTTCAGCTGTTTCTGTCACTAGTTCATCCCATATGTCTGAAGGAACATCACATAATATTTTTACCATATTTACACGTTTAAAGTTTGTTCCAGATCCTCAGGATGTGAATTGTGTGATAGTTCCTGCTATCACAAATTGGCAGCCAGGTTGGAACTTTAAGGTCATATGCTTTTATCATTTCTGAAGTAAAGACTGCATCATAGCCCAGTCACTGGCACGGATCTTTGAGAACTCCTGGCGCTCTGGTGTAGTGCCCAAAGACTGGAAGAAAGCCAATGTGGTGCCTATCTTCAAGAAAGCGGGGAAAGTGGATCTGGCAAACTATAGGCCCATCAGCTTGACTTCTATCCTGGGGAAGATCTTAGAAAAGTTTATTAAAGAGGCCATCCTTAATGGACTGGCCAACGCCAACATCCTGAGGGATAGCCAGCATGGGTTTGTAGCAGGTAGGTCTTGCTTGACCTATCTCATTTCCTTTTATGACCAGGTGACCTATCACCTGGACAAGGGAGAAGAGATTGATGTCATATATCTTGACTTCAAAAAAGCCTTTAATCTGGTATGCCATGATCACCTCTTGGTGAAACTGGCCAGTTGTGGCCTTGGGTCCACCATGATCCACTGGCTGGGAAATTGGCTCCGTGGTCAGACCCAGAGGGTAGTAATTGACAGAAGTCAAACATCATGGTGACCGGTGGGGTCCCCCAAGGCTCTGTCCTTGGGCCCATGTTGTTCAACATCTTCATTAATGATGTGGACATTGGAGTCAGAAGCAGACTGGCCAAGTTCGCCGATGACACCAAACTCTGGGGCAAAGCATCTACACCTGAAGACAGGAGGGCAATCCAGGCTGACCTGGACAGGCTCAGCAAATGGGCAGACGAGAAACTGATGTTTAACACTGAAAAATGCAAGGTTCTCCACCTTGGGAGGAAAAACCTGCAGCATCCTTATAGGCTCGGCAGTGCTACGCTGGCTAGCACTATGGAAGAAAGAGACTTGGGGGTCATCATTGACCACAAGATGAACATGAGCCTTCAATGAGATGCTGCGGCTAGTAAAGTGACCAAAATGCTGGCTTGCATCCATAGATGCTTCTCAAGCAAATCCTGGAATGTCATTCTCCCCTTGTACTCGGCCTTGGTGAGGCCACAGCTGGAGTACTGCGTCCAGTTTTGGGCCCCACAATTCAAAAAGGATGTGGAGAAGCTTGAGAGAGTCCAGAGAAGAGCCACGCGCATGATCAGAGGTCAGGAAAACAGACCTTACGATGACAGGCTGAGACCTATGGGGCTCTCTAGCCTGGAAAAGTGCAGGCTCAGGGGTGATCTGATGGCTACTTATAAGTTTATCAGGGGTGACCACCAGTATCTGGGGGAAGGTTTGTTCACCAGAGTGCCCCAAGGGATGGCGAGGTCGAACAGTTATAAACTACTGCAAGACTGTTTCAGGCTGGACATACGGAAGAATTTCTTTACTGTCCGAGCCCCCAAGGTCTGGAATAGCCTGCCATCGGAGGTGGTTCAAGCACCTGCATTGAACACCTTCAAGAGTAAATTGGATGCTTATCTTGCTGGGATCCTGTGACCCCAGCTGACTTCCTGCCCTTTGGGCAGGGGGCTGGACTCAATGATTTTCTGAGGTCCGTTCCAGCCCTAATGTCTATGAAATCTATGAAATCATTGGGAGCAATTATCCACATCCCTTTTCATATATTTTGATCTGTGTTTTGTGATCTGTTTGTGCTGAGTATTTACAACCATATAGAAGGGTGGTGGTAGATGTTATTTTCCCATAACTTAAGATGGGAGTTAAGCTAAGTACTCTTTGGACATCTCAAAGTTATGCTTCTCCAGGTAAGGATTATCTCCAGCTGGTGTTAGCAGCTCTTGTTAAAGTAACATAAGTCTGCTCCACAGGGCCAATACCAAAAACTAGCAGTTCTCTGGTATCCCAGGATACACCGCCCCCAGCCTCCTACTTCCATATGGCCGACCTATCATCCAGAACTCTGCTGCACCCGACTGATGGAAAGCCAGGGAAAGCTGGGCTACATGCCAGGATTGGGGCCCCACACCACTTCTGTTTGGCCCCATGCACTGAGATTGAGGCCCCTGCTGCCTTCGTCTGGCCCTGCTGCCTCCTGTGCCTCCATCTGGATTATTTAGAGACACTAGATGCTTTCACATGGGCAGGACTGGATGGGATGCATCACAGGGTACCAAAGGATTGGCTGAGGTACATTTCAGAGCCATTAGCTCCTCTTTGAAAATTTGTGAAGTCTGGCTGAGGTTTCAGATCAGGCAATTTTTTCTGCCTGTGGGCCACATAGGGAGTTTTGGGGAGCTGTTGTGAGCTGGGTCAGCACCTCCCTCTCCCCTCTTCCAACAGCTCACCAAACCTCCCCATGTGGGATGGGGCTGTGGGCAGTGGGGAGAGGGAGAGGGGCTGGGGTGGCAGCTTCAGCAGGTTCAGCCTGTGGCCTGCCCTTCTACCCCAAGGAGGGGCTCAGGAAGATGCTTTGATCCCCAGGGGGAAGCTGACACCTGCATCTGTAGCTGATGCCAGTGCCCGCTGGCACTGCTTCTGGTGCATGGGGTAGGAGCTGGTGTAAGCTGCAGGGCTGTGCTGGAGGTGCAGGATGGTTGCAGGGTAAGGGGAAGAGAAGGCGGGGGGAAAGGCAGTGGAGAGGAAGGGGAAAACAGAGAGGCGGCTCTGTCCACGATGAGCAGCAGTGGCTGGTGCTGGATGTCAGGCAAAAGCAGGACTTGGTAGCAGGCATGCTCACCACTTCCAGGGCCCTTCTGGCTGCCACTGCCTGGAGCCAAAGCTGGGGATGCCCTGCAGCTTCATCCCAGTGCTACTGCACTGCACCACCTCCAGGCCTGTGAGCCACAGAGAAGCCCCAGCACGCGATCTGGGCAGCCACAGCCAGAAGGGCCCTGGAAGCAGTGACGGCGCCCACTGCCAGGTCTTGCTTTTGCCCAATACTCAGCATCAGCCGCTGCCACTCATCACGGGCAGAGCTGCCTCTCACTATCTCCCCCTTCCTCCCTGCCCCACCCCCTGCCTTTCTCCTGCTTGCCCCAGAGTGGTCCCGACCTCAATACCTGGACAGGTATTGGAACAGGTCCTTAAGGAATCTATTGCAAGCCCCTAGAGGAGAACAAGGTGGTCAGAAACAGCTAGCCTGGATTCAACAAGAGCAAGTCACACCTGACTAACCTGATTTCCTTCTATGAAAAGAGAACCTGCTCTGTGAGTCGGGAGAGGAGCAGTGAATGTGACCTACCTTAACTTTAGCAAGGTTTTTGGTGCACCTCCCACGCCATTCTCATTAAGATGCTAAGGAAATATAGACTAGACAAAAGTACTGTAAGGTAGATATCTAACTTGTATCATCGGGCTGAATGAGCACCTATCAATGATTCAATGTGCAGTAGGGAGGAGGTATCAAGCAAGCTTTCCCAGGGATCTGTTTTGGCTTCACTACTGTTCAACATCTTAATTAATGATTTTGATGATGGGATTGAGGGCATACTTAGCAAATCTGAGGATGACACTGGATTGCGGGGAGTTGCAGACCCTCTGGAGAGTAGGGCTAGGATTCAGAATGACCTGGATAGAAGGGGAAAATGGTCCACAAACAACCAGATGCATTCAGCAAGGACAAGTGCAGAGTCCTGTGCTTGGGACAGAATAACTAGATGCAGAACTACAGACTGGGGAACAACTGGCTAGGCTGTGGTACTGCAGAGAAGGACCTAAGGGTTACTGTAGACTCAGGGCAGTTCAATTGGTGGCCCACAGGCAACATACAGTCCCCCAAGGGGATAAACTGAAGCCCCAAGCCCCCCGCTTGGGTGGCACTCTCCCTACCACCAAGCTGCTGCTGCTGCTCCCATGTCCCAGGGCTCCCCCTCCTCTCCTCCAGTTTCTGCTTCCTGGCTCTACCCCTGGGGCCAGGGTAGAGCAGTGGGGCTGAGGGAGCTGATGGCCAGGTGGCTTGGGGGAGACCTGGGCCCCTGTGCAGCATGGCACAGTGCAGAGGCACTAGCACAGAAAAGTGGGATCATGCCTGCTGTGTGGTGCCAGAGAGCTTGTGTCCCCCAGCTGCTCAGAATATGGACTGGGCTGTAATAACCCAAATGTCACTTGCAAGTCACGGGAAGTGATTCTTCTGCTCTATTGGACACTGGTGAAGCCTCATCTGGAGTTCTGTATCTAGTATTGGGCTCCACACTTCAAGAAAGATGTGGACAGATTGGAGAGAGCCCAGTGCAGAGACAAAAATGATTAGGGGCCTGGGAAGCAAGACTTAGCAAGAAAGGCTGAAAGAACTTGGGTTATTTAGTCTGCAGAAGAGAAGACGGAAGGGGGATTTGATAACAAGGATATACGTGACCCTTCAAATACCTGAAAAGTGATTACAGAACATATGGAAATGGGCTTTTTCTTCTGGCCATAGGGACAGGACTAGGAACAATAGCCTCGAGTTGCAGCAGAGGAAATTTAAGTTGATTAGGAGGAATTTTCTGACTATGAGGATAGGACAGACCATCTAGAGAAGTTGTGGAATCTTGAAATTTGGACATTTTCAAGAACAGGTTGGACAGAAACTTTGCTGGGGTGGTTTAGTCAGGGATGATCCTGCCTTAAGTAGGAGGCTGGATTAGATGGCCTCATGAGCTTTCTTCCAGCTTTACTTCCCTCTGATTTTAGGAACATGTCTGGAAATCTGTCCAACTCTCCTCAAGGGGAGGGGTGTGGATATTCTGGGACAACCCAACAAAGGCACTCTGCTGTAGACATGTTCTTCATCCACACAGAAACATTGGTTGGGAACTAAATCTTGAGTGGACTGCATGGGATGGGTAGGAGTTTTAATGGTCATTTCTCTGTTATTCTGCAGTTACCATGAGTGTCTTCTTCAGCAGAAGACTGTGAGAAATGATCATGGATCCTGAAAATGTATTTTCAAGAGTTCTGTCATACCAGATGGGTTCAAGAGGAAATGGAGGAGGAGGAAGAGACAGCTGAGGAAAAGCATGTTCCTTTGAAATGGAGAACACAAGAGACAGTTTACTTTGTATTCTGCAATAAGAAACTATCATTACATTCAGTACTTTGACATAAAGATCCTAATGAGCACTTTATACTGTGAAGTTCACAGGGCTAATTGCCCTGAACAAAGCACAACTGGAGGATTATTTGACGATGTAACTTGTCCATATTTCAGCCTTTTGACTAATCATGGAGTAGAAATGGTAAGAAAACATATGTAGGTTCAGCTATCTTATTAGCAAAAAAGAAATAATAGGTCTAGTTCCAGTCAAAGCTGCTTAAGATGCACATGGATAACACAGGCAGCCAATGCAAACGGTGCAGGCTATTTGGCCAAAGTCAGGGTAATTTACATTTTATGGATTAACTTAATCAGTGACGCATAAGCTTTTGTAAACGGTGGCTTATTGCATCAGATGCTATTTGGCCATCTCCCACTGACCTCAATATTAATAGGCATTGCTTAAGTATGTTATGGTATTAAGTATGCTATCCAGTAGAGGAGTTGTCAACCAGGGGTATGTATACCCCTAGCGGTACTTAGAAAGGTGGTAGGGGGTATGCGTGGGCAGGCATAGATTCATAGATTCATAGATGTTAGAGTTGGAAGGGACCTCAATAGATCATCGAGTCCGACCCCCTGCATAGGCAGGAAAGAGCGCTGGGTCTAGATGACCCCAGCTAGATGCTTATCTAACCTCCTCTTGAAGACCCCCAGGGTAGGGGAGAGCACCACCTCCCTTGGGAGCCCGTTCCAGACCTTGGCCACTCGAACTGTGAAGAAGTTCTTCCTAATGTCCAATCTAAATCTGCTCTCTGCTAGCTTGAAGCTGATTTTCAGCCCTCTCGAGCAGTTGATATGGAGGGCGGAAAGAGAGAGAGAGGAAAAAAAAAAACTCAAACTCCCGGAAGAGTATACCCTAAGAGGCCTCGCCGTTGGGGAGTTGTTTCTTCATGGTTTGCCAGTACAGGTGTTTCATTGCTTTGACAATGTTGTGAAACCATATGTTTCCCTGCCTCGGGGGCTCAGTAGCAACCTGGCAGTCAGAACACTTGGGTTTCTCTTTTGTCAAGTTTGTACTTTGTTTCTGTACTGTCAGCAAAACGGTAGGTATGGGTATCACATCTACTACATGCAGACACAGCTCAGCTGTTTGTACCTGGTTATGCTTCCTTACTGAACGATGACCTTGCTTTTTACCAGGCTGTAGATTTAGTCATTCTGGCATCTGCTAAAGATTATTAGCAGCCAAGAAACTGACTAGCAGTTAACTATTTCCTTGCTTACTTCTTTCCCACCATATTTGCTACTGCAGTCATAAAAGCTGATACTGTTGCCCAACACTGGCAGACACTGAAGCCAGCTACATGGCTTAACAATTCACCTCAGACTGTTTGCCAGATGAGTTAACAGCAGACACATTAGATTGTGTTTAAAGTTTTTGAGTTCGTTCCAAGTTCTCAAAGACAGGAGTTCAGCTATAGTCAAATCTTTTATTTTGATCTGGGTTTTAGTCCCTGTGCGGGCCGGGAGCGATCCGGGTCCTTTTTTTGCGCCGCGGGCTGTGGCCAGCAGCCTGGACACGCTGGGTCGGAGAAAGCAGGCGACACGCTAGAATTAGGCACGGACGCTTAGTGGTTGATTCAAGATTGTTTACTTACACCGTAGATGGTCGCGGTGTAGGCTGGACAGTTTCCCAGGTAAAGCTCCGCTTAAATCCCTATGTTAAGGACTCGGACAAAACTCTGACTCACACGGAGTTGTCGAGGCTCCGTGGAACTTTTTGCGCGCAGGGAAGAGGGATACGTCGAGGATTGCGCTCGGCGACGGGGAGAGGCTAGAGGCAGATCAGACCCCTGTTGCCTTATTTGAATACGCTGGGTCCAATAGGCTCCGCAGCGCTTAGAGATCTTCACAAGATGTGAAGTCTCCTCCTCCTGGTGTTCATGGAGTCCTCCAACTTGGGCGGAAACCACTCAAGCCTTTTATATGGCTAGCAAGCCAATTGCTAGCCGCCATGCGTGAATAATTTAACGCAAGCCAATAATGGGGCTCGAATTAGAATACAAATGGCGGGGCCCCCCTGCAACGTGCATTTCTTAGCTGCAAAGAAGAAATGCACACTGCAAAGAAAGCTACAAATTGGCGGGAAAATAATTCAGCGGTGCCAAAGCACACACAAACAAAAATCACACCCTTGGGTTGTGACAGTCCCCACCTCTAACAAGTTATTTCCTAGAACTGTCCAAGTGCATAAAAAGTCTGCACTTGGTCCGGAGGGCAGACGGACCCTGTGGTGGGTGCTTCTCCCACGATTGGCTCCTCAAAAGTTCCCTGCAATAACTTCCTTCCTTGCCTTTCCAACAGGCGCCCCTGGGCTCCATTGTTCCCAAAATAAACCTGATGACTTCTGTTGATTGACACATGACTTTTTCATTCACAGTACAGTCCCTGCCCAGGTCCATGTAAAGTGGGATCTTCTTAATTTGTGTGAAGAACTTTTGTTGCCTTATACAGGTCACTGGCTGGCTACTGCCTTGATCTAGTTGGTCAGACCTGGGCCACCAGGATGCAATTCCCACTTCTAAGGTGTATTCTACCCATTTGGAGTACTTTACTACAGAAACTCCACATTCTGGGGGAAAAGTTTCAGAAAAGCCCAGGTTTCTCAACTTTATAACAAATATTAGATGCATTGATCTAGCTATATTTTCTAGGGAAGACTTTATAGGATTTCAAGTTTGAATCCAGTTCCACAACATAACTTCCTTCTCCTCCCTCCTCTCCCCCCCCATGCTTGTTCTAATATCAAGACTTGAAATATTGAATAGAATCAACCAGTTCTAGCTCCGGGGTTGATACTGCTGCCCATCACCATGGGAACTGATTTTTTTTATATTCCATCTCATATTTGTATAGATTTCAGGCTGTGACTGACCTCTGCCTAGCCTGAGAAGCAGAGGACTTTATTCCTGTATTAGCTGCCAACTGAATTTTCAACTGGAAGTTTGTGTCCTTTTTTCCTCAGCTCTGAATGCTCCTCCATACATAGCATGACCAAACCTCCTATTTTCACTATGACACTCCTCTGCTTTAAACACTTCTCCTGTGTCCCTTCAGTTTGTTCAAATGAATGTTTTTGTCCCATTTTCAGATGCTTGTGTGCACACCCTCATTTCCCCGCTCTGGAGAGCCTCACCATGCCAAGTATGCTAAGCACCCCACATTCACTTAGGAGCCTAGCTTCAGACATGGAGCTTTTAAAATGATTTGTCCAACTGCTTGGACTAGTCTTTTGCTTGGGTCTGTCTGCACTGTTGCCTTTGCCCCAGGGCCCTGCACCCAGCCCAGTGAGGCAGGGAGGGGACCCAGGGCCCCAAGCAAAGGCAGCAGGCAGACAGACCTGAGCAAACAGTGTGCAGCCTGCTGCTGCCCCATGCACAAATCTGGGGGGGCACATACCCCCCCATGCCTCCCCTGGCCTGGGTGTGCACGCAGTGACAAGGAGCTGCTGCTCCCTGTCCGACCAGAAGCTCCACCTCTGTTCTGCTCCCTGCCCCAGGCATGCACCGCCCTGGCGGGAGCTAGGCAGTGCCATGCCCCAGCCCTAGCCCCTGCCCCACCCCCCTCCCTCACTGTGGGGGCCTCAATTTGCCCCCCCCCCCTTTTTCCCCTCCACAGACCATGCACACAGTTGCTTTCTCCTGGGCTGTGCAGCTGTTCCCTGGTCTCTGCTCTCTGCCCGGCTCTTGGGCACCTGCATGCCTGCACCTGCCAGGTCTGTATATACACATACACATGCCCCTGCCTGCCTCTCCCGGGGGTGGGGCGTGGCTTTTCCTGAAGGGCCCTGGGCCAGTGTCCAGCATCCCTGGGCATTAATCCACCTATGGGCCTGCTGGACACATCTCCACACATTCCCGCAGCCAGGCAACCTTATGTTTTCAGCTGGGAAGAAGCAGCTCTTAGCTACTAGAAGCTGTTATGGTACTTGCTGATCAGGCAGTGGGGGGCCTGTCTGCTGGATTGAGCAGGGAAAGATGGCTGGCAGAAGTAGATCAACCGAGGCAGTGAAAGACAAGAAGTGAAAGAGTCTTTGGTTTCCATCAAAACACAGTCATCTACCCATAGGCGACTGGTAGGGGGTGCATGGGGAGGCACGTGCCCCCCCCAACAGCTGACACTGATGCTGTCGGTAGGGCTGGTGCCCCCCGTGACAGGGCCGCTGCCATCGGTGGCTTCTGCGGTTGCCCCCCAGATTCAGGAGGCACCAGTCACTCATGCATCTACCCCTTCCTCCCCCACCCCTCCCAACACACACACTGGTTCCTCCTGCCATTGCCTCCCGGACTGGTTTCTACACAAAACTGTTACCACCTATTTCTCTCTCCAATACTTCAGTAATTATCCATACTGCCAAGGTTTGCGCAGCTTGATACCCTACCATCTTGAGAACAGGATATATTGACCTTAAGCCAATATTTGACATATATGACAGTTTTGTAAACGTACCCTTGTAACAGGGTTTGGAAATTATAACATAACTCTCATGGGAGATCAAAGTATTGGGTAAAATTTGGCCATCAAGGGGGCAAAGCCCTAGCAGCAGTGTCTGTGTTCACATTCATGTAGTGCTGTGCCACCGGAAGGTCCCAATCCCTGAGTGTGAGTCTAATGCCCCTAGGCACTGTACTGAAGACAGTCTCTGTCCCAGACAGCTAGCATCTTGAAACATCTAACCTTTGGATCACTTAGGGAATCTCAATTCTTACCCAAAGTAGACATCTCTGCATTATTTTTCTAGCTGGTTTTATAAATCACAGGCCACATTTTCCTTTGCCTTCACAACCTTCTTTGCAGAGTGTACAGGAAAAGGAGTTTCAGTATCTTTTGTGCCCCCAAATTCTAGGCCTGGCTGTTGGACCTGCCCAGATCAGACACCATCTTAGATCCACCCCCTGGCTACTGGTTGCACACTGGTTGCACTGGTTTGTAATACCCTTTTGGAGGCTGTTACACTAGGATGGAAATCCCAAACATTCAGGGCACTCTAGCCACGTCCCTTTCATCTGTCTTTTCCCTTGCCCTGCTCTTATAAATTTCTGAGGGCCACAAGGGCCGGCCCAAGCACAGATATAATGACTCTGTGTCAGGTAGGGAAATATTTTACAACAGTTACTTTTTGGTTTTCTTGTTTTTAGATGGGCTACTTATTCCACTCTGTGAAGAGACAGAAAAGGATCAGATCTAGTCCTGTATCTGCCTCTGTTTTAGGTCTTTAAGCTCAGTGTTGCATCCCTGCTGCTCAAATTCAACTGTATGGATATGATCATTTTAAGTCAGTTACTTCTGCTCCCCTGACCAGCAGCTGGTGTTGCTCCATTTGATTATCTGAAGCCTGCTCAGGGATGAATCAGTTCTTGTGCCAGGGAAGCTTTGTCTTCTTGATCCTCAGCTGATTTGGAGAGCTGGCCAGTCTGTTCCTGAAGTGAAAGCTGCTGTATCATCTGAGCACCTAACCCATAAAAAGCCTTGGATCCTTCGGTGTCTGTGCAGGGAAGCTATTTTTTTCAGCCAGCTCTTTGTGCAAGGATGATTCCAGGAATCCAGAAGCTAAGTTTTCATTTATTTACCCAAAACTAGCAGATGTGGGACAGGTGAATCTATTTTCTATTCTTGGTACATTCACGCTTCAAATGGGCGTGGTGGGGGGGGAAGGAAGAGGGAGAAAGAAACATTACAATCAGGCAGAAGTATAACAATGGGTGGGTGAGTGGGGCACGAGTTCCAGGCAGAATGGAGCCAGGGGAGGCTGCTCCCCTCCTGCCCCTGTCCTCCACCCTCCCTCCCCATATCTTGTGCCTTTGTTGCAGTGGGTCTAACTCTGGATGTCACCAGTAGGTTTATTTGGCTGGTTGACATGCATGTCAGCAGCAAAAAAAGGCAACATCTCCCCTAGCACCAGCTGACCTACCTCTACCCCCCAGCCCTGCTCCCTGGAGGCACATCTGGCTTCCCCACCTCCCTTACTCCTTGCAGGTGATGGCCATGGCAGCGCAGAGGGGAGCAGGGTCAGGATTCTGCAGGGGGGTGAGACCACCAGTGCTGGCCTTGGCCCGCCCCGCCACTTCCGTTGTCACCACCTGCAGGGCCGACCCCGGACAATGCAACAGTGGTGGAGGGAAGAGCAGGCGCAGCGCAGTGGCGGTGCGGGGAGGGGAGGAGTGGGCACGGGCCTGATGCAGGGAGGGTGGGGAGAAGCTGGATTGCTGCAGTGGGGGAAGCAGCGGGCCCAGGCCAACCTGGCGGCAGAGGGGAATGGGAGGAGTGGGCTTGGGGACAACACGGGGGAGCAGGGTGGGGAGAGTACTGGGCCTGGCCTGGCTTAATGCGGCAGCAGCTGGGGGAGGGGAGGAGCATGCCCCCTCCCCCACTCAGGCCCGGTCCCACTCCTCCC
>NW_005841831.1:3930945-3945971 GCF_000455745.1 Alligator sinensis
CGCGTCGGCCCAGGCCCACTGCTTCCCTCCCTGCTCCCACTGCAGTGGCCTGGCTGCTCCCCAGCATTGAGCCCGGTCCTCCCCCGCATTGGGCCCAGGCCCACTCCTCCCCTTACCCTGCCACTGTGGCAGGGTGGGTGGGAACAGGCCCAGATCCCCAGCAGCAGGAAGGAAGTGGGGAGTGGGCCTGGATGGGGGGGGCCATGGGGCTCCCCCCCCGCTCCACCCGCCCCCCCCCGTCGTTCTTGACAGGCAATTGGCTAGTATATAACTGCAGTTCCTAGGATTGGGCCCGTGATCTGTGGAGTGTGCTGAAGTTCATACCAATGCAGAAGGTAGCATCTTCTAGCAGCAGAGAGGGTGGAGCATGTTCCAGGACAGGCCAAGAGGACAGGCCAGGCCTCACCAAGGTGGGAAGGATCGAGATGACTGCTATCAAGGAGCAGTGACAGGTGGTTGTTGGAGACTCTTTTCTGCAGGGGACAGAGGAAGCCATCTGCTGACCTGACCTGTTGTCTCAGGAGGTCTGCTACTTGCCCAGAGCCCGGATCTGGGATGCCATGGAGGGAGTACCAAGGCTCATCCAACCCTCTGACTACTACCCAATGCTGATCGTCCATGTGGGCACTAATCTTACTGCCAGGGGAGATCCTGAGTGTATCAAGAGTGACTACAGGGCTTTGGGTGCAAGGGTGAAGGGGTCTGGAGCTCAGGTTGTGTTCTCATTGATCCTTCTGGTCAAAGGAAAGGGCTTGAGCAGGAGCAGGTATATCCTGCAGATCAACACCTAACTGTGGAGGTTGTGTCACCAGCAGGGATTTGGCTTCTTCAACCATGGGATGTTCTTCTAAGAAGGACTGCTAGGAAGAGATAGGATCCACCTAAGAGCATCTTCGCAGACAGGCTTGCTAACCTAGTGAGGAGGGCTTTAAGCTATATTTGCTGGAGGATGGAGACCAAAGCCCTGAGATAAGTGGGGAAGCAGGAGACCTGGAGGAAGAGCAAGCAGGATGGGGTAACAGGGGAGGTGCTTTCATACTTCCTGAGAAATCAGGGCAATCAACTAGTTACCTCAGGTGCCTGTACACGAATGCACAGAGCCTGGGAAACAAGCAGGAAGAACTGGAAGTCCTTGTACAGTCACGGCACTATAACATGATTGGAATAACAGAGACTTGGTGGGAGCTCGCATGCCTGGAGCACTGTCATGGATGGGTACAAACTGTTCAGGAAGGACAGGCAGGGGAGACGAGGAGGAAGAGTTGCACTTTATGTAAAAGAGCCATATGATTGCTCAGAGCTCCAGTATGACTCTGGAGATAGGCCTGCTGATAGTCTCTGGGTTATGTTCAGAGGACAGAGCAACAACATGTCATGGTGGAGGTCTGCTACAGATCACCAGGCAAGGAGGAAGTGATGGATGAGGCTTCAAACAGCTAGTGGAAGTTTCCAGACCACAGGCCCTGGCTCTCATGGGGGACTTCAGTCTCCTGACATCTACTGGGAGGGCAATACATCAGTGCACAGTCAATCCAGGAAGTTTTTGGAGAGTGTTGGGGATGACTTCCTGATGCAAGTGCTGGACTGGCCAACTAGGGGCCATGCTCTTCTTGACCTGGTGCTCACAAATAGGGAAGACTTGGTGAGGAATGTGTGGCAGCAGTGACTGTGAGAAAATTGAGTTCAGGATCCTAAGGAAAGGATGGAGAGCAGCAGGGTAATGACCCTGGACTTCAGAAAAGCAGACTTTGACTCCCTTGGGAGACTCATGAGCAAGATCCCCTGGGCAGCGAGTCTGAGGGGGAGAGGAGAGTCCAGGAGAGCTGGCTGTACTTTAAAGAAGCCTTACGGAGAGCGCAGGAACAAAACATCCCGATGTGCAGAAAGACTAGCAAGTATGGCAGGAGACCAGCTTGTCTTAGCAGTGAATTCTTCAGAACTAAATCACAAAAAGGAAGCTTATAAGAAGTGGAAACTTGGACAAATATCTAGGGAAGAACATAAGAGCCTTTCTTGGGTGTGCAAGGATGAAGTCAGGAAGGCTAAAGTACAATTGGAGTTGCAGCTAGCAAGGGATGTGAAGGGTAACAAGAAGGGTTTCTACAAGTATGTTGGTAGCAAAAGGAGGATCAGGGAAAGTGTGGGTCCCTTAATGAATGGGGGAGGCAACCTAGTGAGAGAGGGTGCAGAAAAGGCTGAAATGCTCAATGCCTTTTTTACCTCAGTCTTCACAGGCAAGGGCAGCTCCCAGACAGTAGCACCAGGCAGCACACTTTGGGGAGGAAATGAGGAGCCCTCAGTGGTGAAAGAACAGGTTAGGGACTACTTAGAAAAGCTGGAAGTGTACAAGTCCATGGGGCCAGATGGGATGCACCCAAGGGTGCTGAGGGAGTTGTACGTTGTGATTGCAGAGCCATTGGCCATCATCTTTGAAAACTCACAGCAATCAGGAGAGGTCCCAGATGATTGGAAAAGGGCAAACATAGTGCTCATATTTAAGAAAAGGAAGAAGTAGGATCCAGGGAACTACAGACCAGTCAGCATCATCTCAGTCCCTGCAAAAATCATGGAGCAGATCCTCAAGGAATCCATTTATCAGCACTTGGAGGAGGAGAAGGTGATTAGGAACAGTCAGCATGGATTCACCAGGGGCAAGTCATGCCTGACCAACCTGACTGCCTTCTATGACAAGGTAACTGACTCTATGGAGATGGGGAGGCCAGTGGATGTGGCATACCTTGATTTTAGCAAGGCTTTTGATACAGTCTCCCACAGGCAAGCTAAGGAAGTAGGGGCTGGATGAATGGACTGTAAGATGGATAGAAAACTTGCTGGAGCATTGGGTTCAGAGAGTAATAATCAATGGCTCAATGTCAAGTTGGCAGCCGATATCAAGTGGAGTGCCCCAGGGGTTGGTCCAGGGCTGGTTTTGTTCAATGTCTTCATCAACAACCTGGAAGATAGCACAGAGTGCACCCTCAGCAAGTCCCTGGATGACACCAAGCTGGGGTGTAGATATGCTGGAGTGTAGGACTAGGATTCAGAGTGACCTAGACAAATTGGAGGATTGGGCCAAAAGAAATCTCCTGAGGTTTAACAAGGTCAAGTGCAAATTCCTGCACTTAGGATAGAACATCCCATGGCACCAGTACAGGCTGGGGGCTGACAGCTAGGCAGCAGCTCTGAAGAAAAGGGCCTGAGGGTCACAGTGGACAATAAGCTGAATATGAGCCAGTAGTGTGCCCTTGTTGCCAAGAAGGCTAATGGCATACTGGGCTGCATTGGTAGGCGTGTTGCCTGTAGCTCAAGGAAAGTAATTATTCCCCTCTGTTCACCACTGGAGAGGCCACATCTGGAGTACTGTCTCCAGTTTTGGGCACCCCGCAACAGAAAGGATGTGGACAAATTGGAGAGAGTCCAGCAGAGGGCAACAAACATGGTGAGGGGGCTAGGGGACATGACTTCTGAGGAAAGACTGAGGGAACTGGGCTTATTTAGACTGGAGAAAAGAAGACCAAGAGGGGACTTAATAGCAGCCTTCAACTACCTGAAGGGGGGTTTGAAGGAGGATGGAACTAGACTGTTCTCAGTGGTAGATGACAGAACAAGGAGCAAGGGTCTGAAGTTGCAGCAAGGGAAGTTTAGATTAGTTTTTAGTAAGAATTTTCTCACTAGGAGGGTAGTAAAACACTGGAACAAGTTACCCAGAGAGGTGGTGGAGGCTCCATCCTTGGAGGTTTTCCAAACCTGGCTAGACAAAGCTTTGGCTGGGATGATCTATTTGGGGCTGGTCCTGGTTTCAGCAGGTTAGATATTAGGAAAATCTTTCTCACTAGTAGGTATTATGTCATTGGAACAGGTTACCCGAAGAGACTGTGGAATTTCCATCCTTGGAGGTTTTTAAGACACAGTTAGACCAAGTCTTGGCTGGGATGATCCTGCTTTAAGCAGGAGGATGGACTAGATGACCTCCTGAGGTCCCTTCCAACCCTAACTTTCTATGAGTCTGTCTTATCTGCACAACAGGCACAGGTGAGAATGAATGGGCAGTGTTTCAAGAACAGCCCTAGCGCACAATGCAAAATCCCTCCAAATCAATTAGTGACCATCTATTGTCTTTCTGGAGACATGTACCTTGTGGCTTCCTGATTCCCCTCCCCATACACAGATCTGAGCCTTGGGTTGCAGGTGAATGGGATAGCACCAGCCAGCTTGTGACATAGATGCTAGAAGTAATTTAGAGTATGATAGCACCCCAAAACCCAGTCAGGACTGGGTGAACTACAGTGCTGGTTACTATATAAACATCAGAGAATGCTTGGGTTTGCAATCTAGCACAGAAACAGACAGAGGATCAGAGATGTGGCTAAAACATGCAAGCAAATATGAGATTGCCAGAGCTTTCTTGTGTGTACTGCCCCGGGTTGGGGGTTGGGGAGGAGTGGGCGAGAAAGAAGTAGGGACCAAGAAAGGGAAACAAGGGGAAGAAGAATACAACATCCTGTCTCCTTTCTAATATTGATCAGCATTGTGTTGGCATTGCAGCAAGAATGTTCAAAGGAAGACAAGGTAGTGGCTGTTTCCAATTTCACCTGAGTTTTCCCTATCTGTGTGTAGCAGCATGGGGGAGCATGGAGGTGTTCAAGAGAGCAGCTGACAGTCTAGAGACTGGACTTCTGGACTCCTTGAGACCAGCCAACCCATTTTCTGTGAGTTGTCTCATGCCACCAATGTGCCTGCATCACTGAGAAGCCCCAAATCAAGGCCCCTAGCAGGGCTTTGAACACTGGTATGCCACCATGGGTTAAGCCCCCAGGCACCCTGTATGGCCTCTACTGGTAATATTCCTCTATAGGGCATCAGCACTGTTTGCCTTCCTCAAGATAGCCCCAGTGCCAGCTAGGACAGCTCCTGCATTCCCTTTGTTCGTTTCTGGAGTTCTTGTCTCAGGAGCTTCCAAAGCCAGACTGCCCATCCTGGCTCAGCCTGTGTTTATATACCTCCCCGTCCCTGCCTTCTGCTGGTCACATGCCTCAAGCTGCCCCAGGTGTTAGCCTCAGGTAGACACTGCTGCTGGACCCTGTTGCGTTCCTATGCAAGGCTCTAGTCCATGGTGCTACTGCAACACAGCTAGTTCTGGAGTAAATGTTCACATCAGGCAACTACCCCCAGTATCTGTTCCCTGGCACCCCATAATAAGTATTTTTTGCCACCTGAGGCTCTCTGCTGCTCCTTCACCCTTAACGTCACATGAACCTTTGGCTCCCTGTTACACTGTCCAGCAGAAACTAACTGGCAGCACCCAAGAATTCCTTAACAATAACCCTTAGCAGAGAGAGAAGACGAGTCGAACACCTCAGAGTAGATGGAAGCAGAAGCAAATATAGAGCAGAATAGACTTGTGTCTGCCCTGTGTGCCAGTCCTAATGCCAGAAAAGTGAATGATTGCTTTTTGAAGTTAGACTTGCATTTGTTTAAATACTTGGATTTGACAATATTGCTTTCCTCAGCTTTGACGTTGAGCAATAAGCACTTGCAATGTGTTCAACAATCTGGATGATCCCTACCCCAAAGAGCTTTTGTTCTGAACAACGAAGACCACAGGATATACGAAGAACTGGAAAGGGAAATAACTATTAAGCATTTACCATGAACCCAGTTTGTGGGTAGCCTGGGGAGGATACTTGCTTTGGGAAATCCTTCATGCAAAGAGCAAAGGTTGGAAGTAGAAAACCAAAATATGGAATCAATGTGTCAGAGGGCTTCAAAATACTGCTTCTGTTAATACTCTAGTCTTGAGGTATGCTGCATATAAAATCTTTATTTAAGACTCTCAGAGTAATGTAGTATATGAGAGAGAAAGTTGGCAGAAGCTCACAGTATTTCTCTTTTACCTTACCATCTTAAGCTGCTTGCATTTCTGAAACTCCCATCTTGGGAGCTAAAATTTTCCAGGCCTAACCTGAGCAAAAGCAAAATTTTGAAAGATCTGGCAAAGGACACTTCAAGCAGTTGATAGTTTAAGATGTCTTTAGGTTGCTTCCTCCTTCTCCCCATCCCAGTGGACTATTAGCACCAAAACGAGGAGCTGAAGTTTGTAAAGAAAACAGCCAAAAACCCTGCTGAGTTCCTTTAAGAATTGTCTTGAATTGGAAATCATAACATATGGGAACAGAGTTTTGCATTTGCATTTTTAAGCAGGGAAAGTGTACAGACTTTGGGTGACTACATCTACATTTATGCACCTAATTTCATGACTTAATTATTGGAACAGACAGAACACCTTTCCAAATGTTTCATGAAAAACCCTGCTCTTGTTCTATTCCTTTTTGCCCCTCATCTGTACACTTCTGGGAGACAGAGAACCTAAATTCTAGTCTTGTTTCTCTCACATATTAGCCTTGCTTTCACAACCTGAAATAGCAAAGGCTCACGGTGTACCCCCTTTGCAGCAGGCATATCACTCCTATTTTACAGATGAGGTTGTCTTTCTAAACAGTGACTGATTTTGGGTACCTAAGCTTTTGAGTGATCTATCAGAGGTGCCTTGAAGAAGCCTGATTTTCAGAGGGTAAATGCTTAGTGCTTTATGCAAATCCTGCCCACTCAAAGTTTCAGGATGAGCATCAACAATCACTAGTTATTTAAAAAATGCTTGGTTAGGATAACTAAGACCAGAAATAGAAAGCTCAAACTTTCATTGTTAGCTTTCGATGCTGAGTGATTCAGCTCTGGGGTACCCAACTTAAGGTATGCAAAGCTACCTGAAAAACTGGACTAAGGGCTAATCCAATGAAAGACTTATGCAGAAATCATTCATGTAAGTTCAAATGCAAATCTTAAAACCTCTATTCAGCTGCCCCCTTACCCTAGAGGTACATGATGTCATCCAGTGCTTCCCTGTTTGGCCTTTCAGTTTTCTATGTGCCAAGAACTGCCCCACTCTGAACTCGTCAGTGCCTTGCCCGAGCACAACAGGATCCAAGAACTATGTAGAAGTAGAACAAAGTTCCCAATGAGGCTTGATCCGTTGGGTACTTCACAGTCATTGGATAGAATCTAAATAGTCCCAGGACTCTTCGCTGCAGGCGAATGCCCTAACCACTATGCCAAAGTCAAGCCCCCTCTTTTGCTCTATTTCTAGCCCAATGTATTTTGAATTCTTTAATGCACAGTGGCACAGCTTTAACCAAAGATCTGCCCCAAGCAAGCCTATGACCCAGTGGTTAAAACCAAGGGTGGGCAAAATACAGCCTGCAGGCCACATCTGGCCCACCAGACCATTCTATAGGCCTGCATGGCCCCTAAAAAAAATTATAAAATTATTATTGTCTGTGGTTGCCTGTCTAAGCTGATGAGGCGCTAGCGGCGGCAGGACCCAGGAGGAGCCGGAGGCAAAACCCAGAGGCAGCAGCAGCAAGGTCCACCTGGCCCCACCCCACCATGTCCCCAGCCCTCCCACCCCTAGCAGCGTTCCCTCTAAGCTGTGTGGCGTGCGCGGCCGTGCAGGCACGCTCATGCTGCGCTGCCAGGCATACCTGCGCAGCTTAGAGGGAATGCTGGCCCCCAGCCTCTAACTGGAAGCCTCTGCCTAGCAGAGGCTTCTGGCCTGGCAACCCTGGTGCTGTTCCCGGCCTCCCTCCATCTGAGACTGTAAAGTCAGATAAGAACAGGGGGAGGGGAGGACACCAGTGATTGCCCCAGTCTGTAGGGCCGAGCCACCCTGGGCTGGCACCTGCTGTGTTCTGTAGTCCCAGCCATGCAGCTGGGAACTGTGCGCTGCCAGAGCGGTGGGCAGGCAGGGGTGGGGAGAAGCAGCAGTAGCGGTAGGAAGGTAGGGAATGGTGGTGGCAGAGGTGGCAGGTGGAGTAGCACCGAGTGGGCAGGCAGGAGTGCAGCAACAGCTGGGTGGGAGTGCGGGGCCCACGCCCATGGCCCAGGGCCAGGGCTGGCAGGGGCCCAGGGTGGGGCAGCAGAAGCACGGATTCTGGGTTGGCAGGGCCTTTATGGAGAGGGCTCGGCTCCCCGCTCTCTCTGCCGGCACAGCAGAAGCAAGCCGGGAACCATGGAGGCCGGGCTGGCCCCTGCTGCATTCTGTGGTCAGGGCCATGCAGATGGGAATCATGTTCTGCTGGAGCGGAGGGCAGGCTAGGGGACCTGCACTGGTGCCCGAGGTGGGGCAGCAGGAGCAGAACCCAGGCTGGCAGGAGCTCCATGGAGCCTGGCCGACTCTCTCCTCTCCCTGCCAGCAGCCCAGCTGCACACAATCCTGGGGCTTGCCAGCATCGCTCACCGCGGGGGATCTCTGCCTGCCATGGGCCATGAGTGCTCTGACGCCTCGCCGCCTGCTTCTGCCGCTGGTGGAAGGGGCTGTGTGCAATGAGGTGGGGGGGCATATTTGTAGGGAGGGGTCCCACATGCACACCCCACCATACACATGTACCTACACCCCCCTTGCACCACCATATACACACCTCCTCACACGCCTGATATTATCCTCCCCCTCCACACATGCTGCAACCCCCCCAGCCACCCTCCCTGCCACACACACAGAGCCCCCACAAACCCCACACCCACCCACACGCCACATGTCCACACACCCACATGCTCCCCCATACCACAAACACACACTCACCCACACCTCCCCACACCCAATACCCCCCCGCAGACCCTGTACCCACCCACCGCCGATACCCCACCCCCAAAATACAAAAGTAAGACTTCATGTTCAGCTATTGTGCAATCAGCAATATGTGCACTACCAAACACATGCAAATCAGGACAAAAATATTTTTTGAAATCAAATGAATGCATGTTGTAGTAGATGTTTGATTGTTAGTATATCATTTATTTTCTGGTTCCAAGATGGCAAACCCTTTGCTGAAAGGGTTTCCAGGGGGAAGTGCGGGACTTCTGGTAGCAAAGGTTAAGGGTTAGGGGGTGGGACTTCCAGTCCCAAGATGGCAACCAGGGGGCGGGGCACCTGCCAAGGGGTGGGGCTACCCATGCGGCCCTTAACAGGTTGCCAAAACTCTTCAAGTGGCCCTCCAGCCAAAATAATTGCCCACCCCTGGGTTAAAACACTCCCCTGGGAGATGGGAGATGTGCGTATGAAACGCCGCAGCATGAGAAGGAATGTAGCCCTGGGTTTTTACACTTCTTGGGCCAGCACTGTAGCCATTAGGTGATTATAAAAGGAAGAGAAACCCCCACCTCCCTCCTCCAGTGACTGTAGTCTAAAATAAGGAGCGAGTCCTGTGCTGTTCCTTGGAAGACCCATTGTAGACCTCTATTTTCAGGCAGCGGCTCTGAGCCACGCCCCACGCCACTGCCACAGGGCAGGGGCGTGCAGAGAGTGGATTGTGGCTCTGCCCCAGGCCCTGGACCTGCATGTCCCTGCCCACAGAAAGAAGGTAGGCTGATGCAAGGGATGCATAGACTTCCACTAGGCACAGGGCTTGTCACCAAAACTGGGAGGTGCATTGGGACCAACACTCTAATATGATGGAGTCTGGGAGGCTGTGGAGGCATATCACATAACTGGGCTGTATCTCTTGCTCAGGAAAGGCCCCTGAATGGGATAAAATGGAATGAGCTAGATAAGTCTTTCTTCAAACAGCTAGTGGAAGTTTTCAGGTCCCAGGCCCTGGTTCTCATGGGGGACTTCAGTTGCCCTGACATCTGCTGGGAGAGCAATACAACAATACACAGGCAATCCAGGAATTTTCTGGACAGTATTGGGTACAACTTCCTGGTGCAAATGTTGGAAAGGCCAAATAGAGGTTTTGCTCCTCTTGATTTGCTGTTCACAAACAGGGAAGAATCGGTGGTGATGTTAAACTGAACAGCAACTTGGGCAGCAGCAACCCTGAGATAATGATAAAGCTCAGGATCACGAGGAAAGGAAGGAAAGAGAACATCAGAGTAATGACCCTGGACTTCAGAAAAGGGGACTTCAGCTCACTCGGGGAACTGATTCCCTGAGAGGCCAGTAGGAGACGTAAGGGAGTCCAGGAGAGCTGGTTGTATTTTAAAGAAACCTTACCAAGGACGCAGGAATGAACCATCCCAATTTGCAGGAAGTGAAGTAGCAAGTATGGCAGAAGACCAGCTTGGCTTAGCAGGGAAACTCTTCAGTGAGCTTGCACACAAAAAGGAAGCTTACAAGAAGTGGAAACTTGGACAAACTACTTAGGGAGAAGTATAGGAGTATTGCTCAGGCATGCAGGGATGAAATCAGGAAAGTCGAAGTGCAACTGGACTGTGTCTGTGTCTGCACCAGCGTTGTGCTGGGGAGGTGGCCAACCAGTGTGAGCTGTTCCTGTGTTAGGTGGTCTCCCATTCCTGGTGACTTCACTTTCCTATTCATTGGGTCTTCTGCAGGTGGAGGGCCTTGCTCCCATGGGTCAGGATCAGGGTGCATCAGCCAGCCCTCTTGCTCTTTCCATTCCTTCAAGAGGTTCACGTGATACATTTGCCTTTCTCACCTTTGCCCTGGTTGTACTATCTCATAATCAATAGGCCTCAAACTCTGTGATATCTCATATGGTCCTTGCCACTGGACCAGCAACTTGTTGTTGTTATTTGGTAATAAAAGCAGTACTTTTCTCCCTACAGCGAACTCTCTTTTCACAACTCGTTGGTCTTGGGTCCTTTACTGCCGCTCTTGTGCCCTTGCAGATTTTGTGGGGTGATTTTCTGCACAGTCTGAAGTCGGTTCTGAAGCTTCATAAAATGATTTGGGAGAGTTGTCACAGTGGTTTCTTGTCTATCCCACCCCTTGCATACCACATCTGATAAGCTGCAAAGCTGGTATGCATAAACCAATTCAAATGGGGAAAAACTCACCGATGCTTGTGGTGCCTCCCATATCACAAATAAAAGAGGGGCCAGCAGCTGATTCCAACTCTTGGGATTTCCTTATATCACAGCTCACAGCATCCCCTTTAAGGTCTTACTGAATCTCTTCATCAGCCCATCTGTTTACAGGTGTTAAACTGCTGTCCTCAACTGCCTAATTTGTAGGGTCTTGTACAGGCCCTTCAGGACCCCAGACATGAAGTTTGTCCCCTAGTCCATTATAATTTCTTTGGGTAACTTGACATGTACCACCCATTTCATCAGCAATGCTGTGATCTTGGAGGCGGTAACAAATCTCAAGGGCGTGGTGTCTGAGTAGCACAATCCATGACAACCAGTACAAACTGGTATCTGCTACTATGCTTGGGGAATGGCCTGGCCACATCCATGGCAATTCAGTTGAAAGGTTTTTCAATTACTGGCATGGGCATTAAGGGTGCCCATTCAGGGAAGACCTGGGAGACCTTCTGACACACTGGGCAGGCGTCACAAAATCTTTCTCCCTCCCTGTAGATACCCAGCCAAAAGAATCTTTTTAATAGTCATGCCCTCATCTTATCCCAGCCCAGATGATCCCCCATGGGCAGGGAATGAACTATGCTCATCAGGTCCCTCCAATATCATAGAATCATAGAAGTAGGGTCAGAAGGGATCTTGTAGATCTTCAAGTCCGACCCTTGCCCTGGGCAGGAGGAAAACTGGGCTCAAATGACCCCGGTCAGGTAGGCATCGAGCCGCTTCTTAAAGACCCCCAGGGTAGGAGCCAGCACCTCTTCCCTTGGAAGTTGGTTCCAGATCCTAGCCACCCTAACTGTGAAGTAGTTCCTACGGATGTCTAATCTAAACCTACACTCCAACAACTTGTGGCTGTTATCCTTGTTATCCCGGGGGGCGCTAGGGGAAACAATGTCTCCCCCAAACCCTTCTGGTCCCCGCTAGTGAGTTTATAGATGATCACAAGGTCCCCCCTCAGCCTTCTCTTGTGAAGGCTGAACAGGTTCAGGTCCCGTAGCCTCTCATTGTAGGGTCTGCCTATCCCTGAGAGACCAGCAATTGGGTGTTCTCCTCGCCTTCCCCTGAGCCTTTTGCCACCCAATACAACAGGTCCTTTCTCATCTCAAAACATGGACACTGTGTCACCATCTCAGGTTTCAGGACTTCATCATTCCACCAGACTATGTTGGTCTCAGATACACTGTGGAATACCTCTTCCTCCACCTGGTCTCCTTGTCCAGTCACGTGTTCCAAGTTCATCTCATCTGGCTCATTGTCATCATCAGCAGGTTGCCCGACCATCCCCTCCATCTTGCCTCTCTAGAGATGCGGGGTTCCTGGAGTCTTGGTTGCCTTGTTGAAGAAGCTTTGAGATCCAGACAATCTCAGCCCAATATCAAATATCTTGGTCCAAAAATATTCGCTTACCCTGGAAATTATCAAGAGGAGATTGAAGAGCCACCTTGCTGGGGTCAGCTGACCCCAGTTGTCTTTCCTGCCTGGTGCAGGGGGCTGGACCCAATGATCTTCTGAGGTCCCTTCCAGCCTTATAATCTATGAATCTATGAATCATGGGGTAGGGCAGCTGGGGAACCAATCCCCAGTTCCCTCGTCCTTTCCAGCAATGTTCGTTTCAGTCTTCACTAAGGGTATACCCAATTTTCTTCATGCATACATGTCAATATAGCTGGTGGCCAGTCAGGATGGCCAGTTTAGCCATGGGCTGGGATCAGCGACGATTTCACCAGGGTTTGAGTACACCCCATATCTGTTACCACCCAATATTCATGGTCTTCCTATGTCACTGTCACTGTGGGACAGGGCAGCAGTTTCTTGGTGTTGGAACCAAAACTATAGTCCATTAGCTCTGGCTTCACTGCTTCTTCCATCACATCATTTGACACATGTGCTTTTCCCCATGGTGATCCTCGTTCATCTCATAGCTTAGGGCACATCCACGGTCTGTGGCCTCGTTCTCCACACGTGTAACATTGGTTTTCTTTCCTTAACCCACCTGGCCTGGAGTCAAATACTCCTGGCAATCCTCCTCACATTCCCTGGTGAATGGGTGAGGTCATCATAGGCCTCCCCTCTGGGATGTTAATCCTTTCTGCTTCTGGGAAGCCTCAGCCAACTTTAGGGCTTCCTTGGAGGACTGAGGTTGGTGCCTCCAGAACTCACTGTTGGGTACCCTCTGCAAGGTCCCGAGTAAATTGTTCTAACATGATTATGTCTATTACCTCAACCAGGCACTGTACCTCTGGTTTGAGCTATTTCTGAGTCAGATGTCTCAGGGCCTGCAACAAAACTCATGGCCATTTTTCCTTCCTTTGACTGAAACTGGATGCAATAGCTTTCCATAGACACTTCCATTCTATATAATATCTCATCTTTCAGTTTCTTGTGGTCTTTCTCCCCAGCAGCTGTGGTTTCCTGGTCGGAACTTCTGGCATGCTGCACACTAGCTGCATGTCCCACGGTGCTGCACCTAATGCTCCAGCCGCATTGCCCCAAGCCAACAGAGCTTTTTGCTGGCCCTCAGGTAAGGGAGAGGGGGTGAAGCCGGTGAGCAGGGGTTTCTCCCTCCTTAACCCCCTTAACCTGCTATGGTCCGCATTCTGCTTGTATGTTTCCTTGGCCTTTTCCAGCTGGGCTTTTAGTTCTTTTTGGACTTCCTGCATATGTTGTACCCAGGCCATAGCTGCAGGATTTTTGGAGGTGGTTGGTAGGGCTGGGTGTAACTGGCGGTGGCATCCATAATTGGCAAACAAGGGCATTTGCCCAGTTGAGGCATGCATGGAATTGTTATAGGCAAACTCAGTGAATGTTAGCAGGGGAGCCCAGTTGTCTTGCTTGAATTTGAGGTAGCACCAGAGATACTGCTCATGGACCTGGTTTGTTCTTTCCACTTGGGCATCTGTTTGTCAGTGGTGTGCAGACAAGAGCTGGGCACTAACTCCAAGCAAATACAGGGCCTTGCGCTAGAATCAGGAAATGAACTGGGGCCCTCAGTCAGAGGTTATGAAGTCCAGGAGACCATGAAAGCAAACCACATGGTCCAGTCATAACTGGGCTGTGCCTTTAGCTGAGGGCAGACCTGTGCATTGAATAAAGTGGGCCATTTTGGTTAACTGGTCCATCATCATCAGGATGGTGGAATATCCTTTGGATTTGGACCTCTCTACAATAAAGTCTAGGGAAATGACAGACCAGGATTGGGTGGGGGGGGGAAGGGACAGGGAGAGGCTGGAGGAGCCCACAGGGTTTCTGTGTGGGACTGTTAGCAAGGGTACAAAGATTGCAGGAGTAGACAAAGTCTTGGCTGGTCTCAGGCAGGCATGGCCACCGAAAGTATTGGGCAACAGTCAATAGTTGTTCTCTATTCTTGGGTAGCCTGCTGACAATGAATCATGGCATACATGGAGCACTGTCAGACTGGCCAGACCTAGAGGCACATAGATTCTATACAAAACTAATACGGCCCCCTCCTATTCCTGGTGGGGCTGTTGAGAGACATTGGCCTGCTTCTCAGGAGGAATCTCTTCTTGGGTGACAGCTGGAAGCAGGGTCAGCAAGTCTATTGGTCATGTGGCGCTAATGAAATTGTGCATTTTTAAAATAGGGCTGGATTCAGCTGGCACCTGCATGGAGTCAGCTTCATATTCCATCTTTTGAGATAGCATGTCTGCTTTTCTGTTTCTGGGCCTGGGCTGGTACATATATGAAAGTCAAAATGGTTGTCAAGGTAGTACTGCCATTCTCTGAAGGTCACATGGATGGTCAGGGGTTTCTGATCCAGGATCTCGTAATTCTGTTCTGCTGGCGTAAGTTCTCTGGAAAAGAAGGTGGAGGGGCATAGAGTCTGTTCTGGGCCCTGCCACTGGGTGAGCACTGCACCTATGGCTGTGCTAAATGCATCCATGTCTACCACCAGTGGCAGAGCAGGGTCTGGATGGGCAAGCATAGGGGCAGAAGTTTAAGGCCTTGTCGCAGAGCACCTCAGTGCCTGCTCCTAGAGGGGAGAAACTGCCAGGGAGAGAGAGCGAGCCCTGGCAGGTCATAACGAGCCCAGCTGAGTGTCGCCAGGGTAACGAGCCCAGCTGCGGGTTGCCGGGGCAGCTAAGGGGGAGCCAGCTGCCTGTAGGAGGCAGGGCCTGGCCCTTATAAAGCCC
>NW_005841831.1:3946942-3964323 GCF_000455745.1 Alligator sinensis
CAGCAAGACGTGGCGGGCGAGAATTAGAGGGTGCCTTGGGCCGGCCTGACACGGAGCGAGGGACCTTAAGGAGCACACGGCCCTCCGCGTGGACCCCGCCGTGACAGGCTTGTTTCAGGTGTCTGAAAGTCTGACGGGCCTCCTTGGACCAGCAGAACTGGACATTCTTTCACAGTCATGTAGTGAGGGGATTTATTACCTGGGCAAAGTTTGTGATGAATCTGCAGTAAAAGTTCTCAAACCCTAGGAATCTTTGGAGCACTTTGACATTCAGAGTGGGGTGGGAGCTTTCCATTCATAGGTGGCCTGAACCTTTCTGGAATCCATTTTCAGGCCTTCAGAAGATAGAATAAACCCAATGAACTCAATTGTTGAATGCACGTTTCTCTAATTTTGCAAACAGGCTGTATTGGTGCATTCTTTACAGTACTGTTCAGGCACGTGTCACATGTTGGCTAGGTTCTTCCAAGAAAATCAGTACGCAGTCCAGGTATGCAATTACAAAATGGTCCAGTAGCTTTCATAACACATTGCTGATAAAGTGTTGGAAAGTAGTCAGGGAATTGGTGAGTCCAAAGGGCATAACTAAGCATTTACAATGCCCATATTGCATCCTAAAAGCAGTTTTCCATCCTTCACACTAGGTTATAGACTCCCTGAAGATCAAGTTTGGTGAATATATGAGCCATATGTTCAGGAGGTCAAGCCAGAGCCAGGTCAGGTATCGAGAGGGTCACGCCAAACTCAGGGTCCATGGACAAGTCAGGTCAGGTATCCAGAGAATCCATCAGAGAGTCAGTAATAGCATGAACCAAGGGTGCAGCAGCCTAGGTACAAGATTGAGTCTTGTTGCCCAGACACTTCCCCTTCTGGGTTAGGATTTTGAATGGGAAGGGATAAGAGGTCAGCTGACCACTCCAGTGGAAGGTAGTGTATGTGCGCATAGGGCCAGATGGAGGGGCTTGACCACCTGTGTCTGCCCCAGTGTTCTGGTTGGGAGGTGGCAGACTGGGTGAGCTGCCATGCCTGGCAGGATAAGGCCCCAATCTGACAGACTGGGTGGCAAGAAGGGGGAAGGGGCAGTGCTGGAAGAAGCAAGTAAAAGCAAAGAACCCATAGGAACAAAGGACTCACAAAAGGTTATCTTTCCTTCTTATACTTTGTTCCATGTGTGTCCTTTCAAAGCATCTGATGAAATGAGCTGTAGCCCATGACAGCTTGTGCTCTATACATATACATATCTACACTAGCTCATCTATAGGTTCCAAATCTACCCTGCCTTCTACTTGACTTCAGACTAATGGGCTCCACAATTGAAAAAGGATGTGGAGAAGCTTGAGATAGTCCAGAGAAGAGCCACACAAATGATCAGAGGTCAGGAAAACAGGCCTTATGACGACAGGCTGAGAGCTATGGGACTCTTTAGCCTGGAAAAGCACAGGCTCAGGGGCTATCTGATGGCCACTTATAAGTTTATCAGGGGTGACCACCAGTATCTGGGGGAATGATTGTTCACCAGAGCACCCCAAGGGATGATAAGGTCGAACAGTTATAAACTCCTGCAAGACCGTTTCAGACTGGACATAAGGAAGAATTTCTTCACTGTCCGAGCCCCCAAGGTCTGGGATAGCTTGCCACCAGAGGTGGTTCAAGCACCTACATTGAATGCCTTCAAGAGAAATTTGGGTGCTTATCTTGCTGGGATCCTATGACCCCAGCTGACTTCCTGCCCCTCGGGCAAGGGACTGGACTCGATGATCTTCCGAGGTCTCTTCCAGCCCTGATGTCTATGAAATCTATGAAATAATATGGCTAACTGTTTAGCCTAGTAAAGATTGTCAAAGCTATGACAAGGAACCTGTCTCAAATTCACACCAATCATCAACAGCACACAGGTAATTTAGAAAATTCTCCTCCTCCTTAGCACATCAGTCTATATACCATACTAGATGAAGATCTTTCAAATCCAAGCTTGAAATATCCCTGTCAAACTACTTTGTAGATAGGATGTGACTAAAATATTCAATGATCCTGCCTTGAGCAAGGGATTGGAATGGGCAACCTCCTGAGATTTGTTCTGGTTCAATTTTATGTGATTTTAAGTAGGATCTTTTTATATGTTTTGTTAATCCTCTATTTTCCCTAGCCAGTTCCTATGTTAGAAGACACCAGGTCCCTGTCAGAGCAGCAGTATGTGTATTGCTAGGGCTTGTATATTTTATATAGTTAATAAATATTTATTTGGATCCCATGCTGTTCACATGGTTTATGATTCCTACTATGTTTGTCTCTTAGTCTCTATGTTTGTCTGAGTAATATAAGGATCTTTTATTCATAATGTGTTTAAAGATGGAAAATTTTGGGATGAGACTTCTAATTATAAGGCAGGTCAGCAGAGAAGGGTTTTTAACATCTGCATATTTAGCATGTGCAGAGTTAAGTGCCCAGCTGGGTCATCCTGGAAAAACTCAGGTGACAGCTGGGAACTAATAAGCAATCATATTTCTGATTTCTCCTGCTTGCTATGTAAGTCAACTCTTTGATAACGTCTTGATAGAAAGTTGGAAAAAAGAATGATGGAGTTTGAACCTTCTTGCCTTCAGTTAAGACCTGAGTTTACAGTCGCTGTCTGTGGTATCCAGTAAACCTCCTAAACAATACAGAGAAGAGAGATTTAATACCCTGAATGTAAAAACAAAGATGGGAAAAATAAACTTATTTGGGGAAGGTGAAATGAGACTAAGGTCTTCATGCATCCTATGATAATAAAAACAAACACCTCCCTTGTTTGTTAAGCCCCAGGTACCATAGGTTTCAGTAAGTTTACAAACCTATCATTAGGATCTGGGATCACTGATTTATGTCAAAGTGCATACCTACTCTCACTGACCATAAAACATGTCATTAGGACATGCACATCAATCAAATTAATAAATTACCACTTGTAGCTTTAGGTGTAGGACACCTGTTCTAGCTCTGGGAGTTTTCTTCTGAAGAACAGGACCAGAGACTTTAAAGGCATGTTATCCCAGAACACCAGTTGGGGAGGAATTAAAAACTATCGCTAACTACTGCTGCAGCTCTGAAACCTTCATTTAAGTGATCAAGTTGTGTAAACAAAGGTACCATGCTCTACAGTCGGGGTGTCAAACATATGGCCTACAGGCTGGATCTGGCTGCTTCATCCAGCCCATGAGGCTCCTTCCTGGGAGAGCAGGAAACTTGAGGGCAGGACTACTGTAGAAACCAAGGCTACGTGGTAGGCCTGTGCGAAGTGGCTAGTATTCACTTTGGATTCGGCCAATTCGGGGGGCAGTAATTCAATTCGGTGATTCGAATCACTGTCCTGATTCGATTCAGCCGAATCTGATTTGGAGATTTGGCAGCAGCCAAATCAGCCAGGCCCATCACCTGCCTCCTCTGCCAGCCTGGCAATGGCGGCCCCAGCTCCCAGCACTTGTTAAAAAAAAAAAAAAGCCCCGGTTCACCGGGTGCTGCTGGGCAGGGGGCAATCCCTGCTGCCTCCCACTGCCCCATGCTGCATGGGGGGCTCTGCATGAGCCCCCTGACCCACCCCCTGCTCCCCCAGCCTCACCACAGGTGCCCCACCGGCACCAGCTCCAGCCCTTTAAGAAAGAAAAAACCAAAAACGAAAAAACCCTGGGACTCACTGCTCCTGCTGGTAGGTGGTGATCTCCGCTGCCCCTTCTGCCCCATGCCACATGGGAGGCTCTGCGTGAGCCCCTGAAGCCCCAAAGCCGCTGCAAGAGCCTGAGTCCTGGGGCTTTTCTTGTTTTTTTTTTTCCTTAAAGGGCCGGAGCTGGCCTGGGTGGGGCACCTGTGGCGGGGCTGAGGGAGAAGCGGGGGGAGGTCGGGGGGCTCGTGACAGAGCCCCCCATGCAGCGTGAAGCAGTGGGGGGCAGCAGGGATTCCTTCCCCCCCGGCAGCACTCGATGAGCACTGGGGCTTTTCTTTAAAGTACCAAGCTGGGGGGGGCAGCCATAGCAGGGTTGGGGGAGTTGGTGGGGGGGGGCTGGCATGTCTATGGAGAAATGTGCAGAATTATGGGTGTCCAGTCCACTTTAAATTTTGAGATTTCTTCACTTCCTCACCTGGCATTTATTTACTAGATTTATATTCAGCCTTATCCAGAAGTTCAGAGTGGCACTACAGCATTAACTTTTACTTAATGGGATCTTTTCATATAAATACTTGTTTGATTGTTCATGGGCAAAGCCTGTTAGAAGAACTGCCAGAAACTTAAATGTACTGGTTGCCTGGAGAAGAAACACCATTAAAGATGACACAGGTTTTCAAGTTATTCCCCAGACCCTACAAAAAAATGAAGTTCTCTGTGGGAGTTTGCCTAGATCTTTCTTACAACAGAGAGCTAGACATAAGCTAGGTGTAGGTACTATGGGTCAGTTTAAGAGAGTGCAAATAATCAGCAAATGAGCCACACTGTGTTCTTAAAAATCAGTTTAAGCACTAATAAAGAACTAGGCCTGCCAGTGGGATCAATGTATTGTGCCATTTCAGGTCAAATAAAAAGCTACTTGGGGATCTTAACTGTACATTTTGTAAACATTAACTTTAAAATCTGAACTCTGGATTGCTTGTGTAATCCTTCTACCAGACATTGGACCGGTAAGACGGGCCAGGTTCAAATGTAGGGGTTTAATACCAACTTACGAAATCTGGCTCAAACTTCCACCAAGAAAGCTGGCAAAATAAACTGTTACTGGCTGTTCTAAAGTGAACAAACTTCCCTGCTCACAGACAACATTAAACTGAACCAGGGTTCAGTGCTGTAGCGAGGAGGGCTGAGTGGGGTGACCGCCTTGGGTGCCAAAGCAAAGGGGTGCCAACAGCTCAGAACATTACTGGGCAAATGTGGGAGAGGGTGTGTTCCCCCTGGACCTGTGTGTGGGGTGAGGGTGGGCTGCCGCTGCAGGCTTTTCCCTGGGCACCAAATTTTCTTGCCACAGTACTGCCATGGTTTAATATAGGGGAAGGGGAACAAATACAAATAAAGAAAACATGAACTATTAAACAAAAACAGAAACCCTGAACAATTAATAGTGTCAGTCACTGGCAAACCAACCCAGGGGAGCTACCACCTAGCCCGGTCTGTTGAGAAGGCACCCAGGGCTGCCATCGGTGGGGCTCTGCCACCTGTGCCAGACAACAGTGGCAAGTGCTGGCTAGAGAGGTCCACCCCAGAGGACCCTGTTACTCCTCACTGCCAGGGCTCTGCTAAGGAGGCTTCACCACCTGTGCCATCCCCAAGTGGCAAGTGCTGAGTAGGGAGGCCTGCACCAGAGTTGCTGCCACTCTACTGCTGGGTGTTGCTGGTAGGGATCACTGTTGGGGATCACTGCATCATTGCTAGGAGTTCCTACTATTCTGCCATGATCACCAGAGGTTGCTGCCACTTTTCTGCCACGGCCACCAGGGGATGCCACCACCAGAGAATGCTATCACTCCGCTGGGGATCACGACTGCTCAGTGGACACTATTGGGGTCACCGCTGTTCCTCTTCAGGAAAGGAAATCATAGAGTTACTATCACAGTCATAACCAAACCAGAGCAGATATAACATCATCATCAGCTACACTTGTTAGCAAATTAAAACATCTTTGGGACTTTATTTTTTTTATCCCAAAGTCACTCGTACATTCTGCTTCCTGGCTGGCCAACTAGCAGCCATACTAGAGAGTATTTGCACAGTCCCCTTGGGGATGAGAATCATGCTAGTCAAGATGTTTATTAAAAAAGGATCCAATTCACTATGTACCTGGACATCAGCAGGGACATACTACATGCAGGCAACTCTCCTGTCTTCTCCAAAGGAACTAATTCTCTGCCTTTGTTCTTCTCCAGGAACCCTTGCAGTGAAACATATTTCCCTGCTGACTATCCCTGAGTCTCAGGCATGGGAAACTCCTGCAGGTCCACGCTCACCTCTGGGCTAGATGGGGCTGAACCGTTTTATCCAAAAGGAGCTTCCATTGAGTGCTTAATGCAACTCTTCCTTTTAAAAAGGCCTTTGTATCCCAGATCCATATTAACAAGCAACTAAGTATTCTTGGTAACTCCAGTTCAAAAACTAAACATCTGCTGGCCTCTCTCCACATCAGCCTAAGTCACTCTCACCACCTCCCTTCCTTCACTGTCATCTCTCATGTCCTTGGTTCTTCCAATCAGCTAGTCCCATCTTCACAAGACTGCACAAATGGTGTTATTACTTGTGGAACAAATGTGACATTTTTCAACAATCACAATGTTAGCTCTATGGGTGCATTACACCCTTTAAGTTGTCAGACTTTTCAGTAGCAGGAAATAAGTGGTCCCATACTGGGTTTGTCTGTAGGCACTATTGTAATCCAAACAAAACAGCACACATACACACCCTTAATACTTTTAGCACTGGGTCTTCCCTTGACTCCTTAGAGCAGTGGTTCTCAACCATTGAGCCATGGCACGCTGGTTGAGAATCACTGCTTTAAAGGCTTCCAAGTGAATTCAGAACCAGGTACTTTAGATAGAAGAGCCTGTAGGGTTACTGACTACAGCCCTAGCCAGTCTTCAGGCTCCCATGTTCTCATGAGACCAGGTCATACCTATTCATGAAGAGGGTGCAGTGCCACACAGCTTTGTAGCAGATACCACTGCTGCACAGTTGCACAATTGAGGGCTGGCAACCAGGGCAGCAGCCCCAGGTCCTGTGTTTGTGGAAAGGGTGCCAAAAGAACTGCTGGCACAGTGGCAACTGATCACACTGCAGCAATCCCAGGCATTGTGGCTGCCCTGGGCACAGCTGCCTGCTAGACCTCTGCTACTGTAATGCATGTCACCATACCCTAAGCAGACTGCACCAAATAGATGCCTCTGTAGTAGCTGGTTGAGGTGTCCCTGCAAAATGTTACTAATGTAAAGTTGCCAGCAGGCTGGGAAGGCCCATTGCACTGCTGCTTCCACTAGTTGGGAGGAGTGGCACTAAAGTTCATGTTGCTGGTAGTACAGTGTATGCGACAGATGTGTTCATGAATGGGAGGTTGTATAATGGAGCCACTGTTGGTTGTATACCAGGATCATCAAGGGTGTGGCTGAAGATCTGAACAGATGTGATCGGTGCATCCTTACTGGACTTCTCACTGGGAAGTCCAGATTTCTGCTGGACTTGCATCCCATAGACCCATCCTATAGCTCCTGAGGTTCACTGAGGTATTGTCATAGGAAAGTAGGGCTGGAAAGGACCTCATGAAGTCATCTAACCCAGCCCCCTTGAACAAGGCAGGATCATTCCTGACTAAATCATCCCAGCCAAGTGTTGGGAGTTTGTCTGTTTAACCTGCTTTTGAAAATTTCCAAGGCTGGAGATTCCACAACTTGTCTAGGTGGCCTGTTCCAGTGCTTGACCATCTTCATAGTCAGAAAGTTCCTCCTAATCTCCAGCCTAAATTTCCTCTGTTGCAGCTTGAGGCTATTGTTCCTAGTCTTGTGCCCTATGGCCACAGGAAAAAACCCATTTCCATCCTCTCTGTAATCACCCCTCAGGTATTTGAGTACAGTTATTTAAACCCCACTCAGTCTTCTCTTCTCAAGGCTAAATAACCAAAGTTCATTCAGCCTTTCTTCCTAAACCTTGCTTCTTAGGTCCCTAAGCATTTGCATTAATTTACATTGGTTTCTCTCCAGTCTGTCCATAGTGCACATTCACAATAAAGGTGATGTACCATGCCTGCTCTGAGAACTCATTTTGGGAATTCATGTTTTCTACCTACCAACCATGGCTTCATATATATTATGATCAACTCCTGTCCCTTGCTACATTGACAGCAATAGTAAAATAGCCGGCATCTGTCCTCTTCTCCCTGCCAGGAGCAGGAAACAATGCCTATAAGCCAAAGATCAAGTGAGAATAAGAAGCAACATTTCTCTCTGCTCTGAATAGAGGGCAAAGAAGAACCTGGTCTGTTTCTCCACCACTCATTGCAAAACCTGTTAATCTGTAAGGAAAGTGCAGCTTCCCCCACAGGCCAGGTACCACCTGATCATTCCTAACCCTGCCAGATACAGCAACAGTTTTGGCATGCAGCAGTTCCTCTTTGTGGCATGGTCCTAAAGAAAGGTTAGTGACTGCTTGTTTCTGGTCAAAGATCAGGATACTTTGTGTGCCAATGTATTTACCCAGACATTTGCTAATGACCCCTCTTATGCCATACTCACCTGTTCCATGCTAAGCATCTTTCTTTTAACCGTGTGAATTCCACAAACACATTTTTACACTAATTTACAATTTTACTAGTCAGGGTCCAAGAGTTGTGAATTTTCTTGAAGATGCTCCCTTGCTCACTGTCACAACCCAAAGGGTGTGATTTTTGTTTGTGTGTGTGCTTCGGCACTGCTAAATTGTCCCCACTAAATTGCAGCTTCCTTGCACGGTGGAGTTTTCTGCTGCAAAGGAGAACCCCGGTGCAAGGGAGAATTTCCCGCCAATTTGAAGCTTTCTTTGCAGGGTGCATTTCTTTGTTGCAGCACAGAAATGCTCGTTGCAAAGAGTTCCCGCCATTTGTATGCTAATTTGAGTCCCATTATTGGCCAGTTCTAAATTATTCACACGGGGCGGCTAGCGATTGGCTTACTAGCCGTATAAGAGGCTTGAGTGGTTTCCGCCCAAGTTGGAGGACTCCACGAACAAGGGAGGAGGAGACTTCACGCTGTGTGAAGATCTCTAAGCGCTGCGGATCCTTACGGACCCAGTGCATTTAAAGCAGGCAACAGAGGTCTGATCAACCTCTAGCCTGTCCCCGTCGCCGAGCGCAATCCAGACGTATCCCTTCCCGCGCGCAAAAGAACTGGACCCACGGAGCCTAGCAAACTTTGTGTGAATGAGTGAGCAGAAGGACCCACGGAGCCTAGCAAACTTCGTGTGAGTTTATTCAGAGCTCTTCTGGATGAGTACTTTCTTCGGCTGACACGACGGGCTCGCGTGTTCAGAGCCTTCAGCCGGATTGAGCTAGAGTTCACGAGTTTAGAACTCTTGTCCGCCTCTCTTCTTTTCTCTCTATAACCGCAACTTAAGCAAGTTTTCAGCCTGCACCACTGCCATCTCGGTGTAAGTAAACAATCTTTTAAACTACCGCTACGCGTCCGTGCCTAATTCCAGCTCAAAGGCCTTCCCTCTCCGCCCCGGCGTGCCCGGGCTGCTGGCCACAGCCCGCGTGCAGCGCGAAAAGGGCTCGGGTCGCTCCCGGCCCGCGCACTCACCTCTGAAATAGTTCAGGCAGCTGAACGTGCATGACAATTCAAACATGCAATGCCCCCTGGAATCTAAGTAATGACAACTATTTCCCGTTGCACAAGTTGGAATGAAGAGGCCAGACACTATGCCCCAGAAGATGATAGGCTCTGTCTGAGTAACAGAAGAGAACTTGAATGGCCAAAGCACTTAACATTTAAGTCTGTGGTACTTTTAGAGTTGTGTTCCAGATGAAAAGCAGCTCTCCAATGGCACTTTAGCTGTTAAGCCAGTGTCATATATTTTTTTAAATAATTTTCACTCTAAGGATGAGGTTACATGGTGCACTTAGACCATACTAAATCTGAAGAATATTATGCATTGTTAAAGTTGGAATGTGCCACGAGCAGTTGTATGTTAAGGGTTAATACTGCTTCTTGACTGCACAACCCTGACTTGCTACTGAGGACTGGTTAGCGGGGGCATGGCTAGCAGCCAGCACACCTGGGCTCTAGCCTTGCTCTCTCGAGGAAGAGTGATTTCAAGAGACCATTTTAGCCAACCCCCTCTGCTGTGTGGCAGGATCATATGTACGTGGACCCATCCCAGTCTCTATAGTCCCTCTTATTGTGAAAGCTCTGTCTTAATTTATCTGATTGATCCCAGTGTCCCTACTTTAGGTTAGTATGAGGCTGTCTCTCTGCAAGACGTATTAGACTTCTACTAGGAGAATCTGGCATTAATTGGCTCTGGATTTTTACTGTTACCCCTAGTCTGTGGTGCATGGTGCCCCAACTATGAGCAATAGGAACTTGCTAGAGGTGACTTCACTGACCCAGAAACTGAGATGCAAGAAGAAAAGGTAAGTACTTCCAGCAGCACCAAGCAACTCACTGCCAGCTCCTGCTACCTACACAAATGCCACCCCTTCCCCCACCACACACACCTCCCCAGGAATAAACCATGACTCAAGGAACATAAAGAATCAAGGATCACAACCATGTTGTTGGTTAAAGATCAAACTAATTTTAGTACCACCTTCCAATAGTAGCTCAGGCTGGTGGAGCTGCTACTGGAGAAGCTTAGCATTCAACCAGTCACTTGAACAATGCCTTCTGCTGGGCGGCACTGTGATTAGGGAAATGTAGCATTATCCCTACCAGGACAGCACTGTAACCCCCACAACACCTCCTGAAGGAAAATTCAGGAGTTGAGATTGTCACGGCGGGGTCCTACAGGAGGGCCGTGATCTCCTTAAGGCCCCCTCTTCTGTGCCAAGTCGGCCCAAGGACACCCTCAGATTCTTGCCTGCCACGTCTTTGATGTTTAGGTAAAGTTGGGAGGCTGCCTCACATTTCCTTGGGCATGGTTAGTTGGGACCTCTGTCCCCGTGTTTTCCTGGACCCACCGGGGTCTCCCTGTATGATGGGTGCTTCCCGGGCACCCTGGCCTTATGGGCTACGCGTGGCTCCAACCACCCCTGATACCATGCCCCAAGCCTCGCAGATGGGATAGACGTTGGTCTGACTCTCTGTCTATATTCATGCCTGTCTCTTGGGCCTTCTCTATTGTGCTGCCCCCTTCTGGGCTCTCCGAGCCCCCTCGGGGCCTTCCCTGTAATGTCGCCCCTCTCTGGGGCCTTCCCTGTAATGTCGCCCCTCTCCTGGGGACTTCTACGCCCACTCTGGGACTTCCTGGTTGAGCCACCTGTCTCTCGGGCCCACCGCACTGCTACCCCCTTTCTCCAGGGCTCACCGCACCACTACCCCCTCTTGCCGGGGTTCACCGCAGCACTCCGCCCTGCTCCGGGGTTTACCGTAGTACTAGGCCATTCTTCAGGGGCTCACCACGCCCGCACTGGGCTGCTCAGTAGTCCCCCTTCTCTGGGGCTTGCCGGGCCCACACTGGGGCTTCCTAATAATACTGCCCCCTCTCTGGGGCTTGCTGTGCCCACACCGGGCGCCGGGGGCCCCACAGGGTCCCTATGAGTATGCTGCGCCCTCACTGGTGCCGGGGTCCTCACACTTCGCTGTGAGGCCCCTTTAAGGATACTGCGCCCTCACTGGCGCCGGGGTCCCCACACCACTGTGGGTCCCTTTATGAGTACGCTGCGCCCTCCCTGGCGCCGGGGTTCCCCCACCGCTGGGGGTTCCCCCTGAGGCCTCCTCCAACCCCTTATAGCCTCACCCTAGCCACCGGTGTAATACATAACAACACAAACTCAAGCCTCCTGGCTATAACTCAAACATATACCCTCTGGTTATAACGACGTTGCTCAACTCTGGTCAAGCTGTACTTGCTGTTAGGCTTCTCCTTGCATCCTAACTCTAGGAGCTCCTGCCCCTCTAGCTGCTGGCAGGGAACTGCCAGCCTGGCCTCAGCCCTGGGCTTTATGAGGGCCAGGCCCTGCCCCCTCTGGTCAGCTGAATTCCTGGTTGCCCCGGGCAACCCGCAGCTGTGCTCGTTATGTCCTGCCAGGGCTCTCTCCCTGGCAGTTTCCACTCTCTAGGAGCAGAGCACCAAGGTGCCCTGCGACAGAGATGCATGCGAGCTCTTCACAGCTAGTACCAATATCACTTTGTAGCAAGAGGCACTGCCACCTAGTGGTTATAAACCTGAGTACCACTGAGCTTGCTCTGACCAAATTGCATCCTTCACCTCTGTAGGTTTTGCTGCCTCCAAGCATGCTTACTGAAGTGACGGTTTATTGTGTGATCAGACCTCTGAAGCGCCCTATAACCATGTAATGACAGAAATGCATGGCTGCAGAGCGCTTTAAAAATGTTTGATCATGCAACAGTGTGAACCTTCATTACATGAGGGTTTAGAATAGATGAAGGCACTCTAAACTGGAGCACCTTTAGCAACATCTGTTAGCATGTGCTGGGAGCAGGTCTGGGCTGAAGCAGCACAGCCCAGCCCAGCCCTGCTCCACTCCCAGCTCTGGTGCTGTCTTCAGAATGGGAGAGAGGAGTTCTGTCTGGGGTTTGCCCAGCCTGTGCTGGAGAGTTAGGACAGATAGATTGGAGCCCCCTGAGGTGTGGGTGCTCCAATCCACCCACTTCACCCTCCAGTGCAGGATGGGCAAACCTCAAACCGAGCTTCCTCTTCCCTCTGCTCCTTTCCCCCCTCCCATTCTGAAGACAGCACCGGAGCTGGGAAGTGGGAGGGGTGGGGCTAGGGGAGAGTGACTGCAGACACACAGCCACTTCAAACTGGAGTTCGACCCCCGCAAGTCCCTGGACCCAACAGCCAATGTCTCTTGGGTCTGGGGAAACACTAACTCACGGCACTTCCTGCAAAGCACCATGAGTTACATGGGGGAACTGCACCTCTGTCAGCACCCTTCAAGAGATTTAGGTGTCTCCAGGGGTGTAACTGGCTGGTATTTCACTCTAAGCAATACTGCACCCCCCTTGCACCCTAGAGCCAGAGTCAGAGCAAGGGGGGAGCAAGGAGGGGCAATGAAGCAGCCATGGCATGTAGTGGAGGCTCACTGCTGGAGGGAGGGAAAGGAGATGATCTCACCCACTTTTTTTGTCACTACCATGTATACCAAGGGGTCAAAAAGCCATTATATTTCATTGGCAAAAAAAGTAACATTTCTCCCCTACTCTATGCAGAAATGACCCTTCAGCTTCTCTTCCACCACATACCACTTTTTTGCCCTCTGTTCTACTGCTGCCAGAACTGGAATAGGGAAGGGATGAATGAAGCATGGGAGGGAAGGGGGGAGGGAGGGGGAGGTGCCACACCAGCTTCATTCTGGCACCTCCTGGGGCTCAATCCCTGCTCACCCACCCATCATTCATTACATTAGCATTCCAAGGGTGGATTGGCTGCCATGGCTTACATGTTCAGGTTAGAAATGGAAAACAGCTCATCATCTTTTGCTAAAGCTACCAAACATCCTGGTTTGAAGCTGTTGCCCTAAGGAATTTTAAAACATTTGGACAGGATTCCCTGGGGGTGGGGACAGTCTGAAGGGGAAAGGAGTCCAGGAGAGGTGGTTGTATTTCAAAGAAACCTTACCAAGGGTACAGGAATAAACCATCCTGATACACAGGAAGATTAACAAGGAACACTAGCAAGTATAGGAGAAGACCAGCTTGGCTTAGCAGGGAACTGTTTAGTGAGCTAAAACACAAAAACGAAGCTTACAAAAAGTGGAAACTAGGGAGGAGTATAAGAGTCTTGAGTGGGCATGCAGGGATGAAATCAGGAAGGCCAAAATGCAACTGAAGTTTTAGTGAGCAAGGGATGTGAAGGGTAACAAGAAGGGTTTCCTACAAGGAAGTCAGTAACAACAAGAAAATCAGGGAAAGTGTGAGTCCCTTACTAAATGGGAGAGGCAGCCCAGTAACATAGGTCTTTTTTACCTCAGTCTTCACCAGCAAGCTCAGCTCTCAAACTACTGCACTGCTGGGGGAGGAGGTGAGCAGCCGAATTTGGCAAAAGAACAAGTTAGGGACTATTTATAAAAGCTGGACATATACAAGTCCATGGGGCCAGGCAGGATGCACCTAAGGATGCTGATGATGTCATACAATGTGATTGTAGAGCCATTGGCCATCATCTTTGAAAACTCATGATGATCAGGAGAGCTCCCAGATGATTGGAAAAGGGTAAACATAGTGCCCATATTTAAGAAAGGGAAAAAGGAGGAACCAGGGAACCACAAATTGATCAGCCTCACCTCAGTCCCTGGAAAAATCATGGAGCAGATCCTCAAGGAATCCATTTATAAGCACCTGGAGTAGAAAAAGGTGATTAGGAACAGTCACCATGGATTCACCAGGGGCAAGTCATGCCTGATGAACCTGATTGCCTTCTATGACAAGGTAACTGACTCTATGGATGTGGAGAGACCAGTGGACGTGGTGTACCTTGATTTTAGCAAGGCTTTTGAACTGGTCTCCCACAGCATTCTCACGTGCAAGCTAAAGAAGTGTGGGCTGGATGAACAGACTGTAAGGTAGACAGAATAATGGCTGGCGTATCGGGCTCAGAAAGCAGTAATCAATGGTTTGATGTCTAGTTCCCAGCTGGTATCAAGTAGAGTGCCCCAGGCATCGGTTCTGGGGCTGGTTTTGTTCAATGTCTTCATCAGTGACCTGGAAGATGACATAGAGGGCACCCTCAGCAAGTCTGCAGATGACACCAGACCTTGGGGAATAGTAGATACACTGGAGGGTAGGGCTAGGATTCAGAGTGACCTAGACAAATGGGACGATTGGGTCAAAAGGAATCTCATGAGGTTCAACAAGAACAAGTGCAAAGTCCCGCACTTAAGATGGAACATCCCATGGCACCAATACAGGCTTGGGGGCTGACTGCTGGGCAGCAGCTCTGGAGAAAAGGACATGGGGGTTACAGTGGACAATAAGCTGAATATGAGTCAGTAGCGTGCCCTTGTTGCCAAGAAGGCTAATGGCATACTGGGCTGCATTGGTAGGCGTGTTGCCCGTAGGTCAAGGGATCTCAATTATTCTGCTCTATTCTGCACTGGTGAGGCCACATCTGGAGTACTGGGTCCAGTTTTGGGTCTCCCACTACAGAAAGGATATGGACAAGTTGGAGAGAGTCTGGAGGAGGGCAACAAAAATGGTTTGGGGGGCTGGGACACATGACTTCTGAAGAGGGGCTGATGGAACTGGGCTTATTTAGTTTGCAGAAGAGAAGACTGAGGGGGTATTTGAACCTTTAACTACCTGAAGGGCAGGTCCAAAGAGGATGGAGCTAGACTGTTTTCAGTGGTGGCAGGTGACAGAACAAGGAGCAACAGTCTCAAGTTGCAACAAGGGACGTTCAGGTTGGATATTAGGAAAAACGCTCTCACCAGGAGGGTAGTAAAACACCTGAACAGGTTACCCAGAGAAGTTGTGGAATCTCCACCCTTGGAGGTTTTTAAGACCTGGCTAGAGAAAGCCTTGGCTGGGATGATCTAGCTGGGGATGGTCCTGCTTTGAGCAGGGGGTTGGACTAGATGACCTCCTGGGGTCTCTTCCAAACCCCATTTTCTAGGATTCTATGATTTTTTTCTGGGTTAAAACATCTGCTCTAGGATAACATGTGCTACCTTACTCTGGTGCATGGTAGCACTCTAATGAGAATGCTGTGTCAAATCTAGGCCTGCCATCTCCTCAGGAATAGCCAGATTAGGGAGGCACTTTATGCATACCAACAGTAGCCTAACTTTGGGTGTGCAACCAAGGTACCAGCTCCCACAGAAGGAGCACTGAGATGACAACCATCCAGGGAGTCTTTGCCCCAGCAGCAGAGTCCTTGCAGCATGCAGTAACTGCAGGGTGGAGGACACTACTACAGTAGCAGCTTATTTAGTGCCTGACTAAGGCAGCCACACTCTGGTTTGGGTGGCCTCCCACAATGGAAGGAACGTAGCTGCCTTAGTGCAGTCCTGGACATGTGAACACTGGTACCGTAGTGGGGCAGTTTTTTCTCACTTCAGGGCACCATAATTATAATATCTTTATCGCTAGCTTATAAGTGGATTCTGATTACTAAGAACATGAATAAGAGAGGAGGGTGATTGACAGGGTCTCATGTGATGCTTAATGAGTTGTAATGTCTGGCCTATGGCAAGAAGATAGCAAAGGTTTGTTCTCCAGTCATTACTTAGTGGGCTAGGTGACAAGGCACAACAGAATTTGTACTGGGGAGAGTGGGCAGTGGCATGTGGCTGAAAATAAACATGGAAGAGTGATTGGGGGGATGGGGGTGGAATTAAGAGTGCTGGTACCTGAGAATTAACCACTAGGACACCTAGTTAAAAATAGCAAAATGTTGCTTTTCAAAACAGAGGCCAGTTACTTCAATTAATAAAATCCCCCAATTTCTTTAATAAAAAAATATGCACAGCTTTATTATTGGCTTAAAAGTCAGGCATAACCTCTCCTTCCAAATTATCATTTGGAAAAAGTCACAGGAACCCCCCCCCAGTAATTTAAAATATACCATGGTGAAAATACAGAGCAGAGGAAGGACTTTCATTTGGCCCTAAAAAGGGCCAAACTGTACTCAGGAGTCAGCGCAGGGAACAATACATGGGAGTGAGCTGTGGACGTGCTGCATTCTGTCATGGACTGTGCCTGTGCATTGTTTCTACATTTAACTTCAGAGATAGCAAATACAGAAATCCAGTTTAGGGCAAATCATTCAGCTGAGAAGGACCGTTTCTGGTACTTTCTCAGGTCACTTGAGTTGTGAGGCAAAGGCCCAGCCAGACACTTCCTGCCCCTTTAGGGAGGGAGAAGAGTAGGTCCTTGGTGCTGGGGGACGAATGTCCCAGCTCGTTCTTCCACACACGTTCCTATCCCACCCAGTATTGCTTCCTTCTTGCCTGAGTAGAGTGGCTGCAAGCTCCTCTTTAGCCAGGGTCCAACTCCTGGTAGACATGTCCCAAGTCCTGTATAACTTTTAAGTAGCAAAGAGCTACTTACTAATTAAGGAAAAATTTTGGTTGAACATAAGGAAAAACTTATTTTCCGTAAGGCTAACTAGAATTTAAACTAAGATTGCCAGGGGTTGGGGAAACACTTACTGGAGCATGCCTGAGGACTGGCACACAAGAAAGCTTTGAAGTTGGGGACAATAGGAGAGCCACTTTTGCAAGAGCTAAAGGAATGGTTCTCCCTCAACGTGACAGGAAATCAAGGGTCTCAGTTGGAGGACTCAAGTGCCTGTACACTAATGCCAGGAGCATGGGGAACAAGCAGGAGGAGCTAGCCCTCCTACTCTCTAGTAGGGATTATGAGCAACAGTGACCATGAAACCATCATGTTCATTGACTGTCACAAAGCAGACAAATTAGCTAGCAAGGTTAAAGTTCTAGAATTCAAAAAAGTGAATTTCAACAGGCTCAGGGCAATAGTAGGGGAAGCGCTGCGGGACCAGGGACTGCTGGTGAAAGGAGTGTATGAACAGTGGTCATTCCCCAAAGCCATGATCCTCGAAGCACAAAAAAAGAAGTGCCTCCCATGCAGAAAAAAGGTAGCAGAAGAGGTGGGAAGCCCTCTTGGCTTAATAGGGATATCATGGTCCTTTTGAAAAAGTAGAAAGAGGCACACAAACAATGGAAGCTTGGGACAGTTGCCAAGGAGGACTATACAACAAGGGC
>NW_005841831.1:3964338-3969825 GCF_000455745.1 Alligator sinensis
GTGTAGGGAGCAGATTAGAAAGGTTAAGGCGGCAATCAAATTTAAACTAGCAACAGAAATCAAGGACAATAAGAAGTCCTTCTTCAGGTATATAGGGAACAGGAGGGAAACAAATGGAAGCATGGGGCCATTGCTTAATAACTCAGGACAGCTGGTTACTGACACTCAGGAGAAAACTGAACTCCTGAATGACTACTTTGCTTTGGTATTTTACTGGATTAAGGGGAAAATCATACTAGATAAGGTTCAGAATGGCCACGGTGGGAATGACCGCCTTCCTACTGTTGACGTTGAACTGGTGTGTGATCAGTTAGAAAAGTTAGACATTTATAAGTCAGCAGGGCCAGATAAACTTCATCCGAGAGTGCTGAAGGAGCTGGCCAAAGTCATTGCAGGACTGCTGGTGAAACTCTTCCAAAACTCGTGATGTTTGGGAGAGGTCCCTGAAGACTGAAAGAGAGCCAATGTTGTGCCCATCTTCAAGAAGGGAAGGAGAGAGGACCCAGGCAACTATAGGCCAATTAGCCCAGCTTTTATCCCAGGGAAAATCCTGGAAAAATTCATCAAGGAGTCTATGTACAATAGACTTGCAGAAGATAGGATTCTGAATGACAGCCAGCATGGTTGCATCATGGGCAGGTCTTGTCTTACCAATCTCATCTCCTCCTACAACCAGGTAACTTGCCACCTGGATAAGAGAGAGGAGGTTGACATTGTATACCTAGACTTCCAAAAGGCCTTTGATCTAGTATCCCATGATGTTCTTACAAGACAATTAGAGGATTGCGGGCTTAACTACTTGACAGTTAGGTGGGTAGGAAGCCGGATGTGGGGTAGGACCCAGAGACTACTAATGAACGGTTCTGTGTCATCCTGGTGAGAAGTGGCCAGTGGTGTCCCTCAGGGGTCTGTGCTTGGTCCACTGCTTTTCAACATCTTTATCAATGATTTGGATGTGGGGGTGAAGAGCTCACTGGCCAAGTTTGTGGACGACACCAAGTTATAGAGAAGTGTGGTCATGCTTGAAGATAGGCTGCAGATACAGGCAGACCTAGATAGGCTGGCAAGTTGGGAGGATCGGAACCAGATGAAGTTCAACATTGAGAAGTGTAAAGTGCTCCATCTGGGGACAAACAAACCTCAACATACTTGCAGGCTTGGTGGCACCAAACTGACTAGCACCAAGACTAAAAGGGACCTAGGGGTAATAGTAGACCACAGTATGAACATGAGCCATCAGTGCGATGCTGGAGCCAGCAGGGCAAACAACACTCTGGCATGCACCAACCGATGCATTTCAAGCAAAACCAAGTGATTCTTTCACTTTACTCAGCATTGGTGACCTCAGCTGGAGTACTGCATCCAGTTCTGGGCACCGCGCTTCAACAAAGATGTGGGAAAGCTTGAGAGTCCAGAGAAGAGCCACCTGTATGACCAGAGAATTGCAAGGCAAGCCATACAAGGAAAGGCTGAGGGACTTGGGCCTCTTCAGCCTGAAGAAGAGAAGGCTGAGAGGGGACTTGGTAGCAGCTTACCACTACATCAAGGGAATACATCAAGGGCTCGTCAAACAACTGTTCACCAGGGCACCCTTGGGGAAAACCAGAAGTAATGGCCACAAACTCCTGGAAGACAGTTTCAGGCTTAACACTAGGAAAAATGTCTTCAGTCAGGGTGTCCAGACTGTGGAATGAACTCCCTCCAGAGGTGGTGCAGTCACTTACTCTGGAAATCTTCAAGAGGAGACTGGACAATCACCTTGCTGGGGTCACCCAACACCAGTTGTCTTTCCTGCATAGTGCAGGGGGGCTGGACCTGATGATCTTGCGAGGTCCCTTCCAGCCCCTTACAATCTATGAATCTGGAACACACTCCCAGCAAAGGTGGTGCAGTCACCATCCTTGGAGGTGTTCAAGAGAAGGCTGGATAAGCATCTCATTGAGCTTGTTTGAGCCCAATAACTTCCTGCCCATGGCACGGGACCGGGCTTGGTGGTAGGTACCTTCCGGTACTTTGATTCTATGATTCTGTGTCCCTCTACATAGATGCATATGTGGCTGTTGTGCTGTTTGCACAGAATTTATCTCCTGTTTCTACCTGTCCAGCCCAAATTGTCCTTCTGAACAGGCTCAGAGGGGACCTGCTACAACTAATTACACCGTCATGATCTGACTCCTCCGGGACAGCTCAGTGTTCTTTGATGCTATTGCTTCTATATTGGGGACGCAGTCCCTGGAGGCTGAGAGTAGCTTCTGTGGGGCTCCCTACTTTTAGTGCCATCCTTGAGCTTCTCTGCCCAAATTCAGGTCCAGGAGTCTCTATGCTTCCCTAGGGGTGTTTCTCCTTTAAGACAGCCCCTTAGGCTTCAAAGCACTTGTTGAAGTTTCATCTGTCCTGGCCTCGGTAAGCTTTTTCTCTGGCTGAACTCTCAGCCCAGGTCCACTGCCTTTGCCCTCAGCTCTTTGCATCCCTGCTCCGAGCAGGTCTCATCCTGCAGAGTGCACCTGACGCCCTGTCCCATGACTCTCAAACCTTCAGTCAAACTCAGACACAAAGCACCAACCCAAATGGTTCCCAAGGATAAACCCCTCTTTGGGTCTCTGTTTCCTCAAGCCCTGCTACCTAGGCAGACTCGTTTCCCCAGCCCTGGCCTAGACCAGCCACATGCCAAACTGCAGTCAGTTCCAGTCAGAGCTCATTGCCCTGCTAGGGTGGCCACCACAGAGGACATTCCGGTTTTCTGCTATTCTGCCCTCTGTCTTCTATTGATACGAAGCCTGACGCCTTTATGAAAAATAGAAGACACAAAGGCATCCAGTTTTGTATCAATAGAGGACAACCAGATTGTCCTCTATGATGGCCACCCTACCTGTGGTATCTAGGGTCAGACTGTCCCCTCCATCTCTAAAGGCTGGGTTTATATGTCCCAAGCCCAGCCCCTTTCTGGTTATCTGATGCAATTCTCAGTTCCCAGGGCCCAGGTGCTGCTGATTTCCTCCTCAGCAGCCTGGCCTTCTGCTTCCAGTGGCTTAGTTTACACAGGTAGCTCACACCTGCTGCCCCTTGCCCTCAGGCTTTTTTGCCATCTGCCCTGGCTACACTTCCACTTCCTAATAGCAAGGGTAGAGGTTCCCTGTTACATCCTCGCATCTCACTTATTCCCTCACACCTTGCAGCACCCTTCAAAGGATCTGGCAGTACCCCAGGGTGCCCCAGCACCCTAATCGCTAATCACTGTTTTAGATCCAGCCTGCAGGGCCCTGGCTTTGTGGCAAGGTGCAGCTGAATGGTAGAGAGAAGCAGCAGAAGCAGCAGTAGGAGCAGGGGCAGCAGTATCTGGATCTTAGTGCCCACCCATCTCAAAGTTAACACATGCTGTGAGCAGTTGTATGTTTAGAGTTAATATCCTCTCAGAAGCGCACAACTCTGATTTGTGGCTAGAGGGCTGGTGAGCTACGAAGGCATGGTCAGGAGCTACTAAGTCTGCCCCTCAGCTGACTGGGTCTGTCCTGGCTCCCCCATAGCTTCCAGCTCTCCCATGTCCCCCCAGCTCTCCATCAGTCTGGAGCAGTAGAGTCCAGGAGGATAGAATGGTGGGGATGAGGTTGGGGTCAGAGAGGGAAGCTGAAAGCAGTGCATCCTGGGATGCTAGAGGACAGCAAATTGCTTGTTTTGGTCCCATGGAGCAGACTGATGTTACCCGAACATGAGTTGCCTAACACCAGCCAGAGATATTTTTTCCCTGAAAAGGTGCAACTCAGAGCTTACTTAGTGATCTTTTCCTGCCTTAATGCACAGATGCTCCCCCCAAACCAAACACAAAGTGTTTGTTGTGGGAGACTCCATCCTGAGGGGGACTGTGGGGGTAATCTGCCGCCCCAACCCCTTAGCCCAGGAAGTCTGCTGCTTCCCGAGAGCCAGAATCTGAGACACTGCGGATAAGATCCCTAAATTCCTCCAGCCCACTGACCACTACCCTATGCTCCTCATCCATGTGGGCACCAATGACATGGCTCAGAGTGCTCCCAGCCAGGTCATGAGGCACTACAGGGATTTGGGAGCAGGGCTACAGGGTCTGGGGGCATGGGTGATGTTTTCTTCGATCCTCCCAATCTTGGGGTATGGGCTGAGGAGGGAGAGGAGGATCCAGGTAGTCAACCAAAGGCTGCGGCGCTGGTGTCATCATGAAGGCTTTGGCTTCCATGACCATAGTCTGCTCTTTGGAGAGAGAGGCAGCGAGCTGCTGGGAAGGGACGGCCTCCACCTCTCTCTGCTGGGGAGGAGGCTCTTCTCAGCCAGACTGGCTGAACTGCTCCACTGGGCTTTAAACTAAGCCTGCCAAGGGATAGGGGGACTACCGCCACTGCTGGCCCGCTGAGCAACCCTTGCAAAGCCAGCAGACCAAGGCACTTAAGGGAACTCACCCCAGCCCCAGGCCTGGAACAAAATGTAGGCAAGGCAAGGTCCCCCAAGGGGACACTTGCGTGCCTATACACAAATGCCAGGAGCTTGGGGAACAAACAGGAGGAACTTGTTCTCCTGCTAAATGCAAATAACTATGATGTCATAGGGATAACGGAAACCTGGTGGGACTCTACCCATGACTGGGCCACAGGTATAGATGGCTATACCCTGTACAGGAGGGATCGAGTGGACAAAAGGGTCGGGGGCGTAGCTCTCTATGTCAAGGAAAGCTACGCATTGCTGCAAGCCGACACTGGCACTCATGGTGGACTTGACATCCTCTGGGTTAAAATCCATGGGGAACATGGCACAGGAGACACAATGGTGGGAATCTACTACAGATCCCCTACCCAGGGTCAAGACCTTGACCAGGAGTTCACCAGGGAATTGGCTGAGGCTGCACGATCCCAGTGTATGGTTGTCATGGGAGACTTTAACTACCCAGACATCTTGTGGGAGGAGCGCTCAGGCAAATCCGAGCAGTCGCAAAGCTTTCTCTTGTGTGTGGATGACCTCTATCTGATGCAGGAAGTCTACGGGCCGACGAGAGGTAAAGCACTGCTTGACCTCGTACTGGCAACTGGGACGACCTAATCAGTGAGCTAATGATCAAAGGGAAGCTGGGTGACAGTGACCATGAGCTGATCACCTTCACCATCTGCCATAAAGCTGGCAAGTCAGTCAGTAATACAGAAGTCCTCGACTTCAGGAAAGCTGACTTTGACAAGCTAAGGAGGCTTGTCAGAGAGGCCCTGAAGGGCCGCAACCCAAAGGAGAGGGGAGTTCAGGACAAGTGGTTGCTCCTCAAGGGAGCAATCCTGGATTCACAGGCAAAGTCTATCCCATCTCGGAGGAAAAGCAGCAAAAGGCCACAGCAGCCCCCCTGGCTCTCCAGGGAACTAGCGGACCTCCTGCGTCTTAAAAGGAAGACCTACAAAGAATGGAGGACTGGATCCACCACCAAGGAGGAATACTCTGCTCTGGTCTAGATCTGCAGAGAGCAAACCAGGAAAGCCAAGGCTG
>NW_005841831.1:3970545-3982805 GCF_000455745.1 Alligator sinensis
GCTGCGGCTAGTAAAGCAAGCAAAACACTGGCTTGCATCCATAGATGCTTCTCAAGCAAATCCTAGGACGTCATTCTCCCATTGTACAGGGCCTTGGTGAGGCCACAGCTGGAGTACTGTGCCCAGTTTTGGGCTCCACAATTCAAAAAAGATGTGGAGAAGCTTGAGAGGGTGCAGAGGAGAGCCACGTGCATGATCAGAGGTCAGGGAAGCAGACCCTATGATGAGAGCCATGGGACTCTTCAGTCTGGAAAAGTGCAGTCTCAGGGGTGATCTGGTAGCCACCTATAAGTTTATCAGGGGTGCTCATCAGGATCTGGGGGAGTGTCTGTTCACCAGAGCACCCCAAACGATGACAAGATCAAAGGGTCATAAACTCCGTCGCGACCGATTCAGGCTGGACATAAGAAAGAACTTCTTTACTGTCCGAGCCCCTCAAGGTTTGGAATAGACTGCCACAGGAGACGGTTCAAGCACCCAGTTTGAACGCCTTCAAGACACATTAGGATCCCAGCAAGATAAGCATCCAATGATCCCTGCTGACTTCCTGCCCCTGGGGCAGGGGGCTGGACTCGATGATCCTCCAGGGTCCCTTCCAGCCCAAATGTCTATGAAATCTATTCCATCTTACAAGCATTTAACACATGGGAATGGGAATGTCTAACCATTAGTTACCTGAGGATGAAATAGGATTGAAGCCAACCTGTCTTGGGCCCAGCCTACACTACTGAGCTCTGGCAGGAGAATTCTAGGTCTGCCAACAAAATTTCTGGGTGTGGCCAACCCCAAAGCTCATCTGGGACAGAGGTACTCCACCTTTGCTAAGCAAAGTAAGGCTTCCGGGCCCACCTGGCAGCCAGCAGAAAGTGTATATAGACACTCTGTGCCCTCAGACAGCTGTCACAGTCCATTCAACGCATGGAACCTGTGGCAGGCCCGTAGTAGGTGCTCCTGCGTTGAGCCGCCCACCTCACTGTGCCTGACCACCTTCCAGGCTCCGAGTGCCTCCCTGGGGGTGCCTTACATCTGGCCGACCCCCTTCCTGGAGCACACCCACTAGCCTGGGGGTTCCACTGCCACCACCCAAGGCTCTGGACTTATTTCTGGCTCTGTGCACCCTGGGAAGCACAGGCCTAGTAGCCCTCAAGGGTACTTGATTCACTTCAAAAAGTTGGGATGCTTCCCTCAGTCGGAAGCACAAGTAGTGGTCTCCCTTTAGTCAGCCAAACCAAGGGGACCCCAAGGCATAATCTAGACCCACTCCCAATAAGTCTCCCACACTAGGTACAAAGGAGACCTTTATTGGTTACAAAGGGTAGGGATAAAATAGGGAACAGAGTAGAGCAATATCAGAGAAATCCCATAGAGCAGACTTCCCTGGCTGGGTAGCCTTTTGATCACGCATCTGAGTTACTGCAAGCTATATACCTAGTTAGATCTCAGGTAGCTTACTCACAAGTATCATCCAGAGGCAGGTGGAGATTCCCTCTGGAGGCAGGCAGTTCCTTGATCATGAGTTTGAGAGAGAGAGAGAGCAAGTTCCAGATGGTACAGCTCTTCTCTGTCTCTGGGTCTCCCTCATGGCTGCTACCCCCTCCTCCTGGGCAGTCCTTAACTTATATAGCCCTTGTGACCTCATTTACCTGGTCCAATGGAAGCCAGCACCTGTTGGCTGTCGGCCATCCAATTTGAAATACATCACTAGTTGCTGGGCAGACTCTAGCCCACCAGGAAGCAAGCCCTTCACCCCGGTATGTGATACTAGTCACGTAGGCAGAGGGAGTAGGTTTCCCCCCTCCCTCAGGAATGTACCCAGCTCAGGTTACCTAAAAGGATAGGGTAAAGGTGTGTATCCTCTGCTGGGCCCAACCTAATCAAATTGTCACAGAGCAGAGTTGTTGGGGGAGAAACAAAGATGGCTTTCTGCCACAGAACCCACCCAGGATGCTCTGTGTGCTGGTAGGATAGTTGCAACAATGGAACCACATAGAACGGCCAGAAGGCACACGTGCACGGGTGCTGCCAGTTTGGTGGGGGTGATTGCTGTTTGCCACGTGCTGAGAAAAGTTCTGCTTGCAGAATCAAGTTAGTGTAGACAAGCCCTTAAGTCACTTTAATTGCTTCTCGGCCTCTTGAAGGCTCAGATCAAGCATAGTGGCTTCTTAGTCTGGCAGGGGAAATACCATATATCCGTGTCCAAGGAGGCAGTTTTTCTGAACTGTACCACAGAAGAACTGCTCTTCTGGCGTGGTTCAGTACCCACCGAGGTGCAGCGGCTTTAAGCCCAGTTTATGGAAAATGGAGTCTCCTCCCTTGCTTGCTCTGAGGTTCTTATGGCTAATGGCAAGCAAAACTCGGAGGCATCCAAACCCCAAGCCTTCAGGCTTGGGCCTGCAAGTAGGATGCCCGCCAAAGGTTTTGGAAACATCTGAAGCCCCAGGGCCACCTATGGTTCTGGACTCTTGGATTTGGATTTAGTTTTGGCTAATTTGGCCTTAGATACAAATTATTATTAAAAAAAATTAAAAATAAGAAGACAAGCCCTTAAGTACCACTGGCTTTCCACCAGAAAAAACCAAAGCATATGGCTGAAATCAATCTACTATCAAAGCCCATGGTGTTTCTGAGTCCCTACATGTTCTTGCATATATGTTGAAAAGGTTCTTCACACCAGGGAAAAGGTGTCTGGGGAAAAGCAACAGTTGGCTAGTCATCATTCTCTGGGGAGCTACTGTAATGTTGATCAGCAGCACCTTGTGCTGGACAGCATTAAACACTGCAGAGTTGCAGTAGTGGATGTGCAACTGTACTGTCTACATTTATGGCGATACAAGGTGAAGGTCAGAGCTGTGTACTCTCTGGTGTCTCTCCAGTTCTTGCATAGCACTGTAATGTTTAAATGCTCACCTTTCACAATTACATTTCACAGAAGCAAGAGATACAATCTTTATTAGCAAGCTTGTCTTTCTTCATTCTTGGAGGAGGTTCCAAATAATCTGACTGGGCAAGACAAACCAGACAAACCAGTTAGTTCACTCCCCAAGCACATTCCCACCATTGGGTTTCCTTAGAATCCTTTCTGATGTTTTTTCTCATACTGCATCAAGAACACTGGCACTTGACTGGCATTCACTGTTCCCTTCCAAAAACCTAGAGAACAGTGGAAGGCCAGCCCTGTTCAGAGAGCTGCACAGGACTAAACCAAATTATCAGCACTTGTGTGAGCATCCTCTCTGCTTCCCAGCCATAGGATAGGAATGATAAGGCCTGCTCCCCAGGTTTCCCTTTGTAGCTGCTTCTCTGGCTCAGTGGCCCACATAGCATATGAGCCATTTTACTTTCTTGACTTGGAGAAGGCTGAACCAGATGACCTTGTGAGGTCCCTTCCAGCCCTACTCTCCCGTAATCCTACTTTTACATAGGACTGCACATTCTTTTCTGTAGAACTTAAAGCTGTTGACAGAAGAGAGCACCAAGTGACTTGCTCAAACTGAACCAGCAAGTCAGGGCAGATCTAGGAGTAGGAACCCAACTCTCCTGACTCCTCTCCTCCACCACCCCTCCCCCAGATTATCCATGTCAAAACTTAAAAAAAAACTTAAAGACAAGCAACACATTTGTCTCGCATTTACACTCTGCTTTTAGCCAAGATGTAAAATAGTCATTATTAATGTAGAACACAAACATACAAAAAACTAGAACTCTTGGTTCCAACGGGGACTTTTTACCATCTTGTACCATCTAAACTTTTTCCCAGAGCCTGACAAAGGGACTTTAATCCCAAAAGCTTGAAGAAAATGACAATTTTCTTGCAATTTCCCAGTTGGTCTAATAAAAGGTATCGTTTTGGAACCCAGAGTTCGATTTTTTTGTATGTCTTCTTATCTCAGATCAACACAGCTACCAAGTACACCCCTTAACACAAACATATAGGTCTTACTTGGATAACACATTTTATAGCCCAGCACAGGAGTGCTCCATTCCTGGACCAGAGGCCAGATCCAGCCCACAGTGCCATGTCATCTGGCCCACTGTGCTCCCCACAAACCTTTGGGGTACTCTGTGAGCTGTGGCACTGCATGCTAGGTCGGGTGTGCAGGGCAGTGCAGGGCCCAGTCCTGGCACACAGGGGCAGTGCGGAGCCCCGGAGCCTAATCCCAACCTGAAAGAGAAGGGTTAAAAAGCTAGGCAGAGAAAAGCAGGGGAGAGGGTGGAGACCAAGCATTAGAGGCTTCTAGGAAAACATCCCTGGTCTCAGAGTTTCTCTTGAAAATTTCTAGTCGTCCTGCACAGTTGATTCCACGGTGACCAATTTACCACGTCTGAGCTCAAGCCTTCACTTATAGGATGCTCCTTAAAACACAAGTTGTATAACACTAGTCTCATAACAGCTATTAACATCCTGAGCCAAAAGTTGTTTGGAGTACTTCCAAAGCCCATGTGTTAAATTAAAGCCCCCCTCCCAAGTCACAACAGCAGCATGCATCTGAGCTAGTTGGGCTTATTTAAAAACAACTGAAGTGAGGAGATGGAAACAGGGGCTGGAGAATAGAGCTTTCTGCTGGAGTAATCTTAATCTTAAAGTACAGGTCCAAGGAGGAGCAAGGAGTACTAGCTAGAAGTTGTTCCCATCTGGGTTTTCGTTTTCATTTTGAGCAGGGAGGGAGGTAAGGGGACAAAGGGGGAGGAGCAGAAGAAGAGGGGAAACCTGGGCTTAACTCAGACTTGTTGGTCAGGCGTGTGTATAGCACTAGGTACAGGTTTGAGCAATCCAGGTAATTTGTGAAGAAATAAAAGCAGTGCAGGTGGGGCTTGGATATCACAATGATCTTGCCCAATTCCTAGTCTTTGAAACTTTTGAAAGATCCAACTTTCTGTGAAACTGGTTTTCAGTGAATTGATTAATATTAAGATTGGTTTCCCCTTTTGGCCAAATTATAAAGCCAACTCTCCGGAGCTAATCCCATGCCCATTCCACAGCAGTCTGAGTCATAAGCATTTAACTCTGCCCTTTTATTTGCAAATAAAATGGTGTTTTTTTCCATTCCTGTCAGAGTACTGCACGCTTTTCTTTCACAAGCAGCATTTATCTAGCATGAGTTTGCTGGCAAAGATTCACTCTGGAGCTCTCCTGCAGTTTATGGGACACAGCATGCTACAGAGTAGTGAAGCACAACCTTGCTTTTCTCCTTTTACAGCACTCCAGTCAGCTAGTACTTACCTGCCCTGCAGCAGGGGAATCAACCTGCAAAGGAAGGATCACTAGAAACCAGCATGGACAGCTTGAGTCTTTACCTACTTTCCACATGGAGTTCCCCGAGCTACAGACCTTCAGCTTTTGTGCTGTAAACTGTGCAGACAAGGTCATTTTGGGGCCTACATGAGAATTGGTAATTGGGACAGACACAATACCAGTGGTTTTCAACCTGTATTCTGCAGACCCCTGGGAATCTGCAAACTCTGTCTAAAGAGTCCATGAAAAATGACTATCATCGATCAAAAGTATGTGAATACCCACACTTACAACCCAAAGGGGTCTGCATCTCCATTCAAAATTTTTTAGGGGTCCACAAATGAAGAAAAATGTTGAAAACCATGACAGTATACAGCTTGGGCTGATATTATTTAAACTGTTAGCTTTTCAACCCCCACTGATCGATCACAAAGAGGAAGACTGAGTCCCCAGCCCTCTGTCACAATCCTTACTCCTCCCCTAGCACCTAGATGTTTCGCATTCTCCTCATCCCACCGCTATTACTAGCACATCTTATTATATATTCTCTTCTGCACTGTTACCATGCCAGCTACAACAGTCTTAAGTCAGAAATTACATGAAAACAGCAGGACTGCTAAAGAATAAGGCTACTGTAGACCGATAGCCCATTTCCAACACAGGCTAAAACCAGATGGGCCAGAAAGGAATAAGAAACCACCCGAAGAGTTTGTTACACCCAAGTAAATAGGTACATAGTGCTTCAGTTCACATAGACTCAGGTTTACATTTGTCCTAGAGAACAGATAGGATTCTGGCTGAAGTCTTCTTTATCACCCTTGTGGGACTCCAGTGATATTAAGAAAAAAGGGGCTAGAACAAGGCCTGCTGGACAGAATGGTCTTTGTCATGGCAGGACAAGAAAGATTTGGGTATTGGCACCAGAGCCCTGAGCCAAACACATGGCAAAAGAAACACAAGTGCATCTACCCACTCCCAGATAAGCAACACCCAATACAGAACCCCTCAGGAGATTAGCCCAAGCATTATCTCTTTGCTCACATTCACCACGAGCAACTTAGTATTAAAGGCAAGTCTGGAGGATGGGCCCAGGAAACATTGCTAAGTCACGATATCATCAGCCAAGATCCCAGCAAAACACTCTTACCCTTGTTCCAAAGCATCACCAGTTTTCTTCCCAGCTAATACAGCAGTTACACAACCCACCTTCAGTAAAACATTGAATGGCTTAACGGCTCATGCAGCTAGAAGCACAGTGTTTGGCATCACTCCATACCACGCCCAAGGTGCAGACCAGCAGCATGCCCAGTCATGTCCATGTAAGAAGGCTTGGTGTCCATATTGTTACTCTTAAAAGTTAGATGCTTTAAGGTCCAGCCCAAAATTCCTGCCGCTACCCAGAGCTAAGAGCTCACACACCATTTCAGGCTGAAGCCCTTGCAGGCATCTCTTTCATGCACTCTTCTTCAACTACATGCTTGAGGCATGCCTGGGTGTCAAATGGGTGTTTCCACAAGCATATGAGAAATGTGTGTGTTGGGGGGAAGAATCCCTGAAAACCTGATTAGAGAAGAGGGGGCCTAGGAGATAGGGCATATAGGAAACAGCCGGTAGCCAGTCACACTGCATGGAGTGGGAGAGAGCTGTGGCTTGTGGTGTGTGTGTCTGTATGTGTAGATGCCCAATAAGACTTCAATGAAACTATGGCTGCCTCTGCCATAAGACATGCATTAACTTAGGCAGAAGCCACTGCTGAGGAGAAAGAATAAATTTTATTAAAAATAAATAAATTAGCACAAAGAACAGAGCACAGCACGTTGAGGGAAGCAGGAAGAATGTCTGCCCAAGAAATTTAAAACCGAGATTGAGTTTTAAAGAAAAACATTTTGGTGCCATTTTCCTACCCCTTCCACAGCTCCACCTTGGGCTCTTCACCTGAACACAAAAAAAGTGTCCCAAGCCTCAGGATACTGGTTAATGAGGTTGGGGATAAGTGGTAACCAGCCCAGACAAGGCCCTATCCCTGTTATATCAGGACCTGCCTTCTGTACCTCATGGCAGGTCCTGATATAACCTTCCAGTTTAATGCCAGCATCAAAACCAGCATATATAAAAAGGAAGCAATCGCTTGCTTCTTCCCAGAGGTCTACCCACTCATTCCCCTTTCCCAGAGTCCTGGCCAGATACATCCACCCACACCTGAATTTATGTCCCCACCCACATTTGCTGTACACCAAGGTGTGCATATAGGCTTCTGCAATGCTCTCCCACCTTTCAGGTCACAACAGCAACCAGATCAACCAGTTATATACCCACCTCAGAATCCACATCCCCACCCGCATGTTCTGTACACAAAGGCCTGCACACAGACCTCTGCTATGCTACCATCAAAACAGCAGCCAGGCCAAAAACTCTTCAGTCTCTCCATGCATGCTTGCAAAGTGAGCCTTTGCACTGAAGTCTGCCTTGCTGGAGGGGATGCACCTGAGAAGGCCCTACTTCAACTTTTTCTCTTCCACCAAATGGCCATTTGGACAGTGGCCATTCAGATGCATGGGTCTGATGCCCTTTCCCATGTACCACACAATGACTTTGTACAGGGCAAAGGATGCCCCAACCAGACACAGGAGAAAAAGAACCAAGACGTCAAGGCAGTAGTACTCATAGAAGGAGAGGTCGTAGACAGCTGGGCGAAGGTATGGTGCCCCATCGTGACGGAGGAGGTACTCCAGCCAGTACACCGTACGATTCAGAGCATGCATGGGCGTGTCTAGATGCAGAGCGGAGATCAACTTGGCTGCTTTATGGTAGCTGCAAGACAGGAAGAGAGAAAAAAAAAGTCACCTGCTTGTGCTGAATCATCGTTACAGCCCAAATCCTCAAGGAAACCAAGCAGTCTCAGCTCTCAGATTGTGCAGTCATGGATCCTAAACATGAACGGGCCCTCTATCTGCCCCTGACAGCCAAGCCAATTGCAGTCACTAATAGAGCTTTATAGCATTTACCTGTTCTGCAGGTTTGCTATGGCAATGCAAACCTGAGTCTATTCTGCCTCTCACATCATGGATGGACTATCAGACGTTCAATTCCAGGGACAACAGAAACTCCTCTGAAGACTTACCTGGGAGTTCACTGAGGGTGGAATCACACTAATGCCAACATCACACCACAGAACCAATTTTCTAAAAATGGCCCCAACCCAAGGTAGGGCTGAGCACTGTCAGCTTACACTGAAGTTGACAGCAATTGAGATAACTAAATGGTTTGAAAGAGGAAGTCACGCACAGCAGTTTAAACATGAGCTGTCAGAGGGATTTTAGAAGGTTGATGTCTACATCACATGGAAGCAAGAAGTCTGGTGGAGCAATAAGAAATAATTCACAGGCCAAAGGGTCTGGCTTTCAAAACAAAACAATAACCACAAAGCAGCTAAAGAATCATCTCTCATGCTTGCAAGCCCCACCAGTGTCTCTGCACTCTCTGCTCACTTAATGCTGTCTGCTTAAATGAATTAGGGATATCCCGTCTTGCCTGGACTGGTAACATACTACAAGGAAGACAAGGAAGCTCAGTATCAGCCTCTCAGGGACGTTTGAAGTTAAATCCAGGCAAAGACTAATCATATTCCCCTTGACTGTAAACCTGGACAGTCTTGTACATCCAACAGGGGCAAACATCAAAGGATAAAAGGCAACAGGGTGTCCAGCCAAGCAAGCAATATAGCTGACTGAATCAGTGCTGGACCACTTGTTGTCATGGGCTTTGCCAAGGATACATGCAGTTGTTGGCGTCCTGTGCCCTGCACCTCTGAACCGAACACTTGGTCCTTCCACATGTCTCACCTGGGATCAGAGATAACTGTGACTACAGCTTGGTAGAGGTCGTCTTCAGTGAATCGACTCCAGTCCATGAGAATCCCCATGCCCTTTGCCTGAACTCTTGTCATGATGTCAAATTGATCCCCATAGAAAGGGAACCCCACCACTGGGACTCCATGATAAATTGCCTCAAAAATGCCATTCATCCCACAGTGGCTGACAAAGGCTTTCACGTTGGGGTGACCTATGAAAAAGTAAAGGTGAGAAGGCTGAAGGCATGCCATACTCCTCTGGGATGCTCAGACAGATACCCCAATTTATCTCTAGCTTTCTTCACACCAATGCATGCTGTAAACAAGGTAGGTTGGAGGAAAACTGGGCACATTTGGGGGACAGTATGAAGGCTCCTGTTTACTCCAAGACCCTAAGGATCATCACCACCTCCTACTTCAGACAGCTATCTGGTTGGGTCCCTAAAGAGCAGGACTGCAAAATAACTTCACTCTGCCACTTTACATAAGGATCAAGATACTTGCAAACCAGAACTGTTTTGAGCATTGGGCCTGGACACACACTAGTGGCATTTCTTTGAGGTGTTTTTGCTCCACAGTGGAATAACCCCTAATAATGTTGGTAGTTCTCACATTCATACACATCCACTCACCCCTTGGCTCTTATGCCACTATCCCCGTCTTACCCAGCAGGTCATTCTGGGGCAGCCACTCCATCATCAGCGTATTCTCGCCCAGGTGAGCAGGCTTTGGACCAAAGTACCTGCCACAAGAAGTGCAAGAGAAGGCAGATTATGAGGTGGAACCATCCTGTGAAACATGGGATTCCTGCTAAACCAGAACCAATGAGAAAGTTCCTTTCTCCCTCACCTCCAAACGACCCTCTGAGGAAGGCGGGCAAACGCCCCAGCCATCTTGTCCACCATGTCACTTGGGAGCGCGTGGATCCCAGTGCCGAAGGAGACAACAACGACACCTGCATCTGCAGCTTCCACCCAAAGACGCAAGCCCTGCTAGCAAAAAACACATGTACAGCTACACCGTAAAGCCTCTCCCACACAAGCTTTGAATGTCTTATTCCATCTCAGCAGTGGGAAACTTTGTCTTGGAGAGACAGCATCCTCTCTATAGTGAGGTTATCTCCCAGAGTTTGCCAAGAGATCTATAGCTTCCATGGCTCCTACTCATAGCTGTCAGGCATGGGCAGAGCCAAGTTGAGCAAGCAGAGTCTAGATAATCCTCCTTGCTGGGAACTCTGCAGGGAGCTGTCAAGAACATCCATTTCATGTTTCTGCTGCTTTGGAAAGCTCTGCACAGAGGCTGGTAATAGAGGGACTTGATGAGGGGATCCAATTAACACAGGTTGCAGCGCTGGTAGTGGTAGAGTGCAGAAGGTTATGGGTAAATGCTCATTCCCTAAAATTCCCTTGGATTAAAGAAAACACATACAGAAAAGTTGGAGCTGTAAAGGAAGTGGAGAGCTTTCCAAAGCTGCCTCAAGGATCTGGATACCAAACTTTCCATTGAGCACTTTGGAAAAAACATCCTCAGCCTTGACACCTAACTTCCTGAAAACAAATCCTGTCAAGGCCTTGCCAAGGCACATGGAAAACACCAACGGCTTTCCCTTAATTTTGATTAAAAAAAAGAAAAAAGAAATAAAATTGGAGTGGGTGAGAAGATTCAGCCTTTTTAAATAAAAAGGGCAGCTCATTTAGAAATGACAAATCTATTTTAGATCTTTTCACAAGTGTAGCTGCTCTGATTTAGAGTTAGAGTTATTCTCAGGGAAGACCTCCCCTGAGAGAACTCTGCCAGATGCTGGCTGTATTTAAATATCTGTCTTCATACAATGATCTAAAAAAGGAGGTTATGACTCCATCCTTTAAAAGTTCAGGTGTGCACTTGTTTTAAAACTGACTTTCCTTGAATTTCATGGAAATATGTTCCTTTTAAGAACTGCTTTAAAACTATATTTTTTAAACAGGGGGTAATTTCATATTTTAAAAATACTATCATGGCCCTTGTCCCTCAATAATTAAGTTACCAGTGAAACTCTATTAAAACTCCCAACTACTGAAGTTTAGGGACCTTGGAAAATGTCCACTTCTCCCCCTTAAGTCCCCTTTAACAAACACCAAATCCACATTTCCAGTGTCAGGGACAAACTCTCAGCCACAGCCATGTTTTAAATACATCTGTCTTTTTTCATCCATGTTGTAACAGGGCAGCCTGCTCCTTTAAGAGGGAACAGTCAGCCCTACTGAGAAAGTCTAGATAAAGGGCATTTGGATAGGCAGGGGTGTCCTGCTAGAAGATTTCAAAAGAGCCCCCAGATGAGAGAGGAGAAAGCCAGCTATGAATGCAACTGCTACAAGAAGGGGCCAAGCTGCTGTATCCTGCTTCAAGTCCCTTTGAAGTATGCTGGAAAAATGCACTAACACGTTTTTTACAGGGTATCTTATTGTATGTCTGTATGGTTACTGTGATTCCTTCTGGAGAAAAGCTGGTCAGGCTGCATGCTCTCTCTGGTCATCCAATGGCAAAGGAGCAGCAATCCATCTTGAAAGAGGGACATGTAAAGCAGGAGTTGGCAACCCACAGCCTGATACACAAGACATGGGAGGTTTCTGGAGCACAGTAATTGCTATGCTCCAGCAGACTCGATTAATCGAGTCTGCTCTGATGCGCTGGAATGCCAGTGCGTCAGAGCAGCCTCTGCGCTCGGGTATAGGTGCCCTAAGGGCTTAGTCTTGGAAGGTGTTGTTTACTGCTCCAAAGCAAGGCAAAGCACCCAGGTACACACATGGAGTTAAGTATCTGAGTAACTCTGCTAAAGGCAGCAGGACATATCTAAAAGTTAGGGCTGCACTTAGGTACTTTGTAGGGCTGTGCAAAGCTTTGGGTGCTGATTCGATTTGGAGGAGATTTGGCCTGATTTGGTGGCCGAATCTCCGAATCTGAATTGAACTGGGACCAATTAAAAGGTCCAGATCGATTCAAAGTTCTCCAAATCTTCGGAAAAGATTCAGAGAGCTTTGATGGATTTGGACAGTCCCCACCCACTGCAGCGGGGAGCTGCAGCCGAACTCAGAGCTGGTAAGTACTAGGGACAGAGGAGGGGGGCAGAGGGGACCATGGGGGGACCCCTGCCAGCCCCCGACCCCCACCTGCTTCCCCCGCCCCCCACATAGCTGC
>NW_005841831.1:3982963-3997426 GCF_000455745.1 Alligator sinensis
CCCCCCCGAGAAAAATCCCAGGACTTGCCACTCCTGCAGCAGCCTTGGGGGTTTGGGGGCTTGTGCAGAGCCCTCCATGTAGCATGGGGCAGTGCGGGGCATCAGGAATTGTTCCCTGCTGGACAGGAACGGTGAGTCGGGGGAGGGGGTGGTTCTTAAAGAGCCAGAGCTGGGGTGAGTGGGGCAGCCATGGCGGGGACTGGGGGAGCAGGGAGGGGGTCGGGGGGCTCATGCAGAGCTCCCTATGCAGCGTGGGGTAGTGGGGGGACAGCAGGGGGTCTCTCCCCTGCCCGGCAGCACCTGGTGAGTTGGGGCTTTTTTTTCAAAGTGCCAGGAGCTGGGGCAGGTGGGAGATGGGCCTGGGTGATTCGGAGATTCGGCAGCAGCCAAATCTCCAAATCAGATTTGGCCTAATCAATTCGGGACAGTGATTCGAATCACCAAATTGAATCGCTGCCCCCGAATCGGCTGAATCTAAATCTGAAGCAAATACTAGCTGCTTTGCACAGGTCTACTTTGCTGGACGAGCCAGAGACTGTTTGGAACGCCCCACATACCTATAACGGCACCTGGATGCTGCACAATAAGGAAGGGTGGGGAGGGACACAGGGGTCGGAGTTACTGTGGAACCTTCATTTCAAAGCTCTTGGTTTCATATGCTTCTCACTTTGCTAATGTTTTAGTTCACTTGATGTCTATTTATAGTTTTAACCCAGAACATCAGTTTCAGATGATGCTGAATCTGGCATTTTGTTTCAGTTTTATTTATTGTCAGGGACACAGAATCCTTTCTGGCAGGCTAGCCCATCTGGTCACTATGCAGCCCTGTCTACACTAACCAGGTCTTCCTACACATTTCCAGCATTGCTAGGGAGGAATGCTAGCATTGCCTGGGCTCCTGCAGCCAGTCCCAGTTGCAGAACTAGTTCTGTATGACGCCAGCTGAAGACAGTGGTGTTGGCACAGGTGGAATTGAGCACCAGGGCCTGGCCCTCCAGAATCTGTCACTGGTGATGTAGCATGAACCAGAAAAAACCCAGCCTGACTGATCCCAGAGGAGTTAATCTGGGCTGGCCACTGATGGAAGGGAGGCGTGAAACATTTTCCCCCTGTAAACAGAGCAAACCTGACATGGAATCACAGAGGGAACAAGCACAGGGCTTGACAATGACTTTAAGACTAAGTTTGCAGAACAGAACTTCACTGTAAATAAAGAGGGGGTGGGCAGGGAAGAGTTAGCAGAAAATCCTTATAGTAAGAAGGATGACTGGTGAGGCAATAAGAAAATAAATGAGGGAATCACTTAGTCTTAAGAACATAGTTGTTGTTAATACTGAACTGACCCTGGATCCAGTGTAGTGCCAAGCTCCTTTGCTTTCAGGGTTGGGGGTTCTGAAACACACTCCCATCTCAGGATGAAGGATCCCTAAAGTGAATCCCCAATACAATGTCCTAGGTTCCAGCCCAGCCCAATACACACACATATACATGCATACAGGCTTCAGAAGGAATCAGCTTTACAGCCTGCTGCATTATTCATGAGACTCTACCAGGGAAGATGCACCATGGATTTCCCCCCAGAACCAATCTCAGTTCACAGACGATGAAGGCCCTGGCTAAATCCAAGAAGGCAGAAGAGCTCCGAAAGGAGAAGTCCTCAGAAATGGACCCTCCTCAAGGACTTACCACTGGAAGGGGCTTTGCAGGCTCGGCCAGTATTCCCCCAGTGAAAATGACATGGGGGAATGTGGGCCGGGGAAAGTCCAGCACCACATCATTACACAGGAAGAAGAGACTGGTCCCATGGATAAGGTCCAGCATGGACCTCTGTGGCTCCACCCCATGCTTCTGCATGAGGTACTCAAACTTGGGAAGGATGACCAGTTCGGTGGCTATACGGATGATCAGGTAGACCAGGAGATTCCAAGTCCTGCCAACTAGCCCCATCCGGTCTGTCATCAGGGAGTTGAACTCGGGGACATAGGCAATCGGTGAAGTGGCACCAATTTCTGCTGGGAACCAGAAACCAGTTGAGAGCACAACATATTTAACACCAAGGAAGTGGGCCAGAATGAAGCCACACATCTCATTGGGGTCTACCAGGAACAAGTCGAAGTCCTCACTGCGAAGATGCTGCAGGAGGGCAGCGTTCCCCAACACTAGATCACAGTTGTCCACATACTTCTCCAGGACTGAGAAAATCTGCAGGGAAATCATCTTCCCCTGGAAGATATGCTTTATCTTCTCCTGCACCCAGGCATCTGCACTCTCTGTGCTGAAGGTCCCCTTGTACTTTTGAATTCTGAAGCTTGGCAGGAAGGAGTCCATCTCCCGGCCTTCATGCAGAAGTAGCACAGGGTCATGACCCTGATCACTCAATGCTTCTGCCACCCGCATGAAAACACGTAGATGGCTGTCAAAGATGACGGTGGGCATCATCAGCACCTTGGCACTACAGCAAAGCTCCAGATTGAGAGCAGCCACTAGGAAGAGCACAGCGGTGGGGTATGGAAGCAAAGTCATCTTCATCACTGTAGGGAGAGAGAAACATGCAAGCATTACGGCATAAGATGTTAGGTCATATACTTACAATCTAAAGCAAGATTATTTGCTTCAAACCAGAAGCTCCTCAGTTTGGAACAAGGAGAAAAACCCTGATCACAAGAGGATTATGAACCACCAACATGATCCTAGGAAGCATCAGGAGAGGTATTTCCAGGAGAAACTGGGAAGTATTAGTGGCAATGGCAAACACTCAACTGCAAGACAGTGTACAGTTCTGGTCCCCCATGCTCAAGGAAGACTAAACTAGAACAGATGCAAAGAACTGTTCTACTCCCCTGACCACAGTCTCCTAGGAGAGGAAAGAAAAAAGCCTTGACATATTGAGTCTACTAAAATGAAGGAGGCTGAGGAGGGACACAATTCCAGTCCTAAACTGTGAATTGCTCTCTGTGAAATACACCAAAGAGTAAGAACCTTGGAGGAAGACTATTTAAGATGAAGCTCAGCATTGGTAAAAGAACAAATAGGCAAAAACTGTCCATAAATGAGTGAATTAATAATCTTAAAACTTCTAGCCTATCAGAAGAGCGAGGTCCTGCTTCCCAAAAGATTTTTTTTTGCCTTACAACTCCTACCTACCTTTGAGACTGAGCTTCATGAGGGCAGGAGAGAGGATTATATGATGAAGATGCCTACAATAACAGCATTCTAGACATAACAATCCAGGAGGTCCCTTCCAGTGCTATGTTCCCAACCTGCTGGTGTTGCAGTCCCAGACCGTTCACCATGTGGGAAGGAAGATACTAAGGCAGTGCCATATTTGCCTACCAAATACTGCTGGAAACTATCTCCACAGGCAGAACCTCAAGTTACATGACTTGAGCTCCTCTACCTACCATTTCTCCCTTCTTTCTCCTTTTATAAGTCCTGCACTTTCTCCCAACAAAGGAACAGTTCAGTAGATTTTCACAGCCTCTTCCCTTAGGCTACTTTTAAAAGGTTTGCTCAGGAAAAGTAGCAGTTCCTACCCCAGCAATCCCACTTACTGGAGGCATCAGAATCCTTGCCAATACCTACAGGCTTCCCTCACTTTTTGCAGGTTCTGTATATGTGCAAATTTGCTCTTATGCGATGACCCTTTTTATACCCAAAATTTGTTATATGCAAGGTAAATTCACTCTTATGCAATTGGTGTGCTCTGGAAGCCTGCAGTCAGCTGCTTTGTGCAGTGCATTGTGGAAGTGACGCATGCCAAAATATAGTGTCTTGTGTGGATTTGTGCTCCTAACTCGTCCGCAACACATTTCTGTAGTTGCCATCCCCATTATGGCTTCTAAGCGTCCTGCTAGCTTAACATTTACCACCACCCTGTGCTTGTGTGTACTGTCTGCTTTTGGGAAGCACCAAAATTATCTTGTAAAAGTGGTAGAAATGGGTCTGGGGGTCAGTACAGTCGAAATCTTGGAACGTATCCCTATTTGTTACATTGTAAAGTGGGTTCCCTTTATGCAAATCTGAGTTATGTGCTGTTTTTCAGGAATGTGTGTACAGCATAAAGCGAGGGAAACCTGTACAAGAAGACCTCACTCCTGTTTACTCTCCTCTGCTAGCCCCACAGAACTAGCACAGCTGGATTCTGTTCCTGCCTAAGGATCAGCAGGATTCCTCATTAACTTCTATCTTGTGACCTCTGTGTAAGGTTACTAGAAGGACCACAAGGTCACAGATGGCACCATCTAGCCTGCATAGCCTTTGTCTCACAGAAGGAAGCTTCAGGGGGACTTTCAGCATGATCATGAAGTCCTGGTGAGTTTGCAGAGCTTTCAGCCAAGAAGGCCATTTTACCACTACTCAAATGAGCAAGACTGAAACAGAATAAGCATTCAGCCAATCCTACAGATTTACTATTCAGAGAAAAACTGTACTTTCACAGAAGACAACTTCAGACAGCAAGAGGAAGAGTTATCCCAAGTATAGAGAACAGTAAGGATGCAAGATGATCAACCAGACCAGGCCTCCTCACACATGAATAGGGGTGATTGCCTTGCAAAAAAAGTCAGGCAGACACAAGGGGAGGTGGGCAGTAGCTTCTCATGTAGGCTACAGAGAGCGTAACACTAAAACAGACAGGAGAAAAGGAAGACGCCGCAGAAAGGACCCACCTATTCTTGCAAGTTCCTCCCACAAGAAGTGGTGCAAACAGCCATTAATCTCCAAAGCCCCACACCTACAGTAAGCCACTCAATTCCCAGGTTGGGACAATACCTAGTAGAGGCTAGCTGCACAAAATTTAGGGACCTTCCTATATCACATCACTGGACACCGATATGCCTTGCTTTCGGCTTAGTCTTTTGTGGCAATTATCTGATTATAGTAATTAGGAACACACATAAACAAATGAATACCCTGAAAAGCCAGCCCAGAGAGAGCCCTCTGCACATATACAAATGGCAATAGCAGCTATGCTGGCAGAACTCCACTGAAATCAGCATAGTTGCAGGGCTGTAACAAAGCAGAAATTGGCCTCAGAACTTGCCCCACCTATGCACACCTATAGTTGCTCAACCTCTCTTCTTTTCCTCCTCCTCCCTCCACGAAGAGGCAAGAAAAGGATGAATGCATCCCTGCTAAATTTAACCACTGTGGGGGGGGACCTGCTAAGGACTTGTGTTATACAGGGGAACAAGGGCCACAGACTGCTGAAAGAGGATGCAGATACATTAAATTAAATGTACAGATGCTCCCCTGCAACTGGTCTCCCAAATGCAACATACAACAGCTACAGCTTGTCAAAGAGATTCACAATAACTGCTTTCCACAATCCTTCCTTTGCATCAAGTTAGGCAGGTGGTGGGAAGGGGATGAGAAGGGCAGCTGGAGTAGTTGTAATTTAAAGAAATTTACAGTTCATTTGGAAGAAGGAGAGAAATTGGAGGACAGCTGCACACCACCTAGGAAGTGAAGATACCACAATGGTGTTTGGATATACACACACAAACATATGCACACAGAGCCAGGACTCCTGCAAGCAGAGGAGAGGGGTGAGATCACAGAGTTTTTCAAGGACCTAGATGACAGACATGGGGATGGCCTACAGATTCCCACTCAATACCCTGCTCCCTCACTTACCTGTGTCCCACGGATATAAATGGTGTGCCTATAGGCTTCAGACTTCAGGGCAGAGTGCTGCAAGTGAGAGAATAGTCACCAATTAGTATTAACACAGTGCATCTCCCTCCTCCAGGATGGTGGGTGGATCTAATCCTCAGTTCACAAGGGCTAGGACTACAACATTTCCAACTTGAACACCCATTCCTCTGCTCAATGTAGGCTGAATAGAGTAGCATAGAGTCGAGGCTTTATTTCAATCCAAGCAATTCAGCGCAAGGGTTCTGGCTTCTGAATCTGCTTTCTAGATGAGTGAGAAAAAAGCAGATAGAGAGGTACAACTTTGCAGAAAGCCTCTACAGATAACAGAGTAGGGATGGTTTGGTTCTGAAAGCGAGTATGTGGTCTAGGCTTGGACACAAGTTTTGGAGTGAGGAGGATTTTATTTGCTGCATTTTTGATGGTATGTAACATGCCCAAGGAGCCAACTATAGCTTGAGAAAGGAGCCTGAGTGAAGTGAATGTCATTAAAAAAAAAAAATCAAGGAAATGCCAGACTTCTAAACAGAACAATGTTCCTCTGTCTGCCAATTCAGGGCATCAACAGATGAAGTGTTTACAGCAGTATAAACAGCATTACACTGGTGTGTACATATATAGAAGTCAGAAAGTGGACACTACAGATTCCTATACCAAGAAGATAATTTTGCCCAATCCAGTGGAAAATTATCCCTGAAAGAACCAGGGGTAAAACTCTACTGGCCTAAGTCATACCAGGTCAGGTTTTGTCTGCATCTATTCCAGGTAGTACCTGCTGATCAACGCAAACAGCCTAGAATTACCTGCTTCCTAGCCGCTTAGTGGTAAGGCACAGGAATAGCAGATGAGGAAGGTCAGGGCAGCAGGTACCCCCACGTCCTCTAATCCAGTGGTTCTCAGCCTTTTCAGACTCAAGACACACCTCTATAACTTTTGCTTTATTACATTACTTACCTCCTTGTAGAGGGTCTGGACTGAGGAGCAGCAAGGCAGAGAGAGCCAGAGCCTGCTCACTTCAGTTATCTCCTCACACCTGGAGCCTGTTCTTAACTGCTTAATCTACTCACACCTTGCTTATCTTCTCACATGGCCTGTGGCACCCCAGGGTGTTCAGCCACCCTGGTTGAGAATCACTGCTCTCTGTCCTGGCAGACTGGCCCACTAGGTTTGACTGGTTAATACTGGGACTGCAGGGTAGGATTCATAGAGATGGGATGAAGAGCTATGCCTCCTTTTCCAGAATTAAGACTTTGACCCAATGGAGCAAAGACCAGGTAGAAGATATGGAAGTGGGGGACAGCTCATTGACCATCCCCACCCATGCCAGCCCCCACAGAAGGACCCCCTAAGCTCCATCCTCATCCTTCTCCCAGCACAATCCCTCTCCTTTTCTGTTGGTGGCTCTGGAGATGAGGAACCTCTGTCCCATGAGGTTAATCCAGATTTACCTTGCAGAGGTCTGAATTCTGTTCCTCCAGAGACAGCTGGTACATGAGTCCCTTTGTAGCAGCCAAGGGTTCTGCAGTCACTGGAGCCTTAAGTGACCCCAAGGGTTCTGCCTAACTGCCTATAGCAACTGGTAGGGCTGAGCTGCATCAGCCAAGGTCTGTATGCAGGCAGGACTGCTGACTGGAAATAGATTATTTTCAATGGGAATCTAAAAACCGAACAACTAGGAAGCAAAATTCAGCACAGTATGGAAATTAATTCACAAACTGCAACACTAAAAGAATACTTTTTTTCTGAAGTCCAAATCTTGGGGAATAAAAATCCAGTGTGCAAAATGCAATGGGCACAAGCATTTAAGTCATGACCTCAACATGATACAAGGTCTAAGAGTCCTAGATTAGAGCACTAGGAAAGGCAAAGAAAGGATAAAAGATTTCTACAGAAAAAATGGGAGTAGATAGAACAAGGAGGTAGACACTGTGGCTTCAAGAAAGATCAACTGGTGAGATGAATTAACTCTATACGGAAAACAGAGATGCTCCCCAAACCCCAAAGAAAACTCAGTTAAGGCTTGCATGAAAAAGAACAGCACACAAAAGAGGTAGCCTGCCAAAGGGCTAACAAAAGAGGGCTCGACACATAATAAGCAGGTGAACGTTTTGGGGTCAGGCCACACTAGATAACTAGTAAGGTCCTTTCTGGCCTGAATGTTGCTGTGACCTACAGCACCAGCTGCTTCCTGTCCCAGCTCTCTTACCACACCACCTGCATAGGGGAGGCATCCCACTCCCTACCTTGCCTCCTGCACAGGAGGGGGCCTGCCCCTCTATTGGAAGTGAGAGGGGAAGAGAAAGGCCCTTCTCTTTTTACTGAACAAGATATGCTATTGCTCTAAGTAGGGAAGCTTGGAAATCTAGCAACCCCCTGCATCACCCATTGTGACCAAATGCAGCGGTCGCAATGTAAAAGTGCTTTGGGCTCTTTAAGAGGGACCTTATGGAACTCTGGCAACACTTCAGCCCTGGATGCATCAGCTGCAGACACATCTAGGGAAATTACATTCACTGATGATACGTTAGGTTGGAAAGTATCACTCCCCGAACACACATAATTTATCACATGGGAAGCAGTGCAAGCATGTTTAACCATCAAGCCCTAAAAACTTGCATCAGAGTACGGTGTGCAGATAATATTGCTGGAGCCAGAGGCATCAATAGAGGCAGCAGGAAAATTTGCCATCACAAAAACCGAAAGAGAAGTCAATATATCAGTTTCAAGGGAGATCTACTACAGGAGGTTTATTTTACTTTCCTGCTGTCTTATACAGGTTTCCCTCTCTTTATGCTGTACACGCGTTCCTGGAAAACGGTACATAACTCGAATTCCCATAAGGGGAACCCACTTTACAATATCACAAATAGGGATACGTTCCAAGACCTTGGCTGTACTGACCTCCAGACCCATTTCCACCACTTTTACAAGACAATTTTGGTACTCGCCAACAGCAGACAGTACACACAAGCACAGGGTGGTGGTGAATACTAAGCTAGCAGGATGCTTAGAAGCCATAATGAGGATGGCAACGACAGAAACACATCGCAGACAATGAGCGAGGAGCACAGATCCACACAGGAGACTATTTTGGTGTACATCACTCCCACAATGCACCACACAAAGCAACTGACTGCGGGCTTCCACCATAACGATCATATAAGAGTGAATTTACCTCGCATATAACACATTTTTGGTATAAAAAGAGTCATCGCATAAAAGCAAATTCGCACATATAGAACCTGCATAAAGTGAGGGAAACCTGCATGTGCTACAATTGTGGTAGCACTTGGCTTTGTTTACACAGGAAACCTGCCACAGTTTAACCAATCTGGTTTAGAAACTCCTATTGTCATCAGACAGGTGCAGCCCCCTTGGGCGTGTATTCATTTTAGCTGGAGAGTGGCCTCATATAGAAGTAGTCACGTAAAACTAGAGGAAACAGGTAACCTAGACAAGGGGACAGTCTATTGCATTTGAAACTCTTCTACTCTGTTCCTCAAATAAAGAACCTGTTTTGATCAGCCTACATTTCACTGAATGATTTGAAGTTTGGAGAGATCAGACGTGGGCTTTCAGAGCAGCACTGAAGCAGTGAAAGGGAGGGAAAGGTACACAACCTCCATAAACACGGTTTAAAAGCATCCTGTACCAAATATCTTGCTATGAAGTGGCCCTTAAAGTTGTTGAGCGACGTAGAATGAGCGCCAAGAACAAGCAAATACCGGTAAATGTATGCACTCCCAGGGCAATTTTGATGTCTAATAGGACAACTAAGTGCTAAGACAGCAGGAAGTTATCACAACTCCAATAATCTTTCTGAGCTGAATCAGAAAGTCTGAAGGAACAAAGCCGGAAATACATGCCCTTAGCATAAGGCAGTAGGCTGGCTGGCTCTTCAGCTTAGTTAACAACCAGATTGTTTCTCTGTCTCAGACATTGGAAAGAAAGAGACTCAAGGCAGGGAGTAGGGAATTCTTGGCATGCAAGTGGTTTGCTTTGAGCGGGGTGCGGGTGGGTGGGGAGCACTATGTTGCACTTATTTGCCTTTTCTGACATAGAAAAAAAGTTTTTCCTCCCTTTTCCCCCCTTCCAAATTTTGATTTCCCTACTGGCGCTCACGGAGACTGGACAACTGGAGAATTGTCATGGCCAAAGTCTTACTGAGCTGAAGAGGAGGGAGCAGGTAGTTTGCTATCATTAGTCTTCTGAAGTTTCCATAACTCTCTTGGGAGAAGAGTTCTCAGCAAGAGATTCCTTCTTCCGTACCCCTGCCAGTCCAGGGAAGAAGTAGTTCCTCCCAACCTTAGCTCTACAGAAGATTCAGCAGCAAGAAGGTTCTTTGGGTAAATCCCATATCTTTTATTAGACCAACTCAAATAGTTGGAAAAATTCTTCTTTGCCAGCTTTTGGGTACAAATACCCTTTGTCAGGCTGAGGAAGTACCTACAGTTGGTCGGAGCTCTTCCTGGATGGGGTGAATAGTAAAGAAGCCAGAGGCTGGTATGCAGCAAGAAAGAACTTCTGATGCTTCATATTCCTGCTTCTAAAGCTCATAAAAAACAAAATGTGGAAGGACATGACTCACCTGATGGATGAGAAAGCAGGAAATGGGTAGCTTCTCTCATAAGGGCTTTATAAAAGGAGAGTTTTTGAACAGGGAGGGAGAAAGTTCCATTATTCCCTTTCCAGAGTTGCTAAAGACATTTCTCTTCCCTTTCCCCTGCCCATGCACCTACATCCTTCTCAGCTCAGAGATATAGTTGTTTCTCTGCTGAAGCCTGCTTTTTTGTCAGCTTTTCCTCAGAGCAGGAAAGAATCTATTTCCCTTTTGATTTCCTTATTGAAAGAGTTGAGTGGGACAGCCTGGTTGCAGCTTATCTGAAGTAGCAGGAGGAAAGAGAACACTTTTCTGAAAGAAGTCTGAGGTTCTTACCTGAACGGGAAACTGACTTTTGCTGCTCTTTTCTAACTTAGTCCAAAAAAGTGGTTGCATCTGCTGTTTTCAACCAGCTAATTACCAGTTGCTGTTACTCTGCCACCAGCCAATTGTGGCTCATTAAACAACATCTGATGAAGTGAACTTGGATTCATTAAAGCTTGTGCTCTCATATATCTTACTTAGTTAAAGGTGCATTTCTACCCTGTCTTCTGACTGACTTCAGACTTATACTGCTAACTACTTCTCCCTGCTCATTTAAACAAGTCACAAGTGCATCTATTGCATACTGGCAGGAACTGAAGCAATGCGGACAATTAATTCTGCTGGATAAAAGCTTGGCAGCGAGCAGGTTACTGCTTCAAGAAACAGCTACTGAGAAGCAGCTTTCGTAAATGCCTCCAGGATAAAACACTGCACAGATCAAGTCAGAACATATTCCAAAGGCAGAACATCTAATCTACAATCAGTTTTAACATAGTGCTTCTCACCTTTGGGGCCTTCCTTTCCACTAGTTCTGGTCAGTAACACTACCTTTAAATGAAAAATACTTACCTAAGAGTATCATAGAATCATAGAAAATGGGGTTTGGAAGAGACCCCAGGAGGTCATCTAGTACAACCTCCTGCTCAAAGCAGCACCATCCCCAACTAGATCATCCCAGCCAAGGCTTTCTCTAGCTGGGTCTTAAAAACTTCCAAGGATGGAGATTCCACAACTTCTCTGGGTAACCTGTTCAGGTGTTTTACTACCCTCCTGGTGAGAGAGTTTTTCCTAATATTCAACCTGAACTTCCCTTGCTGCGACTTGAGACTGTTGCTCCTTGTTCTGTCACCTGCCACCACTGAAAACAGTCTAGCTCCATCCTCTTTGGACCCGCCCTGCAGGTAGTTAAAGGTTCAAGTACCCCCTCAGTCTTCTCTTCTGCAGACTAAGGCTGTTATCAAATGCCCCCTCAGTCTTCTCTTCCGCAGACTAAATAAACCCAGTTCCCTCAGCCTCTCCTCATAAATCACGTGCCCCAGTCCCTGAACCATTTTTGTTGCCCTCCACTGGACTCTCTCCAATATCTCCACATCCTTTCTATAGTGGGGGGCCCAGAACTGGACACAGTATTCCAAATATGGCCTCATCAGTGCTGTATAGAAGGGAATAATCACCTCCCTTGATCTGCTGGCAATGCTCCTACTAATGCAGCCCAGTATGCCGTTAGCTTTCTTGGCAACTAGGACGCACTGCTGACTCATATCCAGCTTATTGTCCGCTGTAACCCCCAGGTCCTTTTCTGCAAAGCTGCTGCCCAGCCAGTCAGTCCCCCAGGCTGTACCCGAGCATGGGATTGTTCCATCCTAAGTGCAGGACTTTGCACTTGCCCTTGTTGAACCTCAGTTCAATGAGTAGAAGCCACATTTCTGTATACATCTCACCAGCAAAGCATGCAACAAAGCAAGATATTGCTTTTGATATTCCTAATACTTCATACTAGAAGTAGGGGGCATTGCTAACATATAATTAGCATAGGGGTATTCACTTTCTTGAATATATAAAGGGAAATTAAACAGGAGGGGGAAACTGGGCCATAACAAATGAGAAGAACTTTCTTTAGATCTTAATATCTCCTATCTTAATTTCTAAGTCTGGACAGTCAGGAAGAGATGAAGACCTGAAAGCATTCATTATTAGAGAGCAGAATAATGGAATACAGTACTTGGAAAGTTTCAGCATACCCAATCAGATGAAATACATCCTAATGCATTCAAACTAGAAGGTTAGGGCTCATTAGCAGCCTTTTGAAAATTCAGGGAAAATGAGGGAGACATCAGAGTACCAAATTCCAGAGAAAAATAAGTGAGAAAAATGACCCTTAGTGATTGCTACTACCTAATTTATGCTGCTCTCCAGAGACAGTGTGCAAAAAAGTTGAGACATCTTAGGTAGTTATGAAAGTTCACAGAAAGCATGGAAGACTGATGTAGAGGGAGTCTGGCCAGACAAGTCTGATTGCTTTTGACAGAATTACAAAAACAAGAAAACAACAGCTACAACTTCATTTTAGTAAAGCAGTTGATTCCAGCTCATGAAAAGTTAGCCAACTAGCCTGGCTAGAACCAGGAGCCAGGAAAACCAGCTGATCTGCCATTCACAAAGATTAGTAAGCATACTGAAAGGGAGGGCAGGGAACAGCTGCAAGCAGACCTGGACAGGTTGGACATATGGGCAGAAAACAACAGAATACAGTTCAACAAGGAGAAATGCAAAGTGCTGCACCTAGGGAGGAAAAATGTCCAGCACACCTACAGCCTAGGGAATGACCTGCTGGGTGGCACGGAAGTGGAAAGGGATCTTGGAGTCCTAGTGGACTCCAAGATGAACATGAGTCGGCAGTATGACGAAGCCATCAGAAAAGCCAATGGCACTTTATCGTGCATCAGCAGATGCATGACGAACAGATCCAAAGAGGTGATACTTCCCCTCTATCGGGCGCTGGTCAGACAGCAGTTGGAGTACTGCGTGCAATTTTGGGCACCGCACTTCAAGAGGGATGTGGATAACCTGGAGAGGGTCCAGAGAAGGGCCACTCGTATGGTTAAGGGATTGCAGGCCAAGCCCTATGAGGAGAGACTGGGGCACCTGGACCTCTTTAGCCTCCGCAAGAGAAGGTTGAGAGGCGACCTTGTAGCTGCCCGTAAGTTCATCACAGGGGCACAGAAGGGAATTGGTGAGGTTTTATTCACCAAGGCGCCCCTGGGGGTTACAAGAAATAGTGGCCACAAGCTAGCAGCGAGCAGATTTAGACTGGACATTAAAGAAGAACTTCTTCACAGTTCGAGTGGCCAAGGTCTGGAATGGGCTCCCAAGGGAGGTGGTGCTCTCCCCTACCCTGGGGGTCTTCAAGAGGAGGTTGGATATGCATCTAGCTGGGGTCATCTAGACCCAGCACTCTTTCCTGCCTATGCAGGGGGTCGGATTCGATGATCTATTGAGGTCCCTTCCGACCCTAACATCTATGAATCTATGAAAGGCACAGCCACCCTCCCAGGTGCATAGTGCGCTGGGACCATCCCTTCAGCACATTGTCGAGATCTGCGGCGAGTGCGCAGAGCTGCAGAAGTGATGGAAGAGTGTCTGGGGGAGTGTTACAGTCCCAATCCTGCAGGGACTGACCCACGTGCTCCCAGAGCTGCCTCCAGAAGCCCACATGGAGCAGTTACAAGAACTTTTCCTGGCAGTTTCTACAAACACTGAGGCTCTCAGTTTTTGTATTAATTAAGAAAAGGAAAAAGAAAGTAGCACAGGACAAGCCTCTGGATGGAGAGAAGTATGCAGCCCTGTCAGTCTGAAGTCTGCTGCTCCCAGATGCTGCTCCCCACCTGTCCACAGCCCTATTCCATCTGCCCGGCTGAGTGCATCCTGCCCGTGGGAGTCCCAGGCCAGTCCTCATGGAGACCCCACCTGCCCAGTCTGTCCGGCACCCCCTGCGGTGGGTGCAGGGCAGATGGGCCAGCAGCCAGGCAGACTGAGCCTCTGCTGTGCTGGCCTGCCCCACAGCACTCTTGGGGGTGGTGGGACCGGGTGCATGTCCCATGGGCTGGGCAGGGCCAAGGCACCTGCTGTGGGCCAGATAAAATCCCTTGGCAGGCTGAATCCGACCCTACCTGATGTGCACGGGGAGCCTGGGCCGGGGCCCACTAGGTAAATAAAGCAGTGAGGCAGGGTGGATTACAGGCAGGGGATCTCCACCTGTCCAGGCTCCAGGCAGCTCCAGGCTCCCTCCAAACCTTCCGCCAATTGATCCTTCGCCGTCAGACCTGACTGATGGCAGCACTCCCTCCTTGCAGAGGAGCCGGGGGAGCAGCCAGGCAGCGGGAGCC
>NW_005841831.1:3997769-4010981 GCF_000455745.1 Alligator sinensis
CTCCCATTGGCGGCGCGGCCGCCCGGCCCGGCCCGCTACTGCCGCCCGCACCTCGCCCTGCCCGAGCCCGGCCCTAGTGGAGCAGGTGCTTGCTTTCTTTACGCAGCCCGCTGGTGCTCAGCCTCCAGCCCATGGAGCCCTCTCATCCAGCCCAGGGTGGTCTGTCTCCACGAGAACAGAAATTTGGTGGCAGGGGAGCGCTGGCACCTGCTTCACCGCAGCCAAATTCCCAGACCTGCAGGCTGGATGACGGCCCTGCATGCTGCATTGCACCTTCTTCCAGGATCCCTCACAGTCGAGGATGATCATCTTCCACGCTTGTCTCATCCGTATGTCCGAAGATGGCTGATGAGGCGTCTCGGAGATGGACTGGTGACTACTGCAGCTCTGTTTCTGGTTGGGGCGGGTGGTGCTAGGTTCTTGATTCAGTCTGCCACATGCTGTTTCTGCCACACCTGCTTTTCCATCTCCTGTTGTTGTTGTGAGGTTTCAAAGTACTGAGATTCCTGCGGCAGACTGCCTCCATTTGGGGCAGTCCTGGGCAATAGTCTCCCATGAGTTGACATAGAAGTTGCATTTTTTTAAAGTTGGCCTTGTGGATGTCCCCAAAGCACTTTCTCTGCCCTCCTGAGCATATGCCTTGGCTGAGCTGGGAGAATAAAACCTGCTTTAGGAGTCTGGGCTTGGACATCCAGACAACATGGCCAACTCAATAAAGTTGATGTTGGATGACCATAACCCCATCGTGGTGTTTGCTTGCAAGAGAATGCTAACATTGGTGCGTCTGTTGCCACTGGATTTGGAGGATCTTTTGCAGGCAGCGTCGATAGTATTTCTCCAAAAACTAGCTGTCTCCTGCATTGTCCATGTCTCAGCTCTGTACAGCAAGGTGGGGATCACGACTGCTTGATAAAACAGCCACTGCACCAGCACATGGCTGGATGCAGGCATACCCCACTGGTCTAGTGCACTGCATCACACCTGAAGATGGGCCCCATGTGCCTAACCCATGGTGGATCTGGCCCACAGACCAACCCTGCACCACTCACCAGGCCTGCAGGGCTGGATAGGTTGAGCACCACTGGTCTAGTTCTACAGCTTTATACACAGAGCTCCAGGGAAGCCACAATTATGACAGGTCTATATTTAAGGAATACATAAGGACTATTCCTCTAAGTGAAGGCCTTTGAATTTCCTAGTCATCATGCCAGCATAGATCAGAGAAGTGGACTCTAGCTGTGAGGAAGCCTATTAGATAGGCTGCTCTAAGCTATAAGTCAGGGTGGATAAAATATAGCCCGCAGGCCGGATTCAGCCTGCCAAGGGATTTTATCTGGCCCATGGCAGGTGCCTTGGCCCTGCCCAGCCCATGGGGCATGCACCTGGTCCCTCCACCCTCAAGAGTGCTGTGGGGCAGGCCAGCACAGCAGACGGCTCAGTCTGCCTGGCTGCTGGCCCATCTGCCCTGCACCCACTGGGCAGGTGGGGTCTCCATGAGGACTGGCCTGGGACTCCCACAGGCAGGATGCACTCAGCTGGGCAGATGGAATAGGGCTATGGACAGGTGGGGAGCAGCATCTGGGAGCAGCATCCAGGACTGGGATAGGTGGATGGAGAGCAGCCTCCAGGAGCTAGACAGGCAGGTGGGAACCAGGGCCTGGATAGTACAGCAGTGACAGTATGGGCCCAGTGCAGAGCCACAACAGGCTTCCTGCATGACTGCCTGCAGAACCAGCACCCATCACAGGGATATGCCGGCAGCTGATAGTGGCTCTGCCCCTGGCCTGTCCCACACTGTCATGGCCTCACAATCCCAGCCCCATCCCATACACCCAGGCGAGCGTGCCGTGTTCACAGGGGTCTCAGCTGGTCTCCATGGAGACCCTGCCTGCCCATCACACTTGGCAGTAGGTGTGGGGTGGATGAGTCCAGGGCTGGATAGGATCATTTGCCCCCCACTCCCAGCACTAGGCCAGGTCAGCAACCCCTGCTTTCACCCACAACAGCTCACTGAAACTCCTTAAATGGCACTCCAGCTCAAATACTTGCTCACCTCTGCTATAACCACTTGGGCCCAAGGGTCTCTCTCTTCATTACTGTCCATGAGTTAGTCAACCAGACTAGAATTACGTAAACCAGTAGCTCCATCTTACACCTGTACAACAGGGCAGTGTTCCAGCCATCCACAGGGTCAAAGGAGGTGTTTTATTTTTTGGAGGCCTAGTTAGGGTATCAAAAAAGGCACCAAGTCCAAAAGTAGCAGAGGGTATGAGCCTGTTCATCTAACAGGAAATAACTGAAACAAAGGCTGATCAGACTTTCAGAGTACGGACTTCCCCCAGCATCTGCTGAATATGCTCAGCATCCACCTGGGGAGATCGTGTTGGCCTTTCAGCCAGGATAGCATCACCCCAGGAACTCCATACTGAAACTCAGGGATCTGGGAGGGGCCCAACCTTGTATAACTACAAAGGTGAAGGTCCTCTTATGTGAAGTGACTGGCACCATAAATGGCTTGACAGGGCTGTCCACTGCAAAAGTTCCCAGTAAATGTGACAGGAGGGCTTGTAAGCACAATAAACTCAACTTTTTTGTTTTGTTACATCAACTCCCCAGTGCACAAGTCTGTGATCTTCCCTTTGCATTAGGCTTGGTGTACCTGGCACGTGTTTGCTCAACAGACAAATGGTGGGGCACACAGAAGGGATGACTTTACAGAAGTATCTATTAAAAGAGCTTTTTCCATGTTATGCTTTGTGCACAAGATTCTTGTTCCACCAGGAGCAGCACACAAGAGTAGCTCAGTGCCCATGGTAGCCAGATTCAGGTAGCAGAAGGTATCCACTACCACAAAGAAGTTAGAATCAGTGTCTAATTATATTTCTTTCTGTGGCCAAAGTACAGAGACTTCACTCTTTGGCAGCCTTAGTTCACTAGAGTCTGATCTTAGTTCCTGTTCACACTCCACAACAGGTCACATTCCTGAGCATGGAACAGGTCAGTTCCTTTTCTCCCACCCCCTTGTTTATCAGAATGGGAGGGGGTGGGAGGAAGAAAGAGGCCTTTCTTCCCATCCCCTGGCATGGACAGAGGCAGAAAAGGATCTTGGAGTCACTGTTAATTCTAAGGTGAACATGGGCCGCCAATGCAAGGAAGCAGTCAATAAGGCTAACCGCACCTTGTCATGCATCCGTAGATGCATCACGAGCAGGTCCAGGGAAGTGATCCTCCTCCTCTGCGACATTGGTCAGGCCACAGTTGGAGTACTGCGTCCAGTTCTGGGCGCTGCACTCCAGGAGGGATGTGGATAGCATCAAGAGGCTCCAGAGGATGGCCACTCACATGATCAAGGGGCAGCAGGGTAGGCCCTATGAGAGGCTACGGGACCTGAACCTGTTTAGCCTCCACAAAAGAAGGCTGAGAGGGGATCTGGTGGCCGCCTATAAACTTGCCACGGGAGACCAGTAGGCAAAGGGAGAGTCCCTGTTCCCCCGAGCACTACCAGGAGTAACAAGGAATAATGGCCGTAAGTTGATAGAGTAGATTCAGGCTAGACATCAGGAGGCAGTACTTCACAGTCAGGGCTGCCAGGAGCTGGAACCAACTTCCATGGCAGGGGGTCAGACTTGATGATCTGCTCAGGTCCCTTCCGACCCTACCAACTATGAAACTATGGACCACCCTTTAGTTCACACTGCGCAGTATACCCGCATTCTTTTCCTGCTTCTTTTGTATGGTGTCAGATACCGATTTCCAAAGCTATTCCGAAAGTCTGGCATTATTGCTCAATGTTCAGATTCCATTTACCCCATCTGGGCATTTGTAAAAATTGCAGCTTTCAATTAAGTGCTGTGCTGTTTGTTGGATACTGCATTCACACAGGACTGGATACGGACACTTCAAAACACGAACAATCTTGGACACCTGCATTAAAACACTAATATGGATGATTAACTAAATCAAGCCTAATCTAAGCAAGCACAGCAAGACTTACTGGTAGAGTCTGCCTCAGATACTAACCCCACACCTGCCCAACTTCCATTCCAAAAAGTTAACACTCAGTGAAGCACAATTTACAAATTGTCATCTTTATTTATGTATGACACTTGCTCATACATAAAACACCTTCCAAATCTTAAAAAAAAAGTTTAACCATCACAAGTTTGTGAAGTTCCAGATAAGGAGGACAGCAAGGTCTTGACAGGTAACTGAGACTGCTCTAAAAGTCACCCCACAAAGGAGGCAAAAAGCATATTTTCCCCTCCTTCAGTCTCTAAATGCTACAAGAGCCATGGTTTCCTGAGCCCATCTGCATTACTGCACAGAAGCCAACAATCTGACTTGTTGTGCAAGCATCAAGGGGAGATGCTGAGAGATGTTACTTTCAACATGCTGAAGCTAATGTGCATGGAGGTAACTTAGTCACCCCTCCAACGCTCAGTTATCTCATACTGCCTCTCAGACATATCTAGCTTCCTGTAGCAACAGGAGGGGCCCCATTCTGCTGGAAAGGAACAGGAGGGATAGAAACCAAGCCCAGGGTTACTCCTCTCTTTGGCATCCAATGCCAGAGATCAAGCAGTTATGAGCTGCAGAAATTGCATGGGGGAGTGGGACCTCAAGCAGCAACTTGCCTGGATTTTGCTTGAGAACAGGACGTTAACTTTTACACTGATTCCATGCCAACGTGTTGATACTCAGGCACAGGCAACTGGAGTTTTACTTCTTCAGAAAGGTGCCAGACAGGAACTAACCCTCAGAGAACAAACCAGCTAGGGGAAGAAGTTTAAGGCAGATTAAGTTACATTCATGTCACTTCCCTCATGGGTTGTACAGCACATTGCCGGGGTAAAGCATGTCCTGGTGAATCAGATTCCTGAAGGTGACACAGCACAGCTTCTACTGCAAGAGCTGGGCAAGGTGGGGGGCCTGGCCTGATGCTTTTACCTACTTTGTCTTTTTATCCCTTCTCTTGAGCCACAGACTTATCCGAGAGTCAGCAGGTAACCAGGCATTTCCTCACATCTTCTCTTGACTGGCATTTCCCTCCGAAAAAGCACTGCAGGACTTGCAGCTCCTGGTCTTAGTCCCCATGTGGCATGAAAGGGGGGAAAGCCCTATAGCTCCAAATCTTGAATTTCCTGGTTGGAGAACAGGCCATGGAACAAAGAGCATTTTATCGCTTTGCCTTCCTGAGGGATATCAAATACGCCAGACTACCAGTGGAAGGGGGGCTGGGAGAGACAGCCAGGGGGAATGGCCCACCACAGAATCCAGGGACCTTGGGCCCTCATGGACAAGGTGATTGGCAACAGGAAGGCATGCAAGGCTGATATAACCACAGTTGCCATTCAGCCACTTGCCTGTCGCCACTTCTGCAGCCTTAGCTCCTGGCCCTGCTACCACCCTATGCTAAAGTTAGAGCTGTTGCCACGGCATGGGGTGGTGGCAGGGCACCAGCTCTGGCTCCAGGCATGCACCAGGGGTTGGAGCTGCACTGCGTGCCCCAGGTCAAAACTGAAGCTGCCATTTGCCCTGGTCTGGAACCACCCCACACCCTGGGCTGGATTCAGCCTGCAAGGAGCCCCATGGTTCAGATCCAGCTTGGAGTGCAAGGCAAGTTTGACACCCTGGCCTACTCTGCCTAGCAGCACCCACGGGATTTCTTCAAAAGGTAGAAAGGTCATTGCAAAGTGGGGCCTTTGAGAAGGACGGAAGAAGAGAAGAACTCTGTCTGTCAGGTGTCTGTTCCCCCACTCAGTTTTCATTTAACAGTGGGGGCATGCAGCAAGGAAAGCTCTAACCACTGGCCTTTCCTCCTTGGCCATAAGCAAATTACAGTACTGTAAATTTCACAGATTTACACTGGCTGAGAAAAGGGGGCTTACAGAAAATAGAAATCCTTTGCTTTAAACAATAGGCAGGGGCCTGAAATCCAGGACACTGCCAACCTTTTAAAATAAAACTGTACAGAATGAGCAATATAACCCTGATGGTTACCAGGCCATAGTCTGGTACCACCAGCTCTAAGGCTCTTACCAGGGCCAAGGTCAGAATTAGTTAGTAATGGTGTGGGAGTCCAGCCACTCTCCCACAGCCCTAGCGTGAGGGATAGGGAAGGTTAAGTCCATGAGGATTGATGCCCACTGTGTCCAGTCTTTTCACGTGCCCGCTTAAGGGACTGTGGTGGGCACATGGGTTATGAGCTCTCCAACCACATGCAGCTCAGTCGCTTTCAAACTTGATGGAATTGACTTGGGTAGAAATAGTGCCTCCGCAGTAACTGCCCCTTTTCTTTTTTGTCTTCTCGTGTCGGAAGGATTTGCCTTTGGTAAATTTCAGGACGTTGTTGGCTCTCTCACCCCAGTCGCCTGCAGCTCCTTTCTGTGACAGAGGGAAAGGAAGTCTGGTCAACAGCCAACAAGCAGTGCAACACAGACAATACTCGGCACTACATGATACACAGCAACAACTTTTAAAGATTGGGTTTCACCCAACACTCCTGCTTGGAGAGAGTGGGTGCTCCACACTGCCAGCACTCATGAGTTCCTCAACAGAAGTAGGTCAGACAGGAGGGCTGCCTACAAGCGCCTGGGAAAGATCTGCCAGATGGCCTGTCTTATAGAGGCAGACTGTCATTCTGGCCTCATGTGCTTACCTTTGCATCAAATGAATTGTCAGCTACGCGGTTATCCACTTGGATCTCTTCCTCTCTCACTCTTCGAAATGGAGAAGATGGCTGATTGAAGGAAAAAATAACAAAAAAAGGCCATGGTCAAACTAAGCCAGTACACATCCCAAAGCTCTCCTGGCTAGCCCCGGCAGTAATGCAGGGCACCATCCCGAGACCCATTTGACCCACCTTGCCCTTGTTTCGCTGGTCTCGTTTCCCAGGCCTATGTACCGCACACCTCACCTGCAGCAGGGCAGGACTAAGGTGCACAGCATGAGCATCTTAAAGGTACCATAAAAATGGACCCTTAGGACAAGTCAAAGAGGGTGCAGGGATCCTACTAGGATCCCCTGCAGCTCTGATGATGAAGGAAAGCAATAGATTGCTGGGACCGGGGGACAAGAAAAAGCATTTCTTCTCACTTAGTGGATTCTGCTTTCACTCACCTGCTTTACTTTGGGAAAGGAATGGGGCGTCTTGTGCTTGGATTTCTTATTCTTATTCTCTGGTGTCGCCAACTCTTGGTCATCTTCCCTCGCCCGCTTCTTCTTAGTAACGCCTGTTAAAAAGGCACAGCAGTCAAACTTCGAGGTGAACAGAATAAGGAGTTTTGTTTCTCTCCTTGTGACTTGGGTCAGCCATAATACAAGCCAAAGGCAGAAGTAGGCTGGGAACCCAAGGACCAACTTAACAAACCTCTAGTAATATGTGGAGGTGGCTGCAGGGCATAGGCTATGCGCACAGTGCTGTTTTGGAAACTGCCTGTGGAAGAGGACCCCGTGCATGCCGGCTGACAAATCCCTCCCCAGCCATGAGTCAGTACCTCCGTTTGCTTTTCCCTTTTCCTCATCGGCACTCTCAGAACTGCTCTCGCTGCTGCTATTGCTGATGCCAGCTGGCTTCTTCACAGTTGGCGATTTGGCTACAGGAGTGGATGAAGACTTTGGTTTCTTCTTCCTCACGCTGGAGTTGTTCTGTGCCTCTTTTTTTGCTTTCAAACCAGCAACAGGAGTTCCTACAGGTTTCAGCTTCTCATCCTCATCGCTGGAACTGTCAGAGGAGCTGCTGGTATTGCTTGCAGCCACTCCTTTCTTCTTCACTGGTGCTCTAGCACTCCCTGCTGGTTTGCTGGCCGATTTCATGGCTGGCTTCTTTTGCTCCTCCTCGCTGCTTGAGCTATCAGAGTCTGAGCTGCTGGCCTTGGGTCCTGGGGTGCAGGGTTTGGACCCTGATTTGGCTGCTTTCCCTGCTGGCTTAGTTGGAGGGGCTTTCTTCTCCTCCTCAGAGCTGCTGTCCGAGTCAGAGCTGCTTTGTGCTTTCTTTGCAACAGCAGGTGACTTCTTGGATGCTGGTGGAACTGGTTTAACTGCAGGCTTTGCAGGGGCTTCATCCTCAGAGCTTTCAGAATCTAGAAGGGAAGCCTCCAGTGAGAAACCACAACAACTGAGCAGAGCTGGTTCCGCAAGACCAACCAGGCAAGAACCCTATCTAACTTAGCATGTGAGCAAAACCTATTTTTTTGCCACTGGTTAAAAAGGCAGAACAACACCCCTATAGATCAAAGTTCTCTGCTTACACAATAGCCACAACATGAATAGCAGCAGTCTCCCCTTAGACTGCCACAAGGGGACAAGCATGGTGGGTAGGTGAGTACGAGTATGTATTTGCACATGCATGCGCACTGTACATACCTGCCCACTAGGACAGAGTCAAATTGGAGTCACTCACAAGCCAAACAATTGTCAAACCACAGTTTGTCCCCAGCTCCTCAATGGAATCAAGTGGCACTTTCAGGACTGAGCTGAGAACATGCCCACCTGCCTCACCTAGGGAGGCCAGAATATGGTTTAATAACTGAAAGCAGCTAGAACAGCATGTTATTCTCAAGCAACATGGCATGGCAGGTCTTTAGAAATATTAACCTGGGCAGTGATTATTCGGTAAGTGTTAGGAATACAACTGTCCCCTCCTGCTGCCTTCACCTCCCCGCTGGAGAATGAAGTTCACCCCCAAAATACTAATTTTACAAATATTAACATCTGAAGCTATTCACCAGCAGGGATGACGTTTCAATCACATGGTAGAGCAGGGGTAGACAAAATACGGCCCATGGGGTGGATCCAGCCTGCCAAAGGATTCTATCTGGTCTGCAGCGGCTAGACTCTGCTTCCCAGCAGCTCCTGCAGTGATGGCTTATTTCAGCTGCCACTGCTAGTGACTCCACAGCAACTGGCCCCAGCCCAGCTGCCTGGGCACCTCAGCCCATCCACCCCATTCCCACCGCTGTGGGGTACAGGATGGACAGGCAGGGTCTCCATGGAGACCAGGCCAGGACCCCCAGCAGGCAAATCACGTTTGGCCAGGTGGATGGAATGAGGCTACAGGTGGGCAGGGAGCAACCAGGCCTGGGATTGTAGGACGGTGACAGCGTGGGGCCAAGGCCTGGGGCAGAGCTCCAATCTGCTCCCTGCATGCCCCTGCCTGCAGAACCAGTGCCTGTCACAGACACATGTAGGAAGCAGATCACAGCTGTGTCTCAGGCCCCAGCCACATGCCATCAATGCCCTGTGATCCTGGCCCCACCTGCCTGTTCTGCTCCCAGACACTTCTCCCCAACTGCCATGGCCCCATCCCATCTGCCCAGCCAAATGTGCTCTGCCCACAGGGGCCCTGGCCCATTTCCAAGAGACCCTCCCTGCCCACTTCATCTAGCACCTCTGACAGTGGATGCAGGGCGGACAGGCCCGGGCTGGATGGAATCAATTCCCTCAACCCCCAGGCCCAGAACAGCTCCCCAAACTTCCTGAAGTGGCCCTCCAGCCAAAATAATTATCCATCCTGTGGTAGAGGCACCAGCACTGCAAGTGATAGGGTGCTAATTGGTTAGGAACTACTTTGCCTGCAATTTGTGCCCCAAACTGGCATTTTGTAAGAGGTCGGTTCTGCAGGCTTGGCTTTTACTGAAAGGAACTGATCGCTGAGAATCAGATCTGCTGGGTCACACAGAATCCTTTAGGCATTCACTGCTGGGAATGCAGATCCAATTTTGCATGGCACTTATAGTTATTCAGCAATTGTGGAACATAATAGCCATCTGCTCCCAATACCTGAGCTGTCTGAGGATGAGCTGGAGCCTTTCTTTGCATGTCCTGCCTTGGCAGCAGCCTTTGCTGGTTTGGCAGGAACCGTTGTTGAAGGTGACTTAACAGAAGGCTTCTTCACTACTTTCTTCTCTTCCTCAGAGCTGGAATCTAGGCAAGAGAAACACATTCCCTACATGTTGGGGATGCATCCCAGAAGCACACTAAGACCAATAGGAATCCTGATCAGTGGTAGTTTAAAGCACAGGTGTGGCATACAGCATCACCCACTAGGGAGATTCCCACTGCCAGTTTCTGTACTCATGGGATAGAAAATAACCAACAGGAAAGGCAGGGCCAAACAATTCCGATAAGCATTCCCAGAACAGCAAGCAGAGAGCATCTCGTGCAGCTCTGCCTTGAAGATTGTCAAATTTCCTGTTAGCAGAACAGGACTGGCAGCAGCAACTAGGTGCACCCCTAAAGAGTTTTTCATGAGAGGTGGCTGAGGAGCGTCAAGGAAACTAAGCGACTAAGGAGCGAGTATGGGTCTCAAATGGGAAGGTGTCAGAAAGGAAACAAAGGGAACAGGAGAGTTGCAATGGAGATCAAAGAACAGAAAGAAACTGGGAGAGGGGAGTCAGTGTACAATAGAGGAGTGAGAGGAATGAATGGAGGAAGCTGCCTAAGAGGGTTAAAGTTTTTCTTCCACATGGCAGGCTGGGTCTCGGGGGTGGCCCAGTGATGGGACTGGAGATCTTTGGATATGCCCACTGGCATATTGGTTTGTCAGTCACACATCGACTTTGGAACTCATCTGATCCGAGTCCCAAATTTCAGGGAACATTCATACTAAAGAGAACAGAACCCTGTCAGTGTGGGGAAAGCTGGAATGTAAAGCCAGAGGACACAGGCTTTCTGCTATGTTGAGCCAAGGCACAGGGTAAGCCCTTCCAAATGTCTGTGGATAGAACCTAACACCTTTCAATGTGACACCCAGCTCTGCCTATCCTTCTCTGGGGTTAAGCATGGTGACATCCTCCTGAAAAAGATAAGGCAACTCAAATTAGGATTAAGGAGTGTACACTGAGAGTGCTGAAGAGAAGGAGGTTAGAGTCGCTCATTATATGCTTCAGAGGGCAGAGATGAGACAGAGGGAGGCAAGCGGCTCCCACTATAGGCAATAAGTGTGATCAATAGAAGGTACAAACTGTGGAGCCCCTTAACTCTGGAAGCCCATCAGGAGTTACCCTTTTTCCCCACCTTGACCATGGCAAAGGTGATGGTGACACTCAACTCAGACACCTGTACCTGAAGCTGGCCCCGGCCCCATTACAGACAGCCTGAAGCTGAAAAGCCCAGAAATGGGTCCCCAAGCAAGTTAATCCCTTGTCTGAGGTGCTCGTTCAGAAGCAAGATCCCTCCAGCCTGCAATGGGGAAGACTTGCTTGAGCTCATCACTGTTCTCATCCATGCTGCTCAGTCATGCTTCTCATCTGTCCTGTACAGGTAATTCAGCTCTCAATGGATTTTGGCATGGATAACAGGAGAGCTAAGACTTGCTCCTACTTGAGACCCCAGCAGACAGGAGGTCACTGCACAGTGAGAGTATGGACAAACATACATTTAGAGCAGTTTCAAAAGGGGGGGGGGGAGGAGGAGGGGAACGGGGACTTGAAAGGGGGCACGAACAGAGTCCCTGTAAGGAGAGATAAGATCACTCTACCTTACTCACCTGAGTCACTGTCTGAACTGGATTCAGCCTTCTTGGTGGCCACAGCTGCAGGTTTTGGGGTAGGGGGCGTTTTAACTGCTGCTGCTTTGGCTGCAGGAGAAAGAAACATAATACACATCTTGCACTTACATGTAACCTTGCATCCAGAGACCCCAGTGAGCTTTACAAAGGTAGACCAGCGTTAGCCTCTTGTAAAGCAGAGAAGCAACTTCACTAAAGCTACAGCTTAAGCCTTCTACATTTTTCCACCTAGAGCAAACAGGTGCACCTCTTATGTAAAGTGACCATATGTCCTGGGTTGGTTGGGACAGTCCCAGATTTTGTAGGCTGCCCCAGTTGGTTGGTGAAAATTGAAACAAAAGACCCAGATTGGCAGGGGGAAAGTGCTGCAGCATGAGATGTTCACACATGCATGTGTATGTAGCATCCCAGGGGCAGTAGGGGGTGCGGGGCAGCTTGGACCCCTTCCTTGAGTCAGCAAGGGTCCCCCCCATCCTGGTTGAACCTGTGTCTGGGGGTGGGAGGGGAACAGCTCTAGGCTCTGCCCTGAGACTGAGGCCCCACCCAGGCTAGGCCTATTGGCAGCTGCTATGTGACGTGCTTGCATGTACTGCCAGTGCAGGATGGGCACAGGGGGTGGCAGAACTGTGCACTTGGCTGTGCTGGCTGCAGGGGTGCCGTGTACCTGGGTCTGCAGAGCGCAGCACCCCTAGCACGCCAGTTTGCACCTCCTTCCAGGTGCTGCAGCCAGGAGCCAAGGGTGTGCCAGACAGCCTTGTGCCAGGTGAAAGGGTGCATGCATTGGGCAGGGGGGTTGGAAAACACAGGGGCAGAGTGCAGTCTGGCAGGGAGGCAGAGTAGTATGGTGGACTTCTGCCTGTAGCAACACTGCTGACTTCGGACAGCTGGCGAGGGCAGTATCCTGGATTTCCCATGGTGCCCCTACCCTTATGGCACACTGCAAACTAGGCCTAACTCACAGCCTAGCTCTGGCCTGGGAATGCAGTACCCCACATTACTACACACACCCCTGCTCAGCAAACTGAGAAGATTCTCATCCAGGCAATACATTCCAACTCAGTGTATACCTTTGGGCAACTTCAATATGCACTTGATTCATCCTTAGCATAACTACACTGAGGTCACTGGAGTTACATGAGTAGTTACTTGATCCAATGCATTCAGGTTAGAAATGGGACTAAGTACAGTTTGGAGCCAGGAGTTCAGGTTTTGTAGTTTAGGGAGTGACTAATTGCTTGGAGACATCAAGGAATCACATACAGAATCCAAAACTCAAGAGTAACTCCTAGAGGAGCCACATGCTTTCCATATATTGATTTCATGGCCAGCTGTCGCCCCACCACACACCTGCTGCTCCCTTTTTGGGAGTCTTGTCTGCTTCATCACTGCTGTCCGAGCTGCTATCTGAGGAATCGCTGCTCTCGGCTTTTTTCCCAGGTGCCTTTGCAACACCACCTTTCTTTGACAGTGCTGTTTGAGGAGGTGGCACAGCACTGTATAGAGCTATAAAGAGACCAGATAAGGGTCAGAAGAAGCACAGCATGCACAGACCACAACTAGAGTGTTGACAAACGCAGCATATGTGGCTCCTGGGTTTATCCAGGACAAGCATATAAAACAAGCCATTTGTTATTTGCTCCCCCACACAGTCACACACGGGGAATTTAATAAAGCACAGATGCAACACTCTTTACCACTCGCAT
>NW_005841831.1:4011012-4012187 GCF_000455745.1 Alligator sinensis
CCCATTACAGTTCCTCTCTCCTCTGCCATCCCACCCACCCTTCCAAGACTAGTAACCAGCACTGCTCCCTTCCAGACTTGGCGGGCTGGACTGATCTCCTGAGCTAACTGTGAATACAGGGAGCAAAGAAGCTTGTATTGCCAAGTACTGTGGCTTAGTACAGCCAGAGGCTTTCTTTGCTGCTCCAGCTCATTTATTCCATGCCTTACCAACTCCCAATGTAAACAAAGACTGCTTAACTTTCAGGGATTGCTTCTTCCTCCATCTGTATCAACTCCCACATTAGTGGGGACACAGGAACTACTATATCAGATCAGAACAGAGGACACCTAGTCCAGCATCCAACTCTGACAAGGGTCAGCACACAATGCCTCAAAGATGCAGGAAGCTCTGGAGTGGACAACTGCAGAATAACCCACTCAAAGCGGAGTTTCTTCCCAGCTCCTGACAGGCTAGGAATCCTGCATGAGAACAACCTTCAACAGCTTTGACCATGGGGCACAAAAGCAATGGGAGAATGGAAGAGGCAAACAGAACTGTTTCCATCTCAGAAGAAGGATCGACTTTTAAAGCCTAACCTCACCAGGCTGTGGCCAGAATAAAACCCCTGCAGTTGTGGCACTTACTAACACCATCATTTCTCTGACCCTTTTTAGTTAGCACCCAGTTAGACTTCTCTGTTAGCACACTTCCTTTTCACAGCATAGCAGGGCAAGGAGGAGAAAAAAACCTCCTTCCCAACACAGCATCAGCCTTCAATACTCACCTGGCTTAGGTTTAGTTTTTGAGGCTGGCTTTTCATCCTCTGAACTGTCAGAAGAATCCTCACTGCTGGAGCTCTCTTTGGCAGGGACTTTAGTTTTACCTGAGGGTGCCTGAGCAGCTGCAGGCTTGACTATCTTGGATGTTTTCTTGGGAACGGCCTTCTTGCAAGAAAGAAAAAAATACCCTTCCTCAGTGAGGAACCTATGCTTTCAGACAGATGCCCACCCCTACAGGAGACAGTCCTGTTCACTGGACAGCAGATTTCCAGGACACAGAATCAGGATCAAATGAGGTTTCTTAAATGCTGGGAAGAGCTGAGATGGAACGTGAGCAGCCTGGAGAGAGCGAAATCCCTTACCACAGCTGTTTACACCCTAGCAGGAAACTCTCTGGGAGATCCTCCTCCTGCT
>NW_005841831.1:4012218-4015491 GCF_000455745.1 Alligator sinensis
ATTCCCTCTTGCAAAGGCAGAAGCCATGCTATGACTGGACGAAGCGGCGGACTTTGCACAGAGGAGGAAACCCATAGGGAGAGAGAAACATGCAGATGCTGCAGAAGTATGCTGGGTCGGGTTCAAGGAGAAAGAGGAAAGGGTAGCCTTGTGGTAAGCCCCTGGAGTGAAGGGGTCCCAAGGCAAAGCCCACTAACAAATGACCAGCCGCTGGGAGGTCTGAAGGTTACTTTTCATAACTATTAGAAAATAGGGACTGACTCAATCTCAGCAAATTTGCACCACACCCAGGGATCCTTGTATGCTGCTAGTCATACCTACCTTCACTGGTGCTGCCTTTCCCTTATCGGAATCCTCACTACTACTGCTGCTGCTACTGCTGCTTTCTGCTTTGCCATTGGCCACTTTGGGGGTCACCCGGGCAGCTTTACTTCCTGCTAGGAACAAGGCAAAGAAAATAATTAGAAAACATGAAGGAGGAAGAAATGATCATTACAGTCAATAAAAAGAAGCATAAGAGGAGAATTGCAGTTACACACTCCTCCCTGGGCAATACAGGACTTTACATCCAGGCATCCTGTTTATACTCCTGCTCCCTATCAGGACAGTTCTAATTTTCCACCTGCAGTTTGCTTTTGACACAGCAAGTTGAGTGGAGACAGTCAGGAAAGCACTGACTGCAGCTAATTAGAAGTTCCAGAAGTGCAGGCTGGGCTTAAGTTTGATTTGCCATGGTCCCATGTGGCCTCAGGGTTGACATCATTAGCAAGAAGCATATAATACCAAGCAGTCTGGGTGAGGGATTGTAAACAACCACTGGAAAGAGTCAGGCTTCATCATGCAGCATTTCAGATGCAATTTGTCTAATTTTGTTTTTCACTGGAACTTCCAAAAAGTCAAAGTTGAGTTACATTTCCAGCATGTCCCCATCTCTTGCAGTCCTATGGAAAAAGACTGAACTGATCTGCCTGAATGGATGGTGGGAGTTGATGGTAGATGCATCTTTCCTATCTTCATTTTCAAAGGATTTGATCCCAGGCTCCTCCCCTGGGTTTTCCATTCACATAATCATTCATAGTATAGTGGCAATGTGTACCTGATTTACCGGATGTTTTAGCTGCTACTGGCTTTGGAGTCTGCTGCTTTGGAGTTTCATCCTCTGAGCTGCTAGAGTCTGAACTGGAGCTTTCTTTTTTCTTCTTTTTCTGGGGTTGAGTTTTGTGGTTAGCTGGCTTGGCTTGGGGCTTGGCTCCCTTCTAATCAGAAGGGAAAAACAAGTCAGTTCTTGTTGGCCTAAGAGGGCAAAACTGGCTGAGGTGTGAGGCAGGTGGGAAAGTAATTTAGCAGGCACCCTATTCAGTACAGCGGATGGCTATAAGCAGAGGTTAAACAAATTCATTTCAGGTTTTCCATTCTTGAGCGGCTGAATGCTCATTTTGAGGTACAGATGCAAACGGGCAGGGCATTTCTTAAGCTTCTTGATGATAATAATTTTTCCTTGTACCCTGGTACGGCCAAACAAGTACTAATTATCTGGTACAATGCTTCTTCCTCTATAAGAAAGGAAACTGAAACACCCGACACAGACCTGAGGGGGAGGAGTGTTCTGAGGTGTTCAGTCAGCATGCTATATCCTCAGACTCATGACTGTCCCAGAGGGAAAGGAAGCACCAGGGAGAGTTGGGTCCAGGTTGAGCCATGAATATCTCAGCATATGGCTGATGCTCCTGGATGACCATGAGGCCACACTGGACATTTTCTATGCTTTGGGATTCAGTCACCAACTCTGAACTATCAGACAAGGATGGCTTTGGGACTGTGCAGGGGATCGGAGCAGATTATCTTTGTGCTCCCTTCCAACCCAAGGATTATTAGCTTAGATTGTTAGCTCAGAACCTCTCTTTCCCACTGGACAGCATTAGTCTAAGGGTTCAGTGCTGGTGGGGAATGGTTAGTCCTTCTCCTTGGACTCAACTGTGTCTTGATCCTCCAGCTCCCCTCATACTCATGAAGGAAACAGATACCAGCTTCAGTCAGGGTGCAGGGGAAAAAAAAGGAGGGCATGTGCCTAATCCTCCCCCATTCATAGGTTACCAGCTACTATTTGATGCAAGGAGGGAAGATTTTGCACGTAGGCACTTTGTGCACTAGAAACTAACAGAAGCAGGGCGGAAGGAACAAGTCACAGCAGTAGCTTGGAGCATATGGTAATAGACCCTACAGACCTGTCTCTGCTTCACTGGGAATGAGCTAAGGGGAGGCCTGTTCAACACAGGCCTGACTTAGTCACATAGCTCCTGCACACACTAGATGCTTTGATGAGGAAAATATGGTTCTGCCTCACAGAACTCAGTAAATTGCCCTTAGTCTGAATTTTAAGATTAACAGAACAAAGCAATACAGGCCCATGCTCTGTAGCCAAATCCCAAATCCAGGAGTGGTCCCCACATCCCGTAGTGCTGGTCACACCCTGTATTCTCCAGTGCTGTTGAGCATGTTTTGGGAAGGGCATGAAGGAAGATCTGACCTGTGCTGGTTTCTTCTCTTCCTCAGAGTCTGAATCATCACTGGAGTCCTCACTGCTGCTCTCTGCTTTCTTGGCTGGAGGAAGCTGTTTCTTGGCTGCTTTCTTGGCTGTGTCTGCCTTCACAGACACCTTGGACACAGGGGCTGGCTTAACAGCTAGATTGGAAACAGCAGACACAACAGACTCACTCTCAGCTCCCATACAGCACTGGAAAAGAGATAAGTCTCTCACAACACAGCTGCTGAGTCCTACATTGAGACCCAGATGCCTACTTCGGCCTCCAAAATGGGAAGTCAAGGAACAAACCCATCAGATTCATTTATTGCCAAGTATACATGCAAATGCATAATTCTCTCACTGAAGAAAATGCTGGGTTGAGCACCAAGGTGTTAGCAGGCTTACTAGCTCAACCTGTGATAGCCAAGTCAGCTTTTTTCCTTCACTTCATTGTTAGTTGAAGAGCATGTTCGCAGACTCCTTTTTAAAAATCAAGGTCAAGGTCAAATTCAGAGACAGATTGGAAAAAGGCCAAATTAAATATCCAAGTGGTTCCCTCTTGGCTCCCCTAGACTCTTATGCATTTTTTCCTTTTTCAGAATGCTTGATCCCTTAACCTGAGGGGGCCTCATTGCAACCACTGGTTTTGGCTCAAGCCTAGTTTAACAGGCAGATTTCTGTCTCGTTAAAACTGCACTCACTTGCACTGAATTGGGGCCTCTACCCAGCAGCACAATAAAGCGGCATTC
>NW_005841831.1:4015583-4020330 GCF_000455745.1 Alligator sinensis
GGCATTCCTTTGAAAACCAACATTTAGCTGGACTGTTGTCCCCTTGGAGGCAGCATGTCTGGTATAGGACAAACCTTTCTGGCCATCTCTTTGTTCCACAAACCCAACAATTTAGGCACAAAAAGATGTTAAGGAATGTGAACTGAGGTATCAGAGTACTGGGCAGAGCTGGAGTAGATGCTGACAGGAGTCAGCGTGTCAAAACTTGACAAAGTTCAGAGAAGTGAAGACCAGACTCAGAACAAGAAGAAAGATAAATTAAATCCAGAAAAATGAGGGTGGAAATGATTTAATTCTGATTTTTAAAAATTTTTAAATGGGTTTTTTTTTAATTAACTGCCACATCTCTCCTTTCTTCCCATTTTAAATTCCTAGCACTGATGATATGTACTTATTTTTTTAGTTACCCGTAAATAAAACAAGCCTGACCTAGACTTTTTTCTACTGAGTAGTTCCATGATTTATCCGATTTGTCCACAGAAACTAGTTAGATGGCAGAGAAGTCAAGAAGCATGAGCACGTAAATTGAAAGTGGAATGACAGTGGGAGGGCAGAGGTTCTACCAGAACACAGACCCCCGATTCCCAGTACCAACCCCATCTATGAGAGCTGTTCAAGGACCTGAACATAAGCCACAAAGGACCAGCCAGGCATCCAGCATAAAACAAACAAACAAACACTTCTCCAAAGTAATTTGGGTCACACCTGCCCATCCCAAAGGCCTTTTTTGCAAACTTCACCTGGCTTCTTGGCTGGAGGCCCCTCATCTTCATCGCTGGAGCTCTCACTACTAGAAGAAGATTCTTTCTTTGAAGAAGGTCCATTAGGAGCAACCTTCCGTTTCTTCCCTGCAGGGGATCTGAAGAAAGTTTGAAACAAAATTTTCCTGATTTTGAAACTGTCAGCATTTTAATTCTCACTTATAAAGCATTTTAATTCTCCTATAAACATCCAGTTTATTATTTGTATTATATCGCCCAAAGACCAAAACTGAACTGGAGCTTTATTGTGTTAGGCACTGGACAGCTTAAGAGTTCTGAAGAGTCTGCTGCCTAAACAGACCTAGGAGGAGGGAGAGGAAAGAATGCAACAGGCTGATAGCTTGCCAATTCCACAAATCTCTCTTTTTTTTCTTTTTAAGATTTGTGGGTGGAGTGCTCAGATGTACTCTGATGCTCATGAATATAAGGAACGGAGCACTTTCAATACCAGGTCCATACACTTATCATAACAATTGACCATGGCCACTCAGTCAGAACTCAAGGCCCTTCTGTATATAGTAATGAGAGAGATTCCTTGCAACAGATAAACTTAGCCTCTTAAAACTACAGCACATCTTTGACTTATATGTAACCACAGATTTCATATATAGTACCATTAAAAGTGTTAAGGAAAGTTGCCATTCTCCATATTATTTTATAGTGGTGGCCTTAATCCTCATAGCTACAACTGAAAATGCTAAGGATTAACCAAACGCTAATAAAATGAAGCCAAAGGCTACACTTTACCTTTTTGGAAATATAAATGCAACCATGAAATTGTGCACACTTTGGGTTATTTCTGATGGCTTACTTGAACACTTTAATTTATGACTTGTATATGCAACTCATTTTCAACTTTATTTTTCAGTTCTTCATGTGAAACCACTGACTATTAAGATAATTCCTACAACAGAAAATGCTTTATAACAGTGACATACATAACCTGATAAAGGCAAGGTTTATTCCACATGCAAACTAGGGGTGCACCGATAAGAGATTTTGGGGGCTGATACCAATAGCTGATTTTTAAAGAGGCATATTGGCCGATACTAACCCGATTTCCTAAACAGCTGCATGTAGGTGGTAAGTCTGTTGTGGTGGAAGGGGAGGGGGAAGGGAAGGAGTGTGGGGGCAGATCAAGTCCCCTGCACTGAGGAAGAAGCAGGGCTGGGGCAGGCGTTGCCAAGCCAGGGCAAGGCGCAGGATGGAGCCACGGTTTGTCCGGGGTGGGGGCATGGAGCAGCTCCTGCTGCTGCGCGCATCCTGGGGTGGGGGGGTATGCACGTGTGCCCCCCAGATCTGTGTGGGGCAGGCTGCAGCTGCAGGCTGGGGACACACTCAGGGTGGGTGGCGGTGCTGAGAGGGGGACTATGGGGGGAGGGAAGGCTGCAGCCCCCCCCCAAATTTCACCATAGCCCCCCATAGCCCATCCTCCCAGCACCACCACCCCCCTTCCGCCAGGAAGAGCCTGGCACAACCCCAGCCGCAGCCTGCAGATGCAGCCTAACCTGCACCCCACGCAGATCCAGGGGCACATGCCCCCCCTCCCCCCCAGGGTGCATGCATCAGCAGGAGCCACACCCCTGCCCCACTATGCCTGGACGAGTCCTGGTTCTGTCCCGCCCCCCACCAGGCAGCACCTACCCTAGCTCCTTCCTTACTCCCTCCCTCACCACAGGGGCCTTTTCTTTAAATCAGTGCTGATCCGATATCGGACCAATGTATCGGTGCACCTCTAATGCAAAACACTGTCCTTCAGATCAGGGGTCAGACTGCCACCTGAACAAAATCAACACAGAATAACCCTGTTCAAGGGACTCCTAGGGCAGTGGCTCCCAACCTTTTTTTGCAGCAACCCCAAATCCAGATCGTGACCCCTGCCCCCAACTCACTCATGCCCGGTGGCGCCAGTAAAGCCTGGGCCAGGCTAGGATTGTGGGGGGCACCGGCGGCGAGAGCCGCATGGACTGTGCACCGGGACAGCCCCGCAGGCAGAAGAGGTGGAATGAAGGGCAGACCTCCTGCGACCCTGATTTGGGTCATGACCTGAGGTTGGGAGCCACTGTCCTAGGATCTACAAACACACACCTGTGCTTAAAAAGAAACAAAAAAACCCAAGAAAAGTAAACAAAACAACCCCAGAAGCAGCATGACTGGGGAGCTAGGTAGAGCAGAAGCAGAAACTGGGGGAACTTAAGAAAAACTGATCCAAACTCCTCACGAGATAAAGGAGTGGCTGTGTCAGGGTATTCTCTGCTCCTGCTCTGACACTTGTGGTACTGGAGATCTGAGTGCAGCTCAACTCTCTACCATTTTTATCTGAATACAAGACAACTTAGAATGTAAGACAAATCCCTAATAATTAGATTCTATACATTAACTTGTTACAATTTTCCACGCGCAGAATCTAATTCTTGGGTGGGTTGTCTTAAGTGTGTCCCTCCCATTGCTGTGACAGGGAAAACAGCAGCAGGGGGGCAAGTAGTGACAAGGAGATAAACAGCTTGTCTCCCACCTCATGCTCCCTGTGCCTGCATCACCCGGCACCTGCCCCCTAGCACTTACTGCCTCCCTGGTGCCTGCCCCCCTTGGCACTTAGCTCCCTCTTTAGTGCCAGCCCCTTCCTACCATTTGCCTTCACCTTCCCCCCTGCCACCACCACTTACCCCAAGTTGTGGCTCCAGGTCTGGGTCCAAGTCCAGTCCTGCTCTGACCCAGGGAACATGCCAGTTCCGGCCCCTGCTTGGCTCAGGAGCAGCAGTTGCAGAAGTAGCAGCTATGGACCTGCCCCTGCCCTGGGTCAGCACTAGAGCTGCCAACACTTGCAGCAGCTGCCATCCCAGGTGGAGCCTGGAGATAGCATGTGCTCTGTGCCCTAGGCCAAAGCCAGGACCCCAGGTAAGTAACAGAAGCCAGAGGGGGAAGAGGGACACAAAGGCAGCAAAGGGGTAGAGTGGCATGGGGCAGAGATGGAAGCTCTGACTCTGGGTCAGGGCTAGAGCCACAGCAGCTGCCTGCTGCTCCATCTTGTTCTCAAATTCACCCCCCATCTCTGTTGAATGGGGAAAATGACCTCATCTCAGATTTGAGTAAGTATGGTACTTTCTGACCAGAAATGCTAGAAATAGTTTGACTCCAGAGTAGGAGTTTCTCCACGAAAGCAGTGAGGATTCCCAAGCTCAAAACATGTAACCCTCTGAAGAACATACAGACGCCCTGAGCCCAACTCCCTTTCTGTTGCATTGTCTTTTTCATGGGGCTGAAACACGCTTAACTGTCTGTTCTGGATTCATAAATCAGCAGGGCCAACCGTTCTGGCAGATGCGTCACAAATTAAGCCCTGTACCCTCCCTGAGTGCAACTCCAATCCCCCTCTGGCGGCATGACCTGCTGCTCTGCTTTCTGCCCTCCCTACTGGGGGCTGCAGCCCCCTCCCTGATCTGCCGCGTGCCAAGCGCAGACTGCTTGTGCCACGTGTGGCACACATACTGCAGGCTGGCCACCCCTGTCTTAAACAGAGGGTTATGGTGAAACCTAGCGTTTCAGAAAGGCTTACGCCAACCCACGACAACATTCGTGTTTTACGCTCAGGAGCGGCAGCTGCATCTGAGCTGAACTCGTCTGGTCCATGCACTCCCAGTCGCAAACTCATGCACCACTCGCTGGCCCTTGGCGTGGGCCGTCCAGGCATGGCCGGCTGGAGGAAGCACTCACTTCCCAGCTGGAGCAAGGTGTCTCCCCCATCCGAGCCCGCAAGCGGGACCCTCCCCCCACGGACCGACCGGGGGAAGGGAGGGGAGGGGAAGGGAGGGGAAGGAGGGCGGCGGCCCGGCACCCAGCCCGGCTGCCCCTGGCCCCGCCGGCACTCACTTGAGCCAGTGGTCGAAGACGTCGAGCAGCGAGGCGGCGTTGGGGTCCTGGTCCGCCTGCAAGAGCACACACGGGCGTCAGCGCGGGCCCGGCCCAGACCCCCAGACCCTCCGGCC
>NW_005841831.1:4020500-4044309 GCF_000455745.1 Alligator sinensis
GCGGCTGGGCCGCTGCTGGCGCCACCTGGCGTCGGGCGGCCGCACTGCGCGTGCGCCGGGCAGCCCAGCCGTCCGGGGGCGCTATGGTTATGGTGTTTGCACTACCCCGGCACAATGTACGGTCAATGATAGTAACGGTGTTCAACATGTAGGGTCATTTTTTGAGGCAGCAAATTGATGCAGGATGTGCAGAACCCAAGTCACTCTTGTAGAGTTTTAACCCACTTTTTTTTTTTTTTTTTTTGCAAAAATACTTCTATATAAATAAATAAATAAATAAATAAATAAATAAATAACTCCACCTCCAACAGTCTGCCAAGTTCACTGGCAGCGCAGCACACTGAAAACCCATTACACGGTTCGCACCGCGTGACCGCGCACCCGTCCCTATACCCGTCCCCGCACCCACTGCCCCACCCAGAGGCGCTAATCCTGAAAAAGTCTATGCCAGGCCCCTCTCCACCAGATGAGGTCTGCCATTTCTTTCCTGTCATCCTCTTGTGTCTTTCTGTAGTACCAGTACATTTCACTTTGTCCTTTTTTTTAATACAGTCCTCAACTGTGGGGTCCAAGTGTCAGTCTGTGAGCAGGTACCTGGTTTTGCACAGTGCCCACCTGAAGCAGGCAAAGAACTGGTCGGGGCCCCGTGCTGCCTGGGCAGGTGCAGTGGCATAGGCGGTGCACGGGGGAGCACATGCACCCCCTGAGAGCGCCGGTGCACCCCCCGACCGGCCGCACTTGCCGCTTAGGCGACGGGCAGGTGGGAGTGCCTGTGCCCACCCTGCAAGCGCCGGCTGATCGCTGCAGTCACTCCCGGAAGCGGCTGCGGCTATTGGTCGCAGCGATCGGCCATTCCGGGATCGGCTGTGGGGATCCTCCCCGGCTGCGAGATCGGCTGCGGGGGTACCCCCCGGTCAGCGGGACTGGTCACAAGCGGGGCACAAGTCGCCCATGGTCAAGTGCCCGTAAGAACCTCTTCCCTGGTCAGGTTTCTGAAACCTCCGACCACCAGGAGGAGCGCACAGACTTTCTCCCCACCTCCCTGGCGTGTGGGCAGTCCCAGAAGCGGCAGTCGCATGTTTCTGCCTGCCTGCATCAGGTCAGCCTCAGGCGGGGCAGAGTCGTAACCGACTGCCGAGTTTGCTGTCAGCACTGTCTTGTGACAGCTGTCCTCGAAATAAGCAAGCGCGTCAACTTGTTCTCACTCACTCACTGGCGGCTTACAGTGAGAAGCGCAATAAAGTCAATAAAAAGAATTATTTGCATACGTTTTCAGTGTACAATCGTTTTTCAGCAAATGTGATAATTTCACATTTCTAATTCGATAATTTCATTCCTAAAACCCTTAAATCCGATGTGCCAGCCCTGGTGCCCTTCTTGGGACTGCCAGACCCTTGGACCTGGCCTGGCCTTGCTGGGGTGGGCTTCTAAAGCAGTGAGTGTCCTTCCACCCCTGAAGAGCCCCTCAGGGATCACACCATGCTGGATCCAAGAGGGACTCACAAGAAAAATGCATGGGGACCCCGCAGGGCTTGTCCTGCCCTCCCTGGGGTCCAGTGGGGCCCTGCCATCAAAGAATGGCTGGAGGCAAGAAGCAAGGCGCCTACGGCCTTTCCAGTGGAGCTGCATCCTGCGCAGCTTGCACCCCTGTTCTAGGTGCTGCCATCAGGCTCAGATGCAGGCACCTCCCCAAAGGCGAAGGCGGGAGCATGAGGCAAAGCCAACAAGTGGCAAAGATCCAGGCCAGAGCCCTGTCCATACGTGCCCCTCTTAAGCTCCTGCGGCTGCCCCGGGGCCGTGGTGGGCCACTGGGGAGTCCTCAGCTGGGGAACAGGACCTTGTTGAGCTGAGAGGAGGCTTTGCAGGGGAGTTTGGTGGGGCCTGGCTGGGGGCCTCTGCAGGCACTGAAATGAGGCCTGTTACTGTAGCACGCAGCAGCCCCAGTCGCCAGTCAGCATCCAGGGGTGCTCGGTGCTGTACCTCCAGAGCAGGAAGACCACCTGTGACACAGAGAACTTGTGAGTGAAGCATAAGGCAGTGAGAGATGGAGACAGACAGATGGACGAACACAAGGGAATAAAATGAGAATACCAGGCACCATGGGAGGCAACAGTTTTGGCAACCTACGCATTATCCATACAGTTTCCTTGGAATCAGGGCAAAGGAGAATCCTGATGAGGGTCTTGAGACTGAATAATATGGTCATTCTGCAGATGATTATGGGGAGCCTGTCCCAGGCATGGAGAGCAGCATGAAAGGCTTGGGTTGAAAATCTAACAAGTGGGTGATGGTAGCTAACATCATGGGTTGATCAGAGGAAATAGACCTCTTGATGCAGAATGAGAGAGGATAGGTAGGGTAGGGATAGTTTGCAAAGGGATTCGTAAGTGAAGATGAGTAGCTTATGTTTAATGAGAGGATCTCTCACTGTTTCCAATAGGATTGAGGCAGGCTGTCCTCTTGCAATCTTGGTTCAGAGTCTTGTGTTGTTGGACATTGTGGGTAGGAAATGGGATGCACTTCAGGCCATAGGCCATTATTAGACTTTGACATTATTACAGTGCTATTATCTGAGATTTTAGGAGTGCTGCTCTCTCTTGAGGAGCTCTCAACACTGTTGAATCTGTATCACCAACTCCTCTAGTTCTTTTGCAAATGTCAGATTTGATTTAAATTTAAAAGAGAGAGAGAAAGAGAGAAAGCAAGCCTGGCACTGAACAAAGAAGCACTTGCTTTTGTAATTTTAAATTTAAATTTTAAACATATCTATGGTGTACGGATCTTCAGGAAAAATAAAATTCTACAGGGATTTGGTATTTATACGCTTATTGACAAGCAACACAGTCCAGCATGTATTACTGTAACACAAAGAATTGGGTTCTGCAGGAATAACTCTAAATGGGCTGATGTGGGGAGGAGATTGCTTTGGTAGACATAAGACATCCTGCAGTGGGGACTTGGTATGGTTATACTGATTTCTCTCCCAGCAGCAGTGTACCCTGCACTCCAGTAGCAGGGAAAATCCAAAAAATGCTGAGCTCACTGTGTGGCTGTCTTCCTCACTTTGCCATCTCCAAAAGCTTCTACATCCAGAAGCAGCCACATATCTCAAAACTAGATCTGGTCCCATTAAAGCCATCCTTCCTGAACACCCTTTTGTCAGTCAATGGACAAGGACTCATTGTTAGAGTCCACAATGTCTGAGTGCTTGTGAAAGACCTTGTGTTGATACTGTTGGCTTATAAAAGCTTCTCTCGAGGAGATAGGGATTGTACTAGCTGATTCTTCTGTGTGCTTGTAGCAGGATATAGCCCCCAGGGGTGGCTGTGATATCCCCTGATGGCAGCGCAGCTCCTGCACCCACTCTGGCTCCCTGGGCCCCTTTCCTTTTCCCTCACCTGCCACACCTTGATGTAATGAGTTGGTTTGTGAAATGGAGGCTTCCCTGGGGTCTCCAAGTGAACCCTGGGGTCTCCAAGTGAGCCCTCATCCATCCTTCTTGGCCAGTTGGTCCCTCCTGGACCCCCCTGGTCCCCAAATCTGCCCCTCAGGCACTAGGTGGGCCCTTCTGATCCATCCATACTCCCTCCAGGGCACCTGTTGCCTTAAGGGCTAATTTTGTGGTCTTTGTCCTCCTCTGTAGCCATGCCCATGCCTCGTGGAGGTTATCAGTCAATCAGTGTCAGGTCTGGTCTTTTTCAGACCTCTCCATTCTTGCTGGGGCTTCACCCTCCTGGCCGCTGCCCCTTTCCTTTCATTAGCTCCTCTGCCTAGGCCCATCGTGCTGGACCTGGCTTCTGGGCTCCAGCTCTTGACTCGCCCTCTCGGGCTATGTTTTGACCTCTTGGGCTTGGGGACCCTGGCCCTAGTCTCACCCCTCTTGTGTCTCTGGCCTTGGCCCTCCCAGCTTCAGTCTGTCTCTAGCTCCCCCATCTCAGGCTGTGGGCCCCTGGACCTGGTTTCACCCTCTTGGGCTCTATCCCTTAGCCCTTCCAGCTTCAGGCCACCTCTTTCACCAGGCTTTAGACCTCTTGGCTGCTGCCTGCCTGGGGTTTGAGCTCAGCCTCTAGCAAGGGCTCAAACAGTCATATGCCCCTTGGGCACTACTGTGGCTTGGACCCTGCCCCTGGCACAGGTCACTGACGTGCCTCTCTGGAGCTCTGGGAACTCCTTATCCCCTGATAGTCACAGCCCAGCCCATCACTATAATTTTTAGGGCTGTGCGAAGCTTCGGATGGTGATTCGATTCAGAGAAGATTCAGTCCGATTTGGTGGCTGAATCTCCGAATCCAAATCGAATCAGGGGACCAATTTAAAGGTCCGAATTGTTTCAAAGCTCTTCGAATCTTCAACAAAGATTTGGAGAGCTTCGATGATTCGTGCATTCCCCGGTGAGCCACTCTGAGCTGGTAAGTACTAGAGGAGGGGGAGGGGGGAAGGGACCATGGGGGGGATCTAAGTCAACCCCCCAACCCCCGCCCACTCTGGCCCTTTAAGAAAAAAAAAAGCGGAGAAAAGCCCCTGGGCTCAGGCTCCTGGTGCGGCCTCAGGGCTTTGGGGGCTCCTGCAGCGCCCTCACCTGGCTCAGAGCAGCAGGGATTGCCCCCTGTCCACAGCAGCAGCGAATCCCAGGTTTCTTCAGGGTTTTTTTTTTCTTAAAGGGCTGGAGCTGGCCCATGCGGGGCACCCATGAGGGGGCTGGGAGAGAGATGGAGGGGTTGTTGGGGCTCATGCAGAGCCCCCCATGCAGCATGGGGCAGCGGGGATTGCCCCCCACCTGGCAGCACCTGCTGAGCCAGGGCTTTTTTTTCCCCAAATGCCTAGAGCTGGGGCAGGCGGGGTGGCCATTGCTGGGCTGGGAGAGCAGGCGTAGGATGGGCCTGGCCTGGTTGATTCGGAGACTCGGCTAAATCGAATCAGGACAGTGATTCAAATCACCAAATCGAATCACTGTCCCCCGAATCAGCTGAATCCGAATTCGAAGCAAATACCAGCCGCTTCATTCAGGCCTACAAGTTGCCCCCTGCAGCCTCCAATGCTGTCCATCATTTCAGTTCCCTAGAGTTAGTTGGTTTGTTCGATCGCTAGTTAGCTAGTTATCAACAGTTTTTAAACCAAGTGTCCGAAGCATACACCTTTGGAGACACGAGTGCCCTTTCTCATTCAGCCGAGGGGGCAGCACTGGGGACACCCCGCGGACCTGTCACAGGGACTTTGGGGAGATGTAGCAAGTTGCTGCTAGGGGCTCAGGTTGTGCCAGGGCCCAGGACATGGTCCCATGCCTCATCCCTGCTCTTGGCAGTCAGTCCCCTCTTTTCCTCCTTCAGCTCAGGGTCTGTTTTTGTTTGCAGATGCTCCAGCAGGACAAGTTGCCACCTGTGCGCCTGCGCTCCAGTAACCCAGGTGCAGCGTGGGCACATGCCCTCCATGGGATCAATGAGGGGTGGGCAGCACAGGAGGCTTGAGGCCTGTGTGGCCTCCCCTCCCATCAGGGTTTGCCTGGACAGGCCAACCCCCGCTGTCCCAGGTCCAACCTGGACAGACCCAACTCCGTCCCCACCTCCGCCCCCAGGAATCACCCCTTGATCCTCACCAGCAAGTTCCCTGGGGAGGGGGAGCAGGATTGGCCTCCACAGGCTCCGTAATCTGCTCCAGGTCCAGGCCCTGCCCATGCCCCTGCCCTGGGAGTCTTCCCCCTGGCAATGGCCCTGCTCCCCTCTGCTTCCTTGCAGGGTGGGGCCCACATGGGCTCTGGGATCCCCATCCTCACAGTGGTGTTCAGGCCCACCCAGTGTGATGCGCAGCCCTCATCTCCCCTCAGCACCAGATGCCACCCTGGGTGCAGGCAGGTGGGCAGGAGGAAGACTCCCCCCATTAAAGGCTCTCTATGTTTACCCTCCCGGGGTGAAGGCCAGGAGAAGAGGGACCCTGCACCTGGCGAGTTTGGGTCCAGCCCGAGCTGGGCGGTGGGGCGGGGAGCTTGTGCGGTGGCATGGGGAGAGGGCAAGGTCTCTACATGAGGGCACTCCCCTCTCCCTCCTCGGCCTCCATTCCCAGGGGCCAAGCTGATCTAGCCCTTCCCAGCCTGTTTGGGGCCACCCTCCAGAAGCCTGTTTGGGCCAGGAGATCCCTCCCCAACCTTACCACCCCTTATCCCTTTGCCCCTAGGGTCCTATGCCCTGCCAGGGGCATTTGCATCTCATGCAACCAGTCATGTCCCTGGGGTCTCTCCCAGACCTGCTCCGTGAAGGGATTCCCACCCCGACCCCCATGGAGGAAGGTCCTGCCCTTGCAGCATGTAGGACTCCTGGCAGGTGCCCCCATGCGTTATGTCCCAGAGGGGATGGTCACCCTGCGCCTTGGCAGCAGAGTGGGCCCAGCTGATGCATGGCCCCTTGTCTCCCCTCAGAACCAGAAGCAGTGCTGGGCACAAGTTGAGGGGTGGGGGAGACCCTGCCAGCTGTGCCAGGCAGTGCTGCAAGGGGCCAGATGTAGCTGCACCCATCCACTGCAGTGAGTCTTTTCCCTGCCCAGGGAGTTGGAGGGGCTGACCTGGGGTTCAGGGGGCTCTCACCAGGTGCCCCGTGCCCCTGCCAGGGAGAATCTCACTTTCTGCTGACTCCATGGGCCCTCCAAGAATAAGGGAGGGGGTCGTGGGTGCATCCACCGATCACAGAGACAGTCCTTCCCAAACTGGAGTGTCTGAGGGGACCTGGCACCTTGAGTTGGGAGGTGGGGTCTCATTTGAGACAGGTGGTAACAACCAACCCCTGGGATCCCTGGGACCCAGGTCTGTGAGCCCTACCTGGCCCCAGGGCTATGGGGGCTTCCAACCCTGCATCATGGGGAGATGGGGAATTCACTACCCATTGCTACAGCAGCTCTTTCCTTCCCCAGGAGGAGAAACCCCATGGTGGGCACCACCGGAAGTAGGTGAGAGGGACCCAGCTGGGGTGAGGGGCTGTGAGTGAGACCAAATAGGCTGGGTGATGGCTGCCTGGAGGGGTGGACCAGAGGGACAAGCGTGGGGCCAGGCTGGGGGCTGGAGGGTGAACACAGGGCTAGAGGGGCAGATGTGGGCAAGAGGTGGCTACGTGTGCAAACAGGCAATGGCATGAGGCCTCTTTAACCCAGACTGTGTCATTCTGTGGCAGCTTGAGCTGAAGGTACTTTGGGCCCAACTGGCACAGCAGGAGCAGGACCTGGAAGTCCTCCTGTCCTGGTAGGTGTGGGGCTGGGGAGGGAGCTGGCGGTTCCCCTTGTGTGGCATGGGGGTTGGGGCACAAGCCCAGGACCCATCCTTGCTTCTGTGCAAGTCTCTCCTTGGGGAAGGGGTGTTTTCTGAGATGGCACTGTCAGTCTCTCTGAGCCCGCAAATGTTTTTTGTCTCCACAGTGCACGACAAAGGGAGAAGCGGCTCCCGGTGAGTTTGCACGTGGCAGAGGCTGTCAGGGTCATGTGGCAGGGGAGGGAAGAGGCTGAAGCCAAGCTTGACCAAGCAGGGTGAAATCCCAGAGGATGCTGAAGCCATGAACAGAGTCCTGACACATTGCATGTAGGGAGAGGTAGTCCCTGATGGATGACAGGGAGGTAACACTGCTGGTGCAGAAGCCCAATATGCTGGGTACAGGCATGGGCAGGCTCTGACGGGCTGGGGTGATTCTTGTGCAGGCCCAAATGGAGAACCTGAGATGCCAGAATCTCTTCCTGATGCTGGCCCTTGAGGCCAATATGAAGCAGGGCCAGGCTCTGGATGACAGCCCCACAGAGGTGAGCTGCTCTGCATGCCCCTGCCCCAGGGGGGCGGGTGAGTGTGTGCGTGCTGTGTGTGCACAGGGCAAGGCTGTACCCTGCAAGGCTGTGCCAGGCCCTGCAGTAGAAGGGACAGGGGTTGCCCTGGCTCTGTGGGAGGGTTTGTACGTGCAGTGCTGGGCACCACGTGAGCTTTGTGGATGTCACACTGTGGGACTGGTGGGGTGACATGTCTGTGCTGCACTGACATCCCCTGCTCTCTGGGTTGCTCTCCTCCAGGCTCCCCCATACTCTGCCAGGTGCCAGCTCGCAGCCAGGGGGCTGGATTTTCTCTTCACTGCCATTTTTCTTTTTCATTTGCAACAGCCTCCCATGGATGTGGAGGGGATGACTGAGGAGTGCTGGCCACTTTGGAGTGGGTAAGTGGGGGACTGGGAGGAGAGGGTGAGGTGTGGGGCTCTCCTGGGTAGCTTGTGGGCTCTGGAGCAGGCTATGGGGTGTTGCAAGTGGTGCTGTTTGCAGGTAGGGGAGTTCTTCCTTTTCTGGTGCTGGTGGGGATGAATTCAGTCCAGGACCCATTTCTGCCCTGTTCCTTTTTGTGCAATCAGGAGCATTAGCTCCCTCCAGGAGAAGGAGGCAGGGTCCCAGCACAGCACAGGGACCTAGACCAATGTGCCCCTTAATGCAGAGGCCAGCACCTTGGCAGAGAGCCCCTGGCACAAACACGCCAGCACCCAGACCAGGGCCCTTTGGCTGACTGAGGTGGGGTGCCAGGGTGAACCCCTGCCAAAGATGGAGGCAAGCACCCAAACCAAGGCTTGCCGTCATCAAAAAGAAGTAGGACACGGGGATAGTTATAGTGCTTTTTATACTGTTAGTTTGTGAGCCTGGGATCAGAGCTGGATGGGAGCTGGGTGATGATCAGGGCCCTTTTTGCCTCTAGGCGGGCCAGGATGACCCATGATGGCCATCCCACAGGGGGCCAGTGCCCTGTACCAAGGAGTTGTCTCTTGTGTCAGTCCCTCATCATCTCTGGGCCTCCAGATCCTGTGCTCAGGCAACGTGTGGGTCACATTTTGGGAGGGGATTGCCCCCAGGCTCTATGAAGCCCCAAGAGGCTGGTGGGAGGTGTCGGTAGGGGTGTTGTGCGCACCAGGTCATAGTATCCTGGTCCCTTCTGTCTCCGTCCATCTGGGCCTGAGTGGGGAGCAGGCTGTTCAGGTCTACTGGGGAAAGGGGCTGATTTCTGAGACAGCTCCATTTCTTTTTTGTTTCTGCAGTCCCCAATACAGGCAGGGGAAGCTGTTGGTGAGTGTGTGTGGGGCAGGGGCAGCAGGGCTCTGGGACCCTCGGGAGAAGGCCAGGGATGGGGAAGGGAGCCAGGAAGGGAGCAATTCCAGAGGGGAACCCAGCAGGGTCCTGACACACTCGGTGCAGGCCTGGGCAGGCACTGACAGGCTGTGCACCATCTCATGCAGACCATCTTGGGAGAGCTGTTTAGGGGGCAGTTGAGGACAAGCAGGACGAGGGGGAGCCATTGCTCCTAGAAACCCCTGCTAGGGAGAACGGCAATGCAGAGATGAGCCCCTCTATGTTCCTGTACCCTGGTGCTGGAGAGAAGAGGGCAGTGTGTGTGTGTGTGTGTGTGTGTGTGTTGGGGGGGGGTCGGGGTGTGTGTGGGAAGGGCAAGGCTGTGCCCCCCACTCTGGATAGTCCCTGAAGGGGGCATGGGGAAGGTGGCACCTTCCCAGTGTTTTGTGGGAGGGTGTGTGTGCACTGCTGTGTGTTGTGCGGGAGATGCCCAGCAGGGCTGTGGGGGGCAGGGAATGGGGGCCCCCACACCTGTCCTTCAGGTGCCCATCTTAGGGTCCTGGAGGTGCAGGTGAGGGAGCTCCAGGAGGAGGTTAGCAGGCTGAGGGGAATCAGGGAGGCAGAGGATGAAACTGATGGGTATTTTCTCTCCCTGCAGGGCCATGCATCCAAGGAAGAAGCACCCCAGAAGGTGCCCTCCACAGCAGAGTGGCAGATGGTCCTGTCCAGAGCCAGGGCTGCTCTCAGCAGAGCAGTGCCAGTTCCTCCAGTCTGGCTGAAGAACAGGTACGAGGCCCTGGTGACACTGCAGAAGAAGGAAGGAGACGAGGAAACCTCCAGAGAGGAGGCAACTCCACACTCTGAACAGGCTGAAGGAGCTAAGCAGACCCGGAGGAAGAAACGTCAAGTGATCGTCATAGGCAACTCCATCCTGAGAGGTACAGAGGGTCCCATCTGTCGCCACGACCCCTCGACATGCAAGGTCTACTGCCTGCCAGGAGCAAAGATTCAGGATGTGACGGGGATGATCCAGGCCATTATCTGGCCCACCGATAATGGTCCTAATCCATGTGGGGTCGCTAATGATGCGGCCAGGAGAAGCCCTGATCACCTGATGATGGACTACCATGCTCTGGGGGGCATGCTGAAGGAGATAGGGGCAGAGGTGGTATTCTCTTCTGTCCTACCAGTGAGCGGACATGGAAGATGACACGAGACCTGCATCAGAGAAGTCAACTTGCAGCTTCGGGAATGGTGTCTCGAGGCAGGCTTCGGCTTCCTAGACAATGACCCACACATCAGTCCTAATTGACTATATCATGTGTGAAGTCCACCTCAGCACGGCTACAACCAGAGCAGTGCAGGACTCCAACTGCCATAATGGTCATAACAGAGGCGCTCATGTCGTGGCCCGGTCAGATTCTGACAGTCTGCAGGTTCTGCTGAATCCCTGTCATCAACTATCTCAGACAGGACACGAGGAGAAGACCAGCCCCAAAGGCTGCTGGATAGATCTGTGTTTGATATCTTCCATCATGCCCATCCTTATGGCCACAAAATGATGTAACCCAAAGATGCAACCAAAGAAGAGGTTCCATGTCAAGTGCTTCAAAAACCCTGCTAAAAACATCACCTCCAGCAATGATCTGAAAACTTGCAGAAGAATTAGTCAGGGGTGAACATGGCAGGATACCTGTTGTTCCTCTTAGGACCTAGGCCCTCAGACAAGGAAGCAGAAAGAGTCGTCCTCAGCCTGGTGCCTGTGTTCAGACAAGGCCTGGAGGAGTCCTGATGTAGTTGGGAAGCTCTGTGGAGATTGTCAAGGGACAATGATCAAGATGCAGCAAAGGAAGCTTAGGTTGAAGATTAAGAGGAACTTTCTGACTATGAAGGTGGCCAAGCATTGGAACAGGCTACCTAGAGAAGCTGTGGAATCTCCATCCTTGGAAACTTTCAAGAGCAGGTTGGACAGACACTTGCCTGGATTGGTTTGGTCAGGGATGGTCCTACCTTGAGCAGGGGACTGAACTAGATGACCTCATGATGTCCCTTCCAACCCTACTTTCCTATGATCCTAGGAGTAGAAACAGTTATCACCTGATGTCACTTTTGTGTTGCCATAACTGTTTTAACCAGGGCACAAATACTGAGAAAATACATCACTACCCTTTGTTGCACCACATCAGTAATGTGACACAAGGTACTAATAGATGGTGCTGCTTTTATTGTGTCAGGTGTCTATTTGCTTTGTGGCAGGAGACTGTAGGCAGCTTAGAGCTGCCTGCATTCTCCTCTTACCCTCAGCATGTGCTCTGTTGGCTTTTGAGCCTGATCTTGCACATCCTAGGTAGGAAAGGGCCCCTCAAGCCCCCAGAGCACCTGCCTATTTTTCCCCACATACAGAGATGTGCCCCACAGGTACATCTCCAGAAGCAGAGAAACCCTGCAAGGGTCCTGGCATGGAGGCATGGGACCTGGGGAATGCCAGGCACCCCATATGTCCATCCTGGGGCCCACATGACCCCAGACCTCCATGCTAGGATCCTCACTGACCCATACCACCACTTGAGGCACAGGTCAATTCAGGACCTGACATGGGGCAGCAAGGGACCCAGGGAATCCCCAGGCAAGGGGAACACATCACCCCTTGTCCTGTGTTGGGCAGGAGACCTCATATGGGGCAAGCGTTAATGTGTGTGTTACCCAATAAAGCAGATCAGCTGGAAAAACATGTCTGGCTGCAGCTGAGCCACTTCAGTTTGGCAATGTAGGTTTCTACCCTATGATCCCACCTATAACAACCCGTGAGAATATCATTGGAATTGCCCAGCTCAGCCAGCAGAGGGAGTGCCAGGTCACCAAAGCACTTTTCCTTTCTCTGTTACCAGAAGCAAGGATCTGCATGGTTGGGGTAGACTTAGGCAAGCTTTCAAATGCAGTACTGCCTTCTTCAGGTGTCTCACACTCGAAAGCTTGCCTAAGTCTGTCCCAACTAAGGTGCTGGCCCAATAAAAGATATCATTCACACAAATCCTTGCCTCTCCCATATCTCCTGGACCATCATAGCTACAACATTGCCCCAGCGCTACCTTTCTCTATTATGCCAGTGTCCCAACACAACAACTTGAGATATGGATTCCTGGTTAAGAAAAGACAAAATATGGAACATTTAACCCTCACTCACCTTTCTTGTTGGGACATGGCTGCTGTAATGTCTGCTCTGGCAAAATGTACAGTGCCTTGAGGCTGGCCACTTGTGCCTCTGTAGGCAGACTGCAGTGTAGGTCAGTTGTAGTTTAAAGCTGGGGATGGGGGTTAAAATTGCATTCTCTTTGCTAACAGTTTTTCAGCCATGGAATTAAGTTAAAGCCACTGGACTAAGGCCCAGATTCTAAAAAGTACTTGATCATCTGCCTGTCTCAGTAGACTCCTAAAGCCAATATCTAGGCACCACTAATATCTTCAAAATTGTTACCCAGTTGTCCATGTGGCCATGTGCCTTAGTTCCTGCCATGCAGAAAACTACCTGAGGACTGATGCTGGTTGGAGGCCTCACTGAAATGGAAGCTCGGAGACAGTCCAGCAGGATTCTCATAATAGATGTATCTCTTGTTTATCTAAGTAGTTGGATCTGAGCCTCTAGGCTTCAGTTGAGTCCAGGACCATGTCACCTCTGGTAATAAAGAAGGGAAAATGGTGATATAGTACTCTTCATACACGGGGAAAAAAGTTGTTATAAAGAGGATGGTGATTATCTGTTCTCCATGCCCACTGGGGTAGGATGCTGAATAATGGCTTAACTTTTTGCAGAGGACATCTATGTTGGAGAGTAGAAAAAACCTTCTGTCTCCTATAAGGATATTTAGGGATGGAAACAAGTAATCCCTGCCACTGAAAGATGAGAATAGGATAGGTAACCATATCAGGAATGGTCTAGGTACAGTGGATCCTGCCTCAGAGCAGGGGTTGGGTTAGATGACCTCTTGGAATCCTCTTGGTTAGTCTGCTGAGGTGGAGCTGGTCATGCTCTCTGATCAAAGCATTTATTAAAATTAGGACTGAGATGGTGACAGTCTGGCATCTCGCCACTTCCTTCATGTGGCTGGTCTGGTATACAAACTCTTAGGCAGCGATTCCCAAAGGGTGTGCTGTAGCACACTAATGCACCATGAGAGTGGTGGAAGGGTGCTGTGAAAAATGATACTTTTCTTTCTTTTTTTTCCTCCTTTGTATTTTAAGCCAGAGGCACAGAGTCCATGCAGAGCAAGGCACAGTGCAGGATGCAGTAGAGTGCAGCGTGGCTGTACAGCCGCAGCAATTTGCAGATGTCCAGTCCCAGTACAGCTCCCCAGTGGCTGGAAGCTGCACATGCACTGCATCCAGGGATCCAGGGGTTGGGAGCAATGCCAGTGGCACTGGGACCAGACAGCTGCAAACTGTTGCTGCCACACCCTGCCTGTACCCCAAGGACATGACTGCACTGTGCACCGGCACATTAATGCCACACTTTGCTGTGCCCAGGTACATGGCAGAGTGCACCTGTGCAGCTCCCCCGCTCCTTCTCATCTGGCTGCAGGCAACTGGAAACCCTCTTGCTCAGCCCCCAACCCAGTCCCTCTGAGTTCTATGGAGACCTTGCAACCAAGTATCCCTGTGCCCCACTCCTGACTCCAGCCATGTCTGTACCCTGTGGCTTCCCAGGGCAGTGTGGAGTTTGCTTGACACTTCTGTCTTGGTCCTGGGGTGCACAGTGAAGTGGCTCCATGCACCCTGTTGCAGAGACTGTTGCTCCAGTTCAACCTGATGATGCCTCCCCCGGGGAGGGCTTTCCCCATTCCCTTGCCACTGCTGCTGCTCCCAGAAGTGAGGTCTGTGTGCAGCTTCCAGCCACTGGGGAGCTGTTCTGGGATCAGACATCTGCAAACTGCATTTGCACCGCTACTGACACTTTTGCCCATTCCCCTTTGCAAGTGTACAAGTGAAGTGTGCTGCCAATTTTAATTCAGAAAAAGTACCCCAGATATCAAAAGGTTTGGGAAACACTGCTCTAAGCCTTCATTTAAAGTCGCTGGTTGAGGTGTCAGCAACCATGCCAGTTTGTATGAAAGTATGGTTCTGAAAGGAGCAAGTTACTCCATTTATTTTAGTGGGGTGCCTCAGATGCCTAGTGCTTTTAATGTTAACACTGTTAAATGTTGCTGCACATGGATGTATGGAAGAAAGGAGAGGGAGAAACATTAAGACATACAGTCAACTGTAAGCAGTGGCACATGGAGGCAGACCTTAAAAGTGTCTCTCTGTCTTCCTAGTGTCCTGGTTAAAGGCTGAACAGCCTCCCACCCAGGGCACCCCAGAGAACTGGATGTAACAAGAATTTAAGGCCTTGTATTCATTACAAAGTCCCTCTGACAGTGAAAAGATCACCCCTCAGAGGTGGCATAGCTTGGCCAGTAACACCTCCTGATGCAGATGTAGTTCTGTTCAGGGGACCTGGTATAATGCTGGTGGCAGAACTCTTTCTGGCAAAAATGCGTTTAGACCAGGAGGCTTCACAAACCCAGGTAAGCAGCCCTTTAGTGTTGACTAAGTACTACAGAAATACAAATGATTCTCTTGGGGCTGAATAATGGATTTGGCTGCTCCTCTGGGAGAAAGGGGAAGGTTGTTTCCAATCCTATTTCTTCCAACACTTCAGCATTTTGTCCTAATTCCCAATGTGTTAAAATCTAGCACATTGTTTTAGTGTTTGTTTACTAACATTAAGGGTAGTAAAATACTTGGCAAACAGTGATCCAATTTCACAACACCTTTGTGATGGAAGGAAACAACTTTCTTATGCAAAATGAGAGGCAGTGATGGACTAATTTGGCACTAGCAAGTTTCATGGTAGTACTGAGTCCTGAGGTGCTCTTGACAGCAGGCAAATCTTTCCCCATCCCTGCTTCTTCCCCTTCCTCCAAACATCAGTAAGTTTTCATTATTAACAGAGATCATTGCAACCAAACAGTTCAAGCAGTAACCAGTTTCATAAAGCTTGGTTTTAATTGTGCAGTTTTCCAGAGTGTAAATTCTAGCATGTGGATTGAAGATCAAATGGGGATGCAGGGAGTCTGTTCTACCACAAATTGTTCTGAGTACAGTCTAGGTAAAGAATGAATAAAGAAGCTTGGAAGGAGACCCTGGATGTGAAATTACCTGTATTCTGCTCCAACTGAAACTGTCACAGATGGAGGAAGGGCTGACATCAAGATCTGGCTCTTAACTTTTCCTATTTTGGAATCACCTCATTAGACCTGAGCTGTGAACCAAATCTTGCCCAAGATATATGGTTTTGTTTCAGACTCAAAATCAGTGTGTTTGGTCATACTTACAGTAAGAGGCTAAGGCTGACTAGAAATTGGAATAGATGTGCTGCCAGGAGGAATTGTATTAACTGGTGAAAAGCCAGTGCTCTGATCCAAGACTAATACCAATTGTTCATGCTCTGATAAATCAAAAGTTTATTCATTGCAACTTGACATCTGTGCTTCATTGTTTCCTGTTATGAATGTAATGCTTCTTTTAATTCGGCTCTGAAGGGCTGGGAATATGTTTTGAAGGGCTGGATAGCTGGTAGCAGTATGGGGTTACCTGATGGCATACAAAAAAGGTAGCTGCCTTAGGGGGAGTATGTCGGGACAACTACTGGGCTTGACAAGGATGAAAATGAAAAGTATTGGTCAGTGCCTGACTCAGTACCTTGGACAGTGCCAACCCTTGGCAAAAAGCCTTCTAATAGAGCTGGAGGTCTGATTTTTAAACTTAGTAGAATTAAACCAGTTCACTGATCCCCACTAAATAAATCTTCATATGGAGCCTGACTAGTCTGCTTATGACTAAAACAGGAACTTGACAGGCCTGATATGCGTGCCTTCCCGTCAAATGCAGATTAAATCACTACCACCATAGAAAAAAAACCTGTTGGTGACACAGAAGCCAAGGCAAGGGCAGGAAAAGGGAATTAGAAGGACATAAAATGATTTGCATGGAAGTCTTGAATCAGTATATTGTATCACCACTGTTATTCTTTAACTCAATGGGCAGAACCCCCTGCTCTTCTGCTGCACTGCAAGATAAGAAGCCATAGCTCTAGCATCAGACAAGCCTAAACATGAAGGAAGAGTAGAAGCATATAGCAAGCTGCATCCAATTATTTCCTTTAAGATCTCCCCACCTAATACCTTGATGATGCTCTCAGAATATCAGGTTCCAAGCTGCCTTTCTGTTTCAGCTGTAAGGATAGTTGGTCTACTCCCAGGCCAGTTCACTTCAGAATGAAACCAGGACTTCTACCCCAGAGGAGATTTGGGAAGGGTCATAAAGTTTTTCAATAATCCTCTGATGTAACAGTGCAGAATTTTGCTCTACATTGTTAGCATGGCTTATAGAAGCCCCATCAAATCCAATAGGAAGTTGGCGTGAGGGTGGTCCTTGACACTGGTGATATAGAAAACCTCCAAGATACTTTTTAGAAATTATTAGACACTTCAACAGTAAATTTATGTCCCTTTAACCACCCTGGCAAACACACCAAATTAAAATGACTTGAAAAGCCATTTTTCTCTTGGATTTAAATGACACTTCATTTCCAGGGGCCTCATGTCAAATCATAATCTAGCTTCCAGTCTAGGAATGGAAATGGAGAAGGTTCTTATAGATTTTCTGTCTGGATCAAAAAGGGCCTTAGGCTTACAGTGGAGGTTGGACCCTTTTAGTTAAGCCCTGTAGGGATATTTTTGTTTCTCTTAAATTGATTGGGAAATGTTCTAAGCTAAGTGTAAAAAGGTAAACCCCAACCCAGCATGAGTGCCTGATTCCCAAGGAGCAACATTGCATCTAGATTAGGAAGAGAAGCTAAGGGTAGTTGTTTGTTTAATGAGAAGAACCAAGACTTTCCTATATTCAGGGGGACATCAGTCTAGTATTTATTTAAAAGAGATTTGATTTAACAGATGCTCTTTTAAATAAGCTAGGCTGATGTCCCCCTGAATATAGGAAAGTCTTGGTTCTTCTCATTAAACAAACAACTACCCTTAGCTGCTCTTCCTAATCTAGATGCAATGTTGCTCCTTGGGAATCAGGCACTCATGCTGGGTTGGGGTTCATCAGAGAGGGGTTTGACCATGTACTTTTTGCAACCACCTCTGTTTTGGGACCAGCACATGGAAAAATACCCAAGTTGCATGAAGAAGGTACTCTGACTCCACAGCCGTGACCTCATCTCCACAAAGATCAGAACCATGAGACCCTGCATGTCTATTCCTGCTTTGCAGAGGGGCAACAATAATGGTTAGTTGTCAGTAAAGAACTATTTCTGAAGGTGATCTTCATGCATATTGTCTTCCTAAGCCTGCAGGGGGACACGCTGAAATAATGACCAAGATGTAAGCCATGACTCTTGTGTGGGCCGGGCGCGAGCCGGGCCCTTTTTCGTGCTGCACGCGGGCTGTGGCCAGCAGCCCGGGCACGCGGGGTTGGAGAGAGAGTCGCGACAAGCTAGAATTAGGCACAGACTCATAGCGGTAGTTTTAAAGATTGTTTACTTACACCAGAGATGGTCGTGGTGTAGGCTGGAAAACTTGCTTGAGTTGCGGTTACAAACAAAGACAACACAGACGGTCACGTGGAGTTTGCTAGGCTCCACGGAAACAGAGCTCCGGATGCTCTGGGTGAGCGCGCCACCAAAATCGGACTTGTAGATACGTCTTATAATTTTTTCCGCTCGAAGACGGGAAGAGGTGGGCAATGGATCAGGTCGCCAAGCTCCTCTGAATCTCACACAGGGTTTCTATTACCCTGCCGTGTACCCAGAGTCCCCACGAGATGGATGTGGAGTCCTCTTCAGCTTGGGCGGAAACTGCTCAAGCCTGTTATACGCCTAACAGGCCAATCGTTAGCCGCCATGTGGGAATAATTTAGAACTAGCCAATAGCGGGACACAAATTTGCATGCGGGTGGCGGGAACTCTTTTGCACCGTGCATTTCTCTTGCAACCTGAGCAATGCACCCTGCAAAAGAAGCTGCAAATAGGCGGGAAACTCGTCCTTGCACCAGAGTTTTCCTCCGCAGTAGAAAACTCTCCCGTGCAATGAAGTTGCAATCTGACGGGGATAATTCTGGTGCCGAAGCACACACAAAATCATACCTTTGGGTTATGACAACTCTAACTCCAACAGTAAGTTAACTCTGAATCCTGCCTTCTAAGTGCCAGCACTATTTCACTGCTGCTTATTTGTCTTGAACTTAAACTATCCTGGGCACGAGGTCACTGTGAAAGCTAGCAAATTCAAGGTAAAAACAACAGGCTTAATCCTATAAGGCACACTTCACAAAGTGCAAGTCACTTAACTGTCTTTTCATTAATGATTTGTTGTTACTTTAAACTGGAGTAAAACTCCTTGCTGCTAGAAGTTAAGCATGGAAGCTAAAATTAAAGGCACAGTTGTGGAAAGGGATGTTATATCTGCCCAATGCTAGAACCCCTGTTGCATATTTATCTCTGATTAAATATCATTGCTGTCTCTAGAGTGCATAGAATATGAGCCTTTCTTATTCTCAGATTTTTGGTTTTTGAGAGAACTTATGACCTGATCTGGCTGGAAAATGTCATTTTCATTCCACGGGAAATTCCAAATTTTAGATTTTTTTTTCCAGTATGAATTGTCCCAAAGCTAAAATTTTCCATGGAACAAATATTCCAAAACCCCTTCATTTTGACAGTCCTGAGTCATCTGTTTTAGAGAGGTTAAATAATCATAATAAAATATCAAATATATATAGTTAGTAGATTTTATTCTAAGGCCAAACACTTTTCCCCTTCTGCTATCAGACGTCATTAAGTGATACATCCCCACACAAGTTTTAGCTTTTGACAAAACCTTATACTTTGAAAAAACTGTTTTGCTGGAAATTTTTTGACCAGCTCCACTTGAAACCTATCTTCCCACAAAGGTGATGCCACTCACCAGTAACAGATTGGTTAGAGTCAGATTGACTCTAACCAATGGCAGATTGACTTAAGAGTCATAGAAAATGGCAGATTGACTTAAGAGTCATAGAAAAATAGGGTTAGAAGGGACCTCAGGTGGTCACCAAGTCCAACTGTTGCTCAAAGTAGTTCAGACAGGGATGATCTCATCTCAGCAAGGTGTTTGGAAGTCCTTAAGTACTGACAATGGAGAGTCCACAACCCTTCAAAATAATCTGTTTTAGTATTTACCCATCCTCATATTTAGAAAGGTCTTCCTAATATTCAACCTAAATTTCCCATTTTACTTTTAGCCCATTACTACTTGTCCTGTCACCTGTGGAGGCAGAGACTTGGTTGACCTTTAGGATCCCTCTGAGGTCATTGCTTTCTTTGCTGTTTTAGTTTAGAAACTCCTGTGAAACCATTCCTTGGCACACTTGATGGAGATCAGCAGAGACCAGAATCACTGGGGGCACAGCCAAAGGAGAAGCAATGCTTTCTATTGCAGACTAGAAAAGTACATTATTGAACAAAAATGTAGAGGACACAAACTGCAAAGGAGAAAGATTTTTTGCCAGTGGTAAGTCTTTGAAGAACTCAGTACTGTGTGGGTAGAATAGGACTTTTGAGGCTGATTGGGAGCAAATCTGAGGGTTTCTACAAAAGGAGAAAGGGAACTTTGTACACATTTGAGTATGTGTGGCATGATATGGTCAGATGTCTTTAAGGGTACACCTTCAATGTGGTAATGTAGGCTAGTTTAACACTGCAAAGCTCTAATCTTCTCAGCGCCATGGACCTGTATTCATAAGGAAGCTGTACTGATGTGGGTGCTGGGACAAATTTCTGGTGCTATACTGATGGCTTAATCCTCTGCTCTCTGACCTCATTAACAGGTGGCTCTCTCTTGCCTATCATAGAGCGGCAGTCTGGAACAGTGACATTAGAACAACACTTATGTAAGGTTCCAATAACAGCATTCATTCTTCCAGCACACACTTCCAAAGGGAAAAGCGGACAGCATGTCACAGCATGGATGTTTAATGAATGTCATCAGAATCAGTCTCCAAATCACGAAGAGATTTGTAGCACATTTCTCTGACTTTTCCACCTGTCCAGTTCTTTCTTGTCCACTAAACATAACCTCTGTTCTTCATGCCACTGTACAGAGTTTCTTTGGGTGGTGTCTGCCAACTTCTAAGACACCTTCATGATGCATTGGTGTTGTTGGAGGCCCTCTGTTTAGTGTCTGTTTAGCCCTTTGACCTCACTCCCATCTCCAAGCTGAAGTATCCTCTGTATTCATTTGAACCATCACCCTGTCTGAGTTGTTAGTTCCAGGTGGACCCAGACCTGCCTGTACCAGTCACTCTAATAAACAAACGTGAAAATGTCACCATGGGTCATTTTCCTGAGGTTATGGGTCTAAGTGATATCACACCAGCACTTCATCAGAAGGCTGGTGTCAGCTACTATCCTATGGTCAGAATAGGAGGAAGACTGTGTCACTGTTCAAACACCGTACAGGTGCAGCAGAAAAGAAGCAGATAAATGTGAGGTTAAAACACTAAGTGCAGTGGCTTCTGAGGAAGAAGGGAGGAAGCAGACAAAGCACAGACCAGGTGAAGTTGTGGGTTGTGAAACTGTGCTGGGCCTGATCACTCTGGGTTCTCACTGCAACACAGGCTGAAACAAAATGCAGGTTTAAGGCTATGTCCTTAACTGTGCTTGCTTGCTCATATTTATAGCATGCTTGAGTTTAGTTAGACGTTTTTCTGTGTAGCTGAGGGCTGCAGTAGCACCTGCATGTACTCTATATGCAGAAGACATTCTGAAAGTGGCTGGCAGCATTCTAAAGAACTGGGATAGAGCTGGGAGACAACAAAGTCTAGGATGGATACAGCATCAAAGCTAGCAGCAAATGCGGGATGCAAGTTAAGAAGAGGTCCAGAAAATTTGGATACAATGACTGGTGTGCTGTTCCACAAAGTGTGAAGGGGAAAAACATCTTACTTAACACTGTATCAGAAAACAAAGACATCCAGTTGCCCTTTAATTCCTCCTTCAGACTTATATCTTAAAATCCTCATGTGGCTATCAGCTAGTTCCCTTGAATTCCATGTTTCAGTTCACATTTCTTTCTGATTTATTTTTCATTTCAGTGAATTCAAGTCAAAAGGGGAAGAGCTGGAGCAGCCACAGTTAGTCAAGTTGGAGCAATATTAAAGCAGGCATGTTTCCAGTCAGCGTCTTTTAGTATAGGACTGGCTAATTTTGAAAACACCTGAGTAAGGCTCCATGTTTCGTTCAGCTATTTATAAATTAGAAAACTGTGGAGCTGAGGCAGAGATATGTCATACAAAAGATAATTTGGGAAGGATGGTGGCAAAAGGTTACTAAGCTCTTGGAATAGATCGTGTGTAATTTCCTGGGTTTGCATGCTAAACTTCCCCAACTAGAGTCAAACTCCTTTTGGAGAAGCATATAGCCAATGCTAATTCCTTGTACCATCCTAATCTCTTAACTGCCCCGCAGTGTTAGCGGACAGGAAAGGGAGATGAAGTAAGTGCTGTTTGTCAGTTTAAATGACCAACATTGTTTATCTACACGTGAGGGAGCTGTTACTGCTAGAAAGGAATGTGTGGTATGTGCACTGAAATGAAAAGCAAGTAGATAAGTGAGACCCTGGTTTCTGTACAGGATATGAAGTAAGGGTGGGAGTGAGCAGGAAGATGTGTGGTCAAGGTTTTGGGTGTGAACTGTATGAGGGTGGAAGAGTGATATCTAATTTAGTGTTCAAGACATAAGGAATAGGAAATAGTGAGCTCTATGTATGAAAATTCATTTGGTGCCAAAATGTTTAACACTGGGTCCAACTGCCAGCATGATATCACTCCACTGAAGTTCCACCATGGTGAACTTTGCTTCCTTTGTCCTTTGGTACTTCATGAATTTGAGGTAACTTCTGTTTGCTTCTGAATTGCAGCTGCTACTGAGGTGGAAACAACAGTTGTTACAATACTGAACCAGAGTTAGGAAGGGAAGGGCAATCTTTGTCCGCTTAAAAGATCTGGGATCGTTTAGGTAGATACTCCCTGAAATTCAGACTTGGTGTGAACAGGTGAACTCCACTGGCTTGCTTACACTGGCTTGCTTACACTCCATCTCAGGGTTTAGTCTGCCTAAATGAATTAACTGAACTTGAGGTTGGCCAGGGTGTTGCTAAGTTAACATAGTGATTAATTCCTTCAAACAAACCATGGGATAATTAATGACCCACAAAGGTAGGGAACTATTTGTCCCTGAAACCCAGCAACATACTGCTCTTTCAGTGTTTTGTCTTGTGGTTCAAGTTCTTTGTAAACCTGTGACAGAGCTCTCTGAAAAACGAGGTAGAAAAGTGTTAGGTTGCCCAAGCATAGGAATGCCTGAAGAACAAATTCCCCTTTACCCGCTCAGGCAGGTCTTTTCCCTGCTGATTTCCTGTACAATGTTCCCTATTATACCCTGGTGAGCTCACGTTTTGCCTAGGTTCCCAAGCTATCCACCCCTTCCATCACCAGAGCTGGGTAGGGAAGGGGAAAGATTTCCATGTTAGAAGAGAAGCATGCACCCTGCATTTATAGCCTCCCGTCCTTTCAGCTGCCCAAATCTCCCTGTTCTGGGACATATACCCTCTTCATCCCCATGACACTAACCCTGCCCAGACCTGAACTAGGCCTCACTGTGTTGGACCCGGGGTAGCAGTGTGGGCAATGGTACCATGGGATCAAGCAAAGGGCATGTGGGTCCATGCCAAACAGCACTGTCTCCTGAGCACCTGGTCTCTATACAGTCCTTTCCTGTGATTTCTCCCTCTGGTTCATCATTTCCACATTGGACTCAGACCCGCTGACATTTCTGGTTGTTCTACCAACAGCACCATCCCCATTCCTTCAAGCCTGACCTCCTCTCCCCTTCTTTCTCTCTCCCACACACTCCCCCCAGCCCCCTTTGTCTCACGTTTGGGACGATGTGAATCTGGTTTAGGCCAGAACCAGCCCTTTGAGAGAAGCTGTGGGCCATTTAGTGAGCACCCCAGGGGACTGTGGGGGAATAAGAAATCCTCCTGGCTCCTTGCTGTGAAAACCTGCCCCCACAGGTGATCAGCACCTCCATTTTAAATAAATGGAAATCAAAACAGCCTGGACCTGTGCGCACGCACACACACGGAAAGGATAAGGGGGATTAGGACTTTGTATGGCACAAGTTTTACCCCTTAAACTAGAGAGGGGCTATAAACTGGCTCAGTTAAACCAACTCATGTCCCCGTGGGCTACTCCAGTTCGGGCTGAGTGGCTTCCTTCAGCTTCGTTTCGATCAGTAAGGGGCCTCCATGAACCTGAAGTGCCTGTCCCTGGGAGGAGCTGGTGCTGGGCTGCGCAGGATAGGAAGCGAGGGCGGGAGGACGAGCGGAGGGTAGAAGTGGCCCGCTTCGGATCGGCGCTGTGCGGCGGTGGGTGGGTGACAAGGGCTTTTGCTGTGAAACCAGTGCCCGCACGTCGAAGCCGGCATGGCCACGGTGAGAAGGGAGCTACCCCCGGTCCGGCCGGGACGTGGGGTCTGCGCTCCCCACAGGCGCGTGCCGAGGGCTGTCCTCCTGCGGCCAGCAGGACACGGGGGCAGAGGCGCAGGCGGGGCGCAGGCCGGGCGCGGGGCTAGGCTGCCCGAGGGCCGCTGGCGCGCGGCACGTGCGGC
>NW_005841831.1:4044650-4059155 GCF_000455745.1 Alligator sinensis
GCTCCGCTTTGCTCCGCCGCCGCGCGGCTCCAGGAGACGGGCCTTGGCCGATGGCAGCGGTTGTTGCTAAGGTGCCGCCTTGCCTCGGGCGCCTGGCTCAGTTCTCCCTGGTGCTGCTTTCCTGGGCCAAATGCCAGGAAGGTTATTCCCGCTCTTGCTGCGTAGCCTGGTGGAGAGGACAGCCAGAGGCTTTCACTGGGCAGAACTCACCCCTGTGCCCCCTCTTCTGCGCTTCAGTCCTCCTTGGTACCTCACGCCTTGGTACCTCAGCTGGTAGTCTGGTACCTCAGGCTACCAGCTGCCCCGGCTGTTTTCCTCGAGGGTCCTGCCATGAGATCACAGAGAAAGGGGGGCCCTAGAGTCAAAGAGGAGTTGGGCTGGACGGGACCGGCAGAGGTCATCTAGTCCAGTCCCCTGCCCCAAGCAGGATCACCCCTGTCCAACACATTTTCTACAATCCATCATGGAAACCAGGGGTGGACAATGATTTGGGCTAGAGCGCTGCTTAGCGGGTTTTAGTGAGCTCTTGTGGCCCGGGTCAGCATGCCCCCCACCCCCAAAGGTCACCAACGTTTCCTAAGTGACTCTGCTCCATGCTCGGCAGGGTGGCTGGGACGGGGCTGCAGGCAGGCAGAGTGACATCCAGGAGCAGGACGGGCAGGCTGGGCCAGGGCTGGGATTGTAAAGCCATGATGGCACAGGATCAGGGCTGAGTCACAATCTGCTCCCCATATGTCCCTGTGACGGGCACCAGTTCTGCAGACAGGGGCATGTAGCTCTTCCCTGGGCCCCAGCCCCATGCTGTCACTGGCCCACAATCCTGCGGTCTCTACGGAGTCTTGTTGGGACCTGTGCAGGCAGGGTGCATGGCCAGGTGGATGAGATGGGGCTGCAAGTGGGCAAGGAGTGGTGTCCTGGACGGGTGGGTGGGCCGGGATCTTGGGGCGGTGGTAGCATGGGTCTGGGGCTCCAGCACAGAGCTGCAGTCTGCTCCCCACATGCCCCTGCCCATGCAGGTCCCACCCCTGATGATGGGTGCGGAGTGGATGGGCTGGGGTGCCCAGGCAGTGGGGTTGGGTTTGGCAGCAACAGCAGCCAGAAGGAGCCGCTGCTGCTGGGGCTGCCAGAAAGTGAGTCCAGCTCTACTGCATGCCTGGGGGTGGCAGGACCAGCCACACACACCATGCCCTGGACTGCCCCTCACACGTGGGATGGGCGAGGTCAAGGGACACAGAGTCAGATGAAGTCTTTTGCCATATTTTGCCCACCCCTGATCTAAATTCTACCTAAGACTATCGCCAATGCTATAGCATGCAAGGGTGATTGCTCTTTAATTCTGATCTACTTGGAGAAGTTGGAAGGCTGGGAAATAAGGGAGTAAAGTATGTTACTTAGTGCCTTTGATGCTTCCCTCGGTGTGGTGTTTCTTCCATGTCATGGTGTAGGCAGTGGAATAAAGCTGTATGCTGGTCCTAATTCTCATGGTGGAAACAGGCAGGAGTCTATCCAAGAACCTGTGAGTGTTCCCAGATATATACGGGTGCCCCAAGATGTGGCTCAGGCCTTCATATCACTCCCTGGGCTCTTGCACGGCAGTCCAGTTGCCTGTGGGGATGCCTTGTTGCTATGCAGTTTTATTGCTAGTGTCAATAACCATCCTGCTATATCCCACTCTGAATGAGGAGGTAGCATGCAGCCAGGGGGTTGGGGCATAATGCTGGCTGGAGTCTTCTAACTCTTGGACATGCTCCATAATGTGAAGTCCATTCCCATTCAGATCAGTAGTTCTGAACTGGGGTGTTGTGAGCCACTTCCAGGGATGCTGTGATGTCTGTGTGGCTACAGCCAGGTTAAAATTCCTGTGGAGGTAGATGCGGAAGCAGTTGTGGTAGAGCCCATGTGCTTCCTGCAGCCTTCCCTGGTCCAACCCCACATGCTCCCCCATGAAACAGAGATGCCCTGGGAAAATGGGCCTATCCTGCACCCCTCTATTTCTGGGAGGAGCATACAGGGTCGGACCAGAAAAGCGCGCGCTCTGGCTGCAGCCCTCTGCATTGCCTGTCCAAAGGGGTCTGGCTGGGCAGCAGCAGTCATTTGTATTCCTTACTAGATGAGTCCTGCTGTGCTGGAGCAGACCTTTGCACTAGCTGGATGGAGAAGCTGGGTGTGGGAACCCCCAGGGCAAGTAAGACTGCATTTCTTCCCTCCTCCCAACCCGGAGGCACAAAGGAGTTTTGTCCAGGGCTCAGAACTCATTAGGTAAGCCTATGCTCCTGTCTGTTTTAGGTTTGCCAGAAAACCCTAATACATGATGAAGCTTGTGGTACATCACCCTGGTTGCGAACCACTGAGGCAAGTGGAGGCAGCAATGGTTCTCAACTGAGGTGCTATCAAATTCAGAAAAGCTGTGGAGGGTGCCTTGATTCTAAAAAAGGGTGAGAACCACTGACCCCTATAACACTGTACAGCAACTTGTTTTCTACTTATCCCCTGATATGTGGCAGGGGCCAGAGATCGTTCAGAGTCCTCCGGATGCCACTTTGCTCCTGTTCACTTGGCTGAACTCATTTTTTATTACCCGCTACACCAGGGGTGGCTACTTGTGGTGCACACACTACAAGTAGCATGTGAGCCCTGGGTGCTCAGTAAAGGGAGGTGGAGGAATGGACATAAGAAGAATTGAGCCTTTGGCTACTTGGAGCGAGCGGGGACAGGTTCTTGCTGCAAATGAAGGTGCCAGGTGTCAACACTAAGAGTCAACCCGTCCCTGGCTCTGTAGCTGATGCCAAATTTAGGGCTTTATATCCTCACTCGCCATATTAACTGTGGTGGTTGCAGGGCCTGGCTGTTGGCAGTGACACCTCTCTTACAGCAGCATCTGGCTTCTGCTCCACCCTGCTCAGCTCAAGGCCCCCCTGCCTCCATCCCAGCACCCAGGGTGGAAAATCTTTCAGGTATACCTTTGGGGGGCAGGAATCAGAATGAGCAGAGTGGGGAAGGTCAAGGCCTAACTTGTGCCCTGTCTACCAAGAATGCTCTACACAAAGCAGCTCAGGAAAACATATCATGCAATATAGTTAATAGAAAATGGTTTAAGAAATCTGTGACTAAAATCTAATGCCATTGGTATGTGGCTCTGGAGTCCCATGGGAGTAGGGTTTGGCCCATGTTGCTTAAGTCTTACTGACATTGAACTTGCAAGTCCCCCCTCCCCCACAGGGAAGCGTGCTTGTTTGTGAGATCTTCTTCTAAAAAAGGGAAAACGTGCCCTCCGGGGCTGTGAGGTAACGTTTGTGCGTCACTGACGCACATCTCCTTGTGATGTAAAAATATCTAAATGAAGGTCTCAAGGGACTCTCAGACAGATACCAAAATTACTTTCTCTTCAGTAAACAGAAGGTGGTTCTAGGAGGAGACTTTGTTATAAGCAGAACTACTTTAGATTCACATGCTGGTTTATGCAAATCTTGTGTTCCGATCGCTCAGAGATGATCTTGTTTGCAAAGCTCTTTATCTACTTTTATCCCGCTATTTCCCCTGAGTTTGCTTGCAGCACTTTTAAATAAAGTATTGGTTTCCTGGTCCAGTCAACCTGGGAGACTTTGATAACATGTTGGTTAATGATTATTTTGGGCGATTAGTACTGAGAATGTTTTCACTTTTTTATGTATTCCAGTGACAGACAGCAAGTAGCCATTTTCTTATGTACAGCTTAAACGCAGAAGCTCTTGCCTAGACCCAAGGGCTGAGATCTGCCAATGGAATTAAGTATGGCAACACCATACCTAAGTTTAGGTGTTGGCTCTGGGCATGGAATTCAACCCAATCCAAGCCCAGGTACCTTGAGTGCCCGGTACACTGAAAGGGGAGACGTAGGTACCTCAGGAATGGGGTTTTCAACAGCCAGCACAGCACACTGGTTGGGGAGATAGCAAGCCAATAGGAAACACAGAAGAGAGGTGTGTGCCTGAAATCCCTCCTCGCCGCCAGACTTCAGCACCTGCCTTGCAGGCTTGAGGCAGAGGTGCCAACAGGAGACTGGGATTCATAGCCCAAAACTCCCTCCTGGACTTAGGCACCAAAGTCATTCCCTTGTGTACAGATTTGCTCCTCTCCTTTTGAAGATGGCTGGTGGTGGTGCCCAAGTTTCAGATGAGTAGCTTTGGGACTGAAAAAGGCTATTACGCTGACCTGGGTAGACTCTTAGCCTAAGGTAACGTAAGATGTGCTCTTTAAGTACCCAGTGTAGTCAGTGCTATCATATTAGCAGCCCCCAAACTTACTAGGTCCCTTCCTTCTTGAGACTTCCAATATCTAGTTCTGGCCCTGCTGAAAATGAGTAGAGGTTGCAGCCCTGAACCTGACTGGGTTCCTTTGTTTTCAAGTTTTTAAGAGCAGCCCTTTGACAGCTGCTTCCCCTTTGCTCTTTCTGGAGCAGTTAGACAGTGTATATGACTGCTTATAAAGTAGACATGGATTTACAGCTACCATGCACTTAACTGGAATAATCTTAAATTACAAGGCAGAGAGAGGGGCTAAAAGATACTACACTTTTAAACAGCTTTGCTATTAAATGTTATGCAGACAACGAGAGTATATTATGATGTAAGCACTGGACAACTGTTGGGACGGGTGTTGTATTATGTAGTTAAGCGAATGATGCACTTATCCATGTAAGTGGAGTGCAGTGCAGTAGCCTGGTAGTTGGGGTCCACCCCAAGGCTCTGAGGTGGTTCACTGGGGTTTTGTGGCTTTCTCAGATTTTACCAGAATTGCACTTTAGGTGCTGAATCCTTTCTTGGATCTGACACTAAGTGTTGCAGGTGCTGAGAATCTTCATTCTTGCAGGAGCTGCTGCTGCCCACAACTGCCTGACAGCACGTGTACAAGACCAAGAATTAGGTCTTGGTATAATGAGGACCCTGGGCCTGATGCTGCTTCAATTGAAGCTGATGGCTTCTATCTTCAGTAGGAGGGAAATAGGTCCTCAACAAAGGACCAGCATTTGATACTGTGGTAAACAGACTGGTCTTATACCTTTCATTCAGGCAGATCACAAGCACTTCACAGACTGTCAGTACTGACCACAGGCTAAATAACATTCCTGGGGTAACCCCTCTGAAGTCATTAAAGTTACACCAGGCATAAAGTTAGCCTTGTTGATAAACTTTTCTTCACATACCGCTTACTGAGGTCAACTCAGTAGAAGCATACCAGCTGTCTGACAGCACCCTGTGGCACAAGATGGGAAAATGAAGGCTGTATCCTGCCAAAACTCAGGAGTCATTAAATGGACAAAATGCAGTTATGCCCAAGGAGGACTTTTAACTCCCTACTCTTGGAAATATCGGCTAGTTAATGACCAGAAGTGATCAGAACCCCAGTTTTACACTCTGATAACCAGAGACCAGCTGCTCAGTGTCTGCCAAGAACATAAGGGCCACAGCCTGGTAGCATGTTTATACTACATCAGACCATGCTAGAGAATGGTGCTATAAAAATGCACTCGCCCACTCTCTCATGCTTTTTGCATGCTGAAAAATATGTCAAGTAATTGCCATACTCACAAGTATACCTGAGCCTGAGAACCATGCTATGTATTGGCCAAAAAAGCAGCTACAGGGAAGTGGAGCAAGTGACTGGTGTGTCTTTTCATGACAATACTCATTAGCCCACTCCAATGCAGTGCAGACATAGCCTTACCTCCAAACACTCCTCAAAGATGACCCTGAGGTCTCTCTGTCTCAAAGCCTGAAAGGATGGATAAAGCTGTGTATGGTACAGGTTCTGGTCCAAGGCCTTAGGAGACTTTTACTGTATTCTTTGTGCTTCTCTAGACCATCTGTGACTGTAGGCAGGTCACTTTCTGTGTTTAGATTATAAATTATTTGAGATAGGGACTTTCTCATTGTTTCTGCACAATGCTGGCATAATGGGGCTCCAGTCTCTGTCAGGGCTCTTTAACAGTACTGGATCATCATCTCATTATGCACAGTGCCGCATCATTGTGATGTAGTATATTTTATAAGGTAATTTTAAAAGGGGCACCCTCAGTTCAAGCTGAATGTAAAGCTTATAGTCTGTAAATATTAATTCTTGCTAATTTTTTTCAATTTGCTAACTTGATAAATTGACCTCTTTCCATGAAATCCTTCCTTCCTCTTTCACGTCCTTTTGACAAGGTATTTAGCAGAATTCACAGATTCATTGGAATCTAACATGGCCATGCTGTGAGCACTTCTGCTGTGGCTTTGAATTTGTGACCTCTGAGATGTCAACTGTACACCTTAGCACCCATGGCATCCCAGCTCCTTTCCATGTAATGAAAAAATCTAATGAAAAAATCCTGAATTGCTTGCAACACTACAGAATTTTTATAAAGTAAAGCAATACATGCTTTTATGCTGAAATAAAATGACACCAGAAGTATACACTAGATTTTAAACTTTTTGATAATTTAAGGCAGTGCTGCCCAACTGGTGTCCCAGGGGTTGCATGTGGCCTGCAAGGTGCTAACTCATGGCCCCTGGGGCTCCTGCATGGCTGCTGCTCCAGCCATTGCTTCAGCTGCTGCTGCAGGGTCTCTGGGTTCCCCATCCCTCATCGTGCTTCTGCTTCCTTCCCCCAACCCCAGGGACATGGCATCATAGCCCACGGAGTCTGGGGCTCAAGGGACCCTACACAGTGGGGTTACCCATGCACTGAGGGGAACCTGGAGGAGCCCCTGCAACAAGGCAAGCATGGTGGGGGAAGCATGGGATATCCTGCCTGCACAGTGGTGGGGGAGTCTGTGCAATGCAGGGGGGAAGGACAGGAGTGGGAGGAACCTGTGCAATAGTCCCCAGGTGCTGAGAAGTAGGACAGACCTGATCCAAGATGCTCTAACAAGTTTATGGAAAGGAAATGAATTTGTGCAAAATGAGACTTGGAAAATGTTCCTTATTGTGTATTGTCTTTTTACTAATGAAGCATTAACCTGTGAAACTCCTTGCCAAAACATGTAGCTGACTTGAAGCACAGGATGACAAAGGAGCTTAGTTAGAGTAAGGACCTATATTTTTAACTGTGGACTTCCTTATCCAGGCACAATAGTGTGTGGCCAGCTTGTGCCCTGAAGCATGAAGGTGCATATTCCTTATGTGTTTACATCAACCACTGTGGGAGGGAGTGAACTCATTCTATGAAAGGCCTTCCTAGAATTCTCCATTTCCTTCACATTTCTGTGCCAGCTTGTATTTGATGCTTCAGGGGCAGGTACTAGACTAGTTCAACAATTGTCTGAATCAGTGTTTGCTCTGGCAAGGAGGAAAAGTGAGCATAGAAATACATCTTATGCTGTCACTGGGTTTGTTAAAACAAATCTCACACTGCCTGTGGTTCCTGTTTGTATGCCAAAATTCTGGTTTTGATACCTTCTTTCACTGTAAATGTGGAGTTCCTGGTGGGAGGTGGTTTGGAGGTTCTGACACCTCAAAAGTAAGTTTGAGGTTCTAGGAAAGGCAGGTAGGAACAGAAACATCCAGCTCAAGTTATCCACAGTGAGACTGACAATGGCAGCTGAGCTGTATACTTCAACTTTGGGTCTATATTCAACACCGAGGTGAATGGAGAAATTCACAATTAAAGTTTCTCTTGAGACTTGGGGAGGTAACATACCCGCAGGTCACATTTGTTCCCTCCTTGAGGCTTTCTTTACATTCTAGATCTAGAAACAATTTTCAGTATTCTTAGGTTCTCAGGCACAATTATATAACAAGTACTGATCAGGAGTGAAATCCTAAAATAGGGAAGCTGTAGCCATAGGATCCATAGGCATTTCAGTACCGCTTGAGGTCTTGATTTAAACCAATGCGCTCTTAATTCTTTGCCTCAGACATGGGGACTAAACATGCTATATAGGAAGTTTATTTCCTGAAATGTGACAATTAAGGGAGAAGTGGTCAAAACTGGGCTTATACGAGAAAACGTCTTGGAGCCTTAGCTATGGAGTTGCTGTCATGGTTCCATGCTGGAGACTCTGGTGGGACCTGATGAAACTCATTTCAGTTTCATACATAAGTAGGCATCTCGCAGGCAGTTTGCAGAATGAGCATCTGACAAATACAGTATGGCCATTGTAACTTCCTGTAAATCTTGAGACACCGTATTTAAATAAAGACCTTTTTATTATAGAGGTTTACTATATTTAGCGCAGGTTCCTCTGCTTCAGTCTGTAACTTGTGGGTTTGTACTTGAAAACTAACATAATCCACATAATCAACTAAAGTTAATCAATTTTTTACAATAGGCTTGGCTTTCTTTTACCTTAGACTTTTAACCAACCTATTCAATCCGAAAATTTCCATTTGTGGCTTTTCACACTCAAAATTGGGTAGGAAATTCCCCTCTTCAAGGGGGGTTTGTGCGAATGAAACATCTACTCAGATTTTAGCAGAGGAAATGCAAGTGTGAGTTCAGCCAGCCATACAACTGCTCTGTAAATGCAGAAGACATCTGCTTATTCTGCCTATATCTGCTACTTTGTTAAACTTCCATCAGGTTCAGAGCTCATGTATATGAGTCGGAAAGAAATGAGAATTGGTTTCTTTGCTGCGAGTCTAAGGTAAGATTTTGGTTGCAGAGTTGACACTTCTCCCTGTTCTTATCTTGCACCTGCACAGGAGCCCCTGGGGCTTGTGACGTATTGATTGCGTATACAGATGATGCCGCTGAATGGTGTCAGTATCTTCAGAATCTCTTCATCTCTTCTCGGCAAGTTCGAAAGCAGCGGATTCTGAGCTACAAGGTGGAGAGCGGGACTGCTATTCCCCATGAGGAGCTGGACCTATTCCGTAGTAGCCGATGCATCCTTGTGTTGCTCTCTGGTGAGCTAGTGCAGAACTTTTACATCCCTGCTGCCCTTCAGAGCCTTCAAGAAGCTTTGCATCCCCCACACAAAGTGGTCAAACTGTTTTGCGGTGTCACGGATTGTGACGACTATCTGACATTTTTCAAGGAATGGTATCAGTGGAAAGAGCTCACCTATGATGATGACCCTGAAGCTTACCTTGAAGCTATCAAGAAAGCTATTTCAGAAGGTAAGTTGGCCACCTTGGTTGCATGTTTTCTTTACCAGGGAGGCAGTGTGTGATGTTATTGATCTCCATTTTGTGTGCTGTAAAAGTATTTCCCTGAGTACACAAAATAAAGCAAATCCCATAAGCCTCTTTAGTCAAGGAAGCTCTCCAGACCAGAGCCCTTTACATCCACCCCACCAATGGGTTCTTCATTGGGAAAGATTCTCAACAACCTTCAGACAGTTCTTTTGTTTGGAATGCTTCATAGCCACTTATAATTGAAGAATCCCTAACATGGGCTCCTAGAAAGCAAGCTTAATTTTTCCAGTTAGGTAATAGTGTTTGTTTTACAGGTGCCAATGCATTTTCCAGTAGTTACCTTTGTACATCAAAAAATTCAGCCAAATTGGAAACGTGCTTCTGATCTGGACAGTGGGGAAAACATTGGCTTTGCTCTACCATTCCCACTGAAGGCAGTTACTGTTCACTATGATGCGTCTGACATCTGAAAAAGGCCAAAGCCCTCTTTTTAGTTCATAAGCAGTATTGGAGGTTCAATACGTACAGAAATGTTATTGGGCTCTAGAGAACCCTGAGCTGTGAAGCCCTGTCTGAGTCTAAACTTTGCCAGAGATCCGGGGATGCTCACAGTGCTGTCCTATCAAAAAGTTTTTACAGTAACAAATCAGGAGAACAGTGCTGGGCTTTAGGTTTGTGCTACAGCCAGAAATCTCTGTGAGTGCCAGTAATCTCCAGTAATCTCACAGGGGATTGAGAGCTGCTGGTATATCTCACAGTCTGAACCTTAGACCTTATCTATACTGGAAAGTCCTGCCTCTTTAATGATGCAATATAATTGTCAAGTTTGGCCAATCATACTTAAAAATATATTTAAGTTTTGCCACATGGGAAGGGGAATAACTGTCCTGGTATAAATCACTTTTTTACTGTTGTCATTATTATGGTAAAAAAATCATGCTTGTAAACAGAGTAGTCATAACAATAACATTATTTAGTATAGACCAGGTTATGTTCCCAGCACAGCTGAGCCACAGTAGCTCCTCCGTAGCTCAGGCTGCGGTGAAATATCTGCATTAGCTCAAATTTGGATCCCTCTTTCAAATTCACCAAACCTACTTTGACTTCAAAAAGGTTAGGTTTGGGAGCAAGGCAGGAGTTTCTCTGCTAAACTGGATGTGAATAGGGCAAAAGGGAGCTACACTTCTTTTCCACAAGAACCAGAACCAGATTTCAAAAGTCTATTTGCTGCTTTGCAGGGAAAAAAATCCTCCTCTAGGGGAGATATAGCACATGGTACTAACTTTTAGCTGATTAAAACATATTTCCAAAGTTAGTCTTTGGGAACATCTGTACAGCAGCAATTTTTCTGAAGCCTGTCAAAGGACCATTGGAAACCTATACCTTTAAAATGGGAGTAGGAATCAGCTGTTAGCTTCTTTGTTGCAAATAGCTGTGTCATGTAACTTGACTGATGGGGAGGCTTGTTAATGGGGGTTAGTGGGAGAATGTTAATTGCTGGATTGGTGGTCTCTTTATAAGCCTGGCAAATGTTTGATGGAGTTTCTCTAGTCCTTCCAAAGTGAGGAAACCCCTAGGAGAAAGAAGGACTTATCCTTATTCATCTTATTCTTCCAAATACCTGCTGTTTATCATTTTCCTTCCTGACATCCCCTGATCCTTTGATGGCTCCTAATGTTTGAGTGGCACCAGTGTGCACATGTGGCAGCAGCGTGCACTGCCCAAAACTGGAGCCCGGCTGGCCAGAGCCACGCTCCAGCTTCTGGCCAGGCTCTGCACACTGGATCACTGCCACTGAAGTCCTGGGAGGCCCTCAGGACCCCAGGTAAGGCTGCTGGGGGCAGCCCAGGTGCTGGCCCCAACCTCTCCTGCCCCACCTGGGGCAACTTGCCACACACCAGAGCACGCATGCATGGATGTTCCCTAGGGACAAGTAGCAGTGGCACAACTCACCCACTTTAAGTTAGAGGAGATGATTTTTCCCTAAGTTGCCAGGAACTGAGAATATAGTTAAGGTTAGACTGGAAAAGATGGCACCCAAGATAACTGCAGTTTGTTCCAGAGAAGTCACTTATGTGTACCCAAATACTAAAACAACAGCCAAACTATGATCTTATCTCATACAGACTGGGAATCACCTTATGCTGAGTCTTGTTCTGCATGCGCGTCTTCTAACTTAATAATATAAGCTCGTGTAGTTCCTATGGGAGGTGTGCTACCTCTTAATGCTAGCTGACTAGCTAGCAGCTTCTGGAATCATGGGTCTGACCTTCCAGGTTCTGAGCATCTACTGTGAAGTGCCAGATGGTCTCTGCACCTCTCAGGACCAGCCCCTATAGAAGAGATAGGAAATTATTCCATTCTGCATGGTGCTGTATTTGTCTAGTAGGGAACTGGTAAAATTCTTTCCGGTATGGATGACCATAATGTAGTATGATTGCTCTACAACTACAGTGAAACTTCTTGTGGGCAGGTGGTAGGAGTCTGATTTTCTCAGATGGAATCTTATAGCTTTCTCTATACCTATTCTTCTGAAAGGTAACATGCACTGAAACCACTGGCACTTGCCTGCAACATCAATTACAGCTAAATGCTATTTTTAATGAAGAGTGTGAGGTTTTGTGGTACAATTTTCATAATGAAAAACCCATCAAACTTTGTTTAGTTTCTTCGCCTGAACTCAAATGCATATATTGCCAATTGACTTTATTGTACTAGAGGCAAAAATTCATCAGAAGAAAAGATAGTGTAAATAAAATACCTCAGTTAAAACTAATTCCTATTTACCATGATGTTTCTCATAGTCTTTTTTCCAGGCAGTATGATTATGACTGGAATTACTTGCTTTATTCCAATTTTAACATTAACTCCCTCCTCCCCTCCCAACCTGTCTGGCACCTGGGACCATTTGAAGTATATAATGAGACACTTCTAAGATTATCAAAGCACACAGTTTTTTGTCACTCTGACTCTGAATTGTGAATCTGCTTAAAATATGTTATTCAAAACAAGATACAAGTGACATCTTCCATTAAAAATCCTTTCATTCACTGAGTGTGGATACACAATCCATAACCCGTCTCCTGCTGGACTGTGATATGATTGCAGAAAAGGTGGGATTGTAATTAAGGCTTTACGTAATCTTGGTTCAGTTCCAGTCTCTGCAACAGACTCCCTCTATGTTCTTGGGTAGGTCATTTAACCCTTCTGTGCCCTAGTTTGCAATTTTCTGCTAATCCCTTTCCCCACCCACTTCCATTCACATTTATGTCACGGGGGAGCATTAAATTAGGTTAATGCACATTAACCTATTTTAATGCATATTAAAGCATCACAAAAAACGGCGTTCTTTAGCTAATACACATTAAAATAGGTTAATGCACATTTTTCTAGTACCTCACAATGGAGGGTACCTGTAGACATGCTGGGAGGCTGCTACAACATGCTGTTACAGTTCATTGGAGGAGACTCAATTAATTGAGTCTGCTGGAGTGTGCTAATTAGCGTGCCAGCCTCCATGTCTCATGTATCAGTGTTCCTGTGCATCAGTTTATTTGAGGAGCATTAGTTAAAGTGCCCCTGCCACCAGGGACACTGATGCATGACATGCACAAGACACTGTGACACTTTAATTAGAATGGCTCCCCCACTACCTGCAAAGCACGTGTAAAAATGTCTGGAGGAGGTAGTAGATTTAATGTGGTTACTTAAAGTGCATTAACGAATATGTAGACATGCTCAGGGTGTCTCACTCTACAGTACCTACCATAATTCTAGTACAATGTGCCCTGATATTATCTGAGGCTTCTACTAATAATGTATCCTTGTCTGCCTGACCTGCTTGATCTCTTTCTATCTCTCATGATGGTTATAACTGGACATGTCCCACTGTAGTGGCAGCACCAGCAGCAAATGAACAATTAGTGAAATCTTAAAATTTCTGTTACTTGAATTCCTGACTGACTGAGCATGTAATAAAGAGCATCATAATGACAGGTAACTGGTAATATGCTATGTTTTGGCTCTAGAGTGGTAATGGTGGTCAGTACGTTTGGGCTCTGCTTTGGGGACTGCAATATTGCCTCCACTGCAGCTGCTAGTGTGGTTTACTTCATATTTCACTGCTGTGTCCCACCCTCAGATATCACATGCAGAATGCTATTTTAACTGCAGTGCTAGTTCTGTAGGAAGTCAGAAATGCGGAAACTCTTGTAGAGGCTGATACACCCAAGGTGATACTAGTACTTGAAATTGTGTAGCTCTTTAGTACTCACAAGGAGTTGTTGAGTGTTTCTGTTGTTTTCAGAGTTGTCATTTCAAGCACACCTACAAATTAACTTATTATGCAAAGCTTTCTGTACTCACATGAATAATTCCAGGTCTTCACCTGAAAGTGAAATGGGAAAGTGAGCTTCTGCTAGGATTCTTACTGAAATCTTCCCTGTAATAAGAACCATGCCCCAAGTTACTTAAAATTGAATTCTGTATCCAGAAATATAGTTCACATGTGGAAGAGACATGGAAATTGGAAAGTATGTCTGGAGAGGTCAGTTCTGAAAGACATCATATAAAGTGCTCTTTCAGGGGACTGGAGATGAGGGTAACTGTTTGATGTTTAAGTGAAAGGCTGTCGTAGACAAAAAAAAGGGTAGGAGACGTACTCTGGGGCAGATAGCAGGAATACTTGGGAGGTGATGGGCAGAAGGAAATGATCTGAGAAGCGGGTGGGACACGAATTCTGCAGAAACTTTTAAGATGATGGAGACAGCTCATAAGGGACTGAAAATTGACCCCAGATTAAATTGATGTGCAGTGAGCCTTGTTAGATAATATGAAAGCTTGATATAATCTTATGAAATCATGCACTGAGCCACCACCAGCAATGGAAACAAATTCTGTACCATTTGAAAATCCTGAGGAACCATGCTATGACACTCTTGTTAACCCTGTTGGCAATAAAGCCAAGGGATTCCTTTTTCCTAAGGCATTCCTTGGCACTGAATTTAGTTATTGTCTGTCCTAAACATTTAGAGCAGAGTAGCTCACACAAACTATTCATGTGCTAAAGACTTCAGTGACTTAAATGACAGGAAATAGAGTGATATGCTATAAATGGCCTGATTTTTTTTTTTGTTGGAGGGAACTAGAGTAACAGAAACCACACAAAATGTGTTATGTGCAGGAAGAACAGAGAGAGAGAATGCTAATTAATTTCTCAGTTCTCTTTTGGCCTGGTGAAACTATGAATGAAACTTCAGAGCACATGATACTACTTATCCAAATGATTTTACTTACTTACTTAGCATGTTGCCAAATTTCACCTGCACAGAGATTTTTCTCAACTCGGCAAGTATCTGACTCCACAAATCAAAGGCCTGATTGGTTGTTTAGCCTTACCATATGAAGGGAA
>NW_005841831.1:4059169-4067715 GCF_000455745.1 Alligator sinensis
AGAGACCCACTCAGAAAGATCAACCTAATTAAAATGGCCAAAAAGACAATTTTATGTTCTGCTTATGTACAGAGCTGGCTGCTATTGGCTATCATTGAAGCAAATAGTCTCTTAATTTTAGTGTTTTTTGATTATTTATTTAGTGTATGTAGGACCAATCTTAACATAGCTTAGCTATCAACCTTTACACATCAGTGCTTAAATTGACCTGTAGCTGGCCCTGGGCAACATTTTCAATCTGTTTTCTATGTCATCAAGGTTCTAGGCTTCATTCTATGCACCACACCAACCCACCAGTGGTACATTGGTGGCAATCTCAACTGTGAGAAGAGGGAGGAACAAACAAATCATATAAGATAATATGCAGAAGATAATTATTCTGCTGTACTTAGCACTGATAAGACCTTGGATGGAATACTCTATCTAGTTTTGGTCTATTATTTTTTGTGTCCACCGAGGGAAGGAGTAGAAGTAATCAGCCTAATTTGTAGCAAGTGTGATTTAGGTTGGATGTTAACAAGATTTTCTGGACTGTAGGCATAGTTGAGCACTGGAAAAGGTTACACAGAGAGATTTTGGAATCCCCATCAGAGGTTCTTAAGAAGCTGCAATGCAGGTACTTCTGAGGGTGTGTGGGAAAGAAGGAACAGGAAAGCAAAAGTGACAGTGGAAATATAAATGGAAAGCTTCTCTATAACCTCTCTTAAGTGGTTGCAGAGATTACAGTGTGGTTGTAGTGCCATGAAGTGTTATTTTTTTAATGATAATATGGACTCATAAAGGTACAAATATATCACACTTGAAAATGGGTGCATGAGCCAGCAAAGTCTGAGAACCACTGGGTTAGACAAATATCTGTCAAGGATGGTCTAAGTGTATTTGGTCTTACCTCTGGGGTTAGACTAGATGACCTCTTGAGATCCATTCCAGCCATACGATTTTGTGATTCTTGGTTAATGATTGTGCTCATCAGAATCACAAAAAACCCACATTCTAATTCTATTTAATAATCTTGGAAGAGGAATGAGTCTGAACTAACTAGTGAGTTATGTGGGATCCAGGAAACAAATTAATTATTGTGAGAAAGACTTGAGAGACTGGTCAAAAGTACCTTCTTTTGAAAGTCACAGCATTTTTGACTTGTAGATCTCATTGTTGAAAGAAATTTGAGATGCACCATGTCATTGCTCTCTCAAACTTGTATAACATTATAGAGCCAAATATTATAGCAATGAGTCTCATGCTTTAAGTATGAACTGACCGTTTAGAGGGTGTCAAGAGACCATTCTTCCTTCTGACACACAAAGACGGGATTCTAAGGGCTCTGGATCTGGGTAGTCTAGTAGACAGCATGGGATTCTCCAGAAGATTGGACTAACCTATGTTCTACTCCTGTCTCTGCTGCTGATCGGGAACTGCTGTAGGTCATTTAGCTTCAAATTTGCTGCCTAATACTAGACCCGTAAGTCCATGTGAAGCATTAAGTCTAGGTTTGACTGTGTAGTTCATTTCCTGGGCACACAAATGGGGTTAGCAATGATCTGTCTTGTGAGGATTTATGAATTTGTATTTGGGTCATTCTTGAGAAACGTAGTTGAAAGGTACCCTGAAGCTTTCATCTGAAATAGTCCACTGGCCAACAGCCTCACTACGAAGTACTGCTAGCATTTACTCCTATGATCATTACTTCTGGCTGATTCTTTCTATTGTACCTTGATATTTTTTAAGACCTTCAAATCTCTCTATGACCAGCACATTGAAATCCAAGGGTATTGAATGTGCTCATCTTCAAATTATATCTAAACCCCTAAGTGCCCTACAGAAGAGCAAAGCAAACCCCAGAGTAATCTCAAAGAAAGGTCTGTAGCTTTTGTGGATGGGATTTTTAAAAATTTACATATTTTTAAAGGTAAACCTTCGCTCCTGCAAACCACAGAAGCCATGAGAGTACAGTAACTGTTCAGCTTTGCTAAAGTAACAGTTACTCGATTGTCTAGTAAGGTTGCTATATTGCTACCAAATTGTCTAGGTATGCATCTCTATATTTAGTGCTGAGTGCTCAGCCGCACAGTGAATTTACTCACTTATCTCTTTTTGACAGTGCTAACTGTTTTTTGTCTGTCATGTCTTGCTTGTTCCTCACTTATATTTCTGTAGTAGTTCATAAGGTAGTTCAGTCAGCTCATTGTTTAGGTATACTGGCAAGGCAACATGGGAGTGGGATGTATGTTGGAACTGAGTATTGATCCACAATACAGCTACAATTTGCAGAAATATTTGTTTAGCATCTGTCAGAGCTTGAACATCAGATTTCATGTGTTGAGACATAAGCTGAACAGTGCAGGATGCAGGAAATTAGTCTAGCACAGTTTAATTCAGTGAGGCCCAAAGTTTTTGGCAGGCACGTTACAAACAAGCCCCACACCTTCCTCTAGTGCCAGTGCCTTTCCCCTGCCTGATCTGCTGCTCAGATTTATGTTCCCAGCCCCTGTTTTCCCTGCCTGATCTGCTGCTCTGTTTTCTACTTCCTACCCTATCTGCCACTCTGCTCCTTCCCCACACAGAGGCTGCCCATGCTACTTGTGGCACTCATACTGCATGTTGGCCATCCTTGGTGTAAACATTATACAGTCAGGTGCATAGCGGCTGTTTTGAACTATAAGTCTTTGCATTAGAAAGTTCTTCGGCTGACTGGAAGTCTGTTTCAGAGCGCAACAGTTTTGTAACATAGCTTGCTTCTGATGTGTGTCAAGTAGTTAAAGACCTGAAAGTCACGCATAGGACTTAAGGGTGAGAGAACATTATCAGTGCAAAACAGTAACCATTCCTTAAAAGCATAGTGTAGTTTTAAAGAATAGCTATGAAAACATGGGGACACTATAGAGTTCTATGTTTGCTGTGTTGGGGAAGTATTTAATATTGCATGGTCCAGTTAATGGTCCAAGGAATTTGAACTGTGCCTTCCAGAGATGCCCTTAGAAACAAACTGATACCCTTATCCACAACAAATGGGTTCATTGCAGCAGTAACTGCACACTGAAATAGCTTTTTGAACTATAGAATGGATACATGATTATAAACAGTCCAAGCTGCTTTGTAAATTTTTCATTTGTGCAAGCTAAAAGCACAATACATTATGACTTGCCACTCATTTAGGCTAGGGACAGACATTCAAAAAGCCTGAGTCTGAATTGATTCAATCTTTGAAAGTCAGGCTAACCTATCTAGGTTGAACTGGTTTGCAACTGCACAGACATTCTCTCTGGACTGAGGAAATTTAGGCACGTTTGCAGTGGCTTAGGCTAGAAGCTGGGGTGGGGGCACTAGAGCAGCCCTCCTTCCCTTCTGCAGAGCTGAGCTGAGAGGGAACATGGTGAGGCCCCAGCAGGATGCTCTGATTAGGGGGGGATATAAGCCCCACCATGCCTGCATAATTCCAGGCTTTTCCCCGTTGGCTGCTCGTTGGCTGCTGAAGAGGTGGGAGTGTTGCCAGTCCCCAGCCCCAGCCTAGCACTCAGAGGCAAAGGTGGGCTGGAGTGTGCAGTGCATGCATCTGTTGATGATACTGAGCTTTTTGATCTCCCTCTCCCTGCTTCTTCATACTGTCTGCAAACCTGACAAGCTAAGGAACCAGCAGGGGGCTGATAACACCAGATGTATCAGCCCATCAACAAACAAAAGCCCCTCTCATTAATTCAAACTCTTCTTAAACAGGTTTTTCCAAGAAAGAAATGGAGGGACATTACCAGCTGACCTGTTGATTATTAGCTCCCCAAAAGCCCTAAACAGACAGTGTTCTTTCTGTCTGTTCTAGTGAAATTGGAGACACACCTCTCAGCATTAGCTAGCATACCATATGCCTAGGGTCCATGGGGCTGGGGACCATGCTGTAGGAGATGGAAGGGGTGGGGGGAGGATCTCTGCTTGAGCAGCAAGCAGTGAGGGCAGCAGGGAGGCCAGGCAGACCCTGATGTGCCTGCAGTTTCAACCAGAGCTCTGGCTAGGGAACAGAGAGGTGTGGCCAGCTCTGCTCTCTGGAGCAGACAGCCCAGCCCAGGGTTGCAAAGCACCTGGGATGCTGGGGGCCTGTGGTTTAAATTAAATTAGGAAGGGGTCTGGGACAGACATTGCATAAATTGGTTTGACCTAAATCAGTTAAGCCTGCATTCAACCAGGTTTATCTTAAACCAGTTTCAGCCATTTTGAAACTGGTTTATGTACACTGAACTTAATTCTGTTACAGGTTTAAACCGGTTTCTGATTACACTCTGTAATGATTTCTAATCATTCTGTAATGTCTGTTCCTAGCCTTAGGGTTTTTCCAGCTATATAAATATCCAGCTGTGCTAGTGCATTTGTGTCTAGGTTCAAATAATAAAACTGCACTTTTCTAATGAGTGCTACACAAAGTGTGTGTGGTGAGAAAATGTGTATCTATAATTGACTTCATACATATCAGGTACTCTAAAAATACTTCTTTGAAGTGCACATTCTCAGTAATCTACCCAAAAACTGAATAAGGAAGGGGCTTCCTTCAAAGTATCATGGCCACACCCATATCTTGAAGATTCTTTTAAATCTTTATGTAGAAATACTAAGAAAACAGGCCAGTGGCGCTTACTGTACCATTATAGTTGCTGTCTTTGGAACAGGGTGGCCATAGCTACAGGCTGTAGGTTTCTCAAAACTTTTAGAAAAATCCATTGTACAAAACAAATTTACTTTATGAAGTAGATACAAAATTAGAAGGTTAGTTCTGGTATCCCTACAGGGCAGAGTTCAGATTATTTGTGAGTCTTGACTATATATCAGCACTCTGCACTTCCCAGATTTCTTAAGATTACTATTTAACTTTGAATTTCCCATGTGTCCAATGGCTATAATTCATGTCTGCATTGGTATAGAGATTTTGAATAACTCATTATAACATTGCCTTAGCAGCCTAAGTCCCACTGGATTTAAGTGGGGCTCAGGTTCCCAAAGCACATAATGAATTCAGAGTAAAATTTTCACAGGCACCTCGCTAAGTTCCTTCACTCAGGATTCCAGGCTAACAGTTCATGGGATCTGGAGGCTTTTCTGTGCATGTTGTGCTGAGGCAGCCCTTGCTCTGCAATGCTTACCTCTTAACTCGATGGGAAATAACTGACTAGTGCATTCAATTTTCCCTTTTTTGTATGTAATTGCTCAACAGGAAGACATGAATCAGGAACTGTTAACAGTCTGATTTTTCTGCCTGTTGAAAAGTCCCCAGGTCTGCAATTGCCTGATTGGTTAAACAAGACAGAAGGAATGGATCATTTCTCCCTTGTTCCTTGAGGTTTGGGGCACAGTTTTTATGAAGATTTTGACAGACAGCAATGAACTTTCCACAACTCACACTTGTGTCCTCTTCAGGAGCTTTTTTCTCCTTTGGTTATGTTGGGAGCTATGCTTCTGTCTGAGCATTTCTCTCTGCACGGGTTCCTCAGCTCCCACATTGAAGTGAACTTCCTGCTTGCAGTTGCTTGGGTGTAGCAACTGGACACTGTTACAATCACACAGTAGGCCTCTGTGCCCAAAAGGACCAGTAAAAATAACCCAGTCTCAGGTGAAGTGGAATCTTTTCTGGGTAAGTAGTGGACCTCTAGGTGCAGGTTTGTTATACATGTGTTTCACCTGGGAGCAGGAAAGGGTGGTTCTCTTCTGATCATGGAGGGCAGTCTGATTATATTTCAGAAGAGCAGATTTTAATCAGTGGTCATAGCCTCCTGCCAGGAAGAGTTATGCCCCTTTTCTGTGCACCTATCCTAGGAATTTGGGTAACAATATGGTGTTCTTACTGGGCTAACAGTGTCTTTTGAGTTATTCACTGCTACCTATGCCTGGGTCCCTCTGGCTGCTTACTCTGTTTGTCCTGCTCTGAGGCAAGGACAGCCTGCAGGCCTCAAAGCACTGCAAGTTCACCAAGAGATTCTGTGCAAGGTGTGTAGTGGTGTTTTCAATTTCATCTTTATTCAGTGAAAACACTCTTTTCTTTTTCTGGAAGAGGAGGCTGTTAGTGTTTCCCTTTTGTACTGGGAAAACTTGCATGCCAAACTTCTGTGGAACAGCTCAGTGCTCTGATACTAGTGGACAGATTTTTTATGGCTGACCACTCAGGTCTCCTAGCTTGCTGTCTATGGAGAAGAAACCAAGGATCAGGTTCAAGTAGAAGCCTGAACTCCATTTCCTTTAAGCCAGATACCTGCAGGTGAGGGTGGGAGAAGTTCACGGTAGCAGCATGGGTGGGTGCTTTGTGTAGCTGCAGCAGGTGCTGTGTTTGATCTTCAACTAAAACTTTGTCACCAAGCTAATCTGGCATCCCCATTTTGATCCAGGCTTTATACAGCAAGGACTTTCACCTCAGGCAGTCTGCTATTCCTATAAATCCTTCAGGGCAAGTAAAGTCATGTGCACGTGGTGGAGACCTGCAAATCACTCTGGGAGGGCTGTGTGCGCTAATGTTAGCTACTTGCTCACTTAATCACTACTGTTTCTCTGTCCATCTTGTGCTCCCCACCCTGCAGCTGTTTGGTTTATCAGATGAAACACTAGGTGGTTAGATTAGAAAGCTCACATCTCAGAGGTATTTAGATATCTATCGCTTATGGAAATCACTGAGAGTCAGGTGCCTAAATTCCTCTGGATCTGGGCCTACATACTTTGGGATAGGGTCCGCATATGTGGACAGCACCTCACATGATAGCACCCTGGTCAAGGCCTCTGGGCATTGCCATGACACAAGTTATAGCAATAACCTTCTAATTGGCACCATACTTCTATGAACACTTAAACAGGGTGAATCCTGAGCAGCTGACTGAAAGCTATTTTTTAATGTCCATCTCAAAACTGAAGGGCCCCTACTGGAAGTGCCTCAGATCCCTTTGCTTCCTCCTTGTTTCCTATTGCTGCCGCTTCCCCTTCCGCTTGCAACTCTCTTTATCGCTGCACCATCTGTTCCCCATATCAGACCATGTTTTCCTCCTCCTCCTCCTTGCTTTTTCTTTTGTTTCCTGTGCCTTGTTTTGGCTGTCTTCTTGTTAACCTCAACATTCTTAGAACTACATGCTAGCTTTCTGGTCCCTTCCTGCCAAACACATGTGGTTTTAATGGCTTCTTCATTGTCCCTGCTTACTGGTTTTATAAGAGAGACATGGGACTGCCTGTTAGTGTACCCCTCAGAGCTGTTCGCTGACTCAGCTCTGTCCTTCAGTTTGTTTGTTCATTTTGGAGATTAAATTAAAGAGTAACTCAGGAGCAGAGTTTGGTGAATGCTGAACTCTGGGAGACTGAAGGGAAGTCATCACTTGGGTTAATTTTTAATGAACTGTGGAAGGTCACAGAAGGTTCCTACAGTCTGCTGAGAAGAGGCATTACTGATAAATCTTATTTCCTTTTTCATTTACAGTTCTGTGGTTCTGGTGAATAACAAGGAAATGTTTTACTTATTTTGGTATCAAATATTCTGCATATTTGAACTGCAGAATGGCAAATGTTACTAGTTTCTATGGCATACACCTGCTTTAGTAGCTAGGTACTTATACAAAGCTAAGCACTATTCTACCCAACAGCTACCCACAATAACTGAGAGGCTGGTTCTATCAAAGGGCCTCTTGCCTAGTGACCATCTTATCTAACAAAAAACAAACATAAACAAATGCCAAGATAAGCTAAACTTATTAAATACAACTTGCTTCCACACAAGGGAGGGTATTTTAGCGTATTGTAAAGCTTCCAAAATCCGCTTTACAGAACAAATAGTGTGATCATTTCTATGAACAGTATATCATCTGTTTCAAGGCAGGCCATGCATAGATTTAACTATCCTTGCTTTCTCTTCTCCCAACAACCTACATATCAAAATTAAGGACTGGAGCAAAAATAAAGGACTTATTTTCTTTTTCTGCTTGCATGGTCATTTGGGGTCATATTAGGATTGCTTCCTAACGAAAAAAAAAAACTTCTAAGTAGCTTGAAACAATCTTTGTTCCTTTAATTGTGAAGTGAATTTGGGGCTGGTTTTCTCAAACCATGAGGTCAACTTCTCTAACACATGTGCACATTTTATTCTAGCTTTCTTTGCACTGTGTGAGATTGGGCAAGCTACTGAAAGGCCACAAGCCATTGGATGCAATAAGTGTTCAGTATTAGTGGGAAAGCACTGTGTGTGTTCATTTAGGTGTGGACTTTACTGTAGCAGGGACATAGGGCCGTAGGAGACGAGACTCATCCTCAGTCAGAAGTCTTCTTTGGGAGATGTTATGGAAATGCTGAGGGGAGCTGAAGTTCAGGAACAGTGACAAGGCATACTGGAAGAGACCTTGAGTGAGGCAAGGTTTGCAGTGGATTCTTCATGGACTTTCAGTGTGAGGGGGCCAAGAGAAAGGCATGATCAGGGAGTTGGCTGTGGGCAGAAATAGCATAAGAGTTTCGGATGGCAAGAGAGTCCTGGCTTCTACTTTGGGCCTACAGCTGTGACTTCCAGAGCATGAGATGAAGCCTCTTTCATTCTTTATTTCAGCAGG
>NW_005841831.1:4067746-4091855 GCF_000455745.1 Alligator sinensis
GGAGCTACTGAATAAACCCCTGGAAGGCAAACTTGTGACAGATTAGCATCAGTGCAGAGAAGGCTGTGGGCAAAGATAATCAAGGACATGTGCAATTGCTCCCTTGTCAGGGCTTCAGCCTTCTTGGCTTCTGCCCATTTTGTTTTGCTGGGCCCTTCTAGCTCCAGTGCACTGTGCTGGACCAAGCTTTTGCTTCATCCCCTGTCTCTTTTCCTTGGATCCTGAGTCCCTTGCACCATGTATTATTCCTTGTCAGGCACCTCTGGCCCCATCTCTGCCCAGCTCTGGGTACTGAGCCTACTTTGACCGTCTGCCTGAGCCCCTGGCCCCGTATTCACTCTTCTCTGGGTGCTGAGTGGCTCCCAGAGAGAGGAGGCTGAGAGAGCCTCCTTTGACTCTCTTGTCTGCTGTCTGATTTCAGACCAAAGCTCACTCTGTGTCCAGGGTCCCTAAATGCCTGGGTCCCTGAATGCCTGTTGATTGACCTCAAAAGAGGGAGGCTTTAGCCTTACCTAGCTAGCATTCTCTGTATTGAAAAGGAAAAGCAGTGTTGCTCTAGTGCCAATTTATGTAGGTTTATGAGATGCTTTTTTTTATTTTGTCACTCAACGTGAAATTCTACCTCACCTGACAGTGCAGGAACTTTGCATGAATCTGAAACAGGCTTGTATCCTTGGGTAAGGCAGCACCGTTAAGGCTAGGATAATGACAAATAGAGCCTCATGTTCCTTACTGTAATTTCCTTATTTCTACTTACAGGGTTTTGCCAAGAGTTTGACAAATGCAACTGAGTTTGTACATACAAAAAACTAGAACTCTTGGTTCCAAAATGATACCTTTTATTAGACCAACTGGGAAATCACAAGAAAATTGTCCTTTTCTGTAAGGTTGCAGGCTCAAAGGCCCTTCTGTCAGGCTCTAAGAAAAGTATAGATGGTACAAGATAGTAAAAAGTACCCATAGGTAGGAAGTAAACTTCATTTTTGCACAGAGGGAGCTGGAGATGGAAAGCTGTCCCTCTGGGTCCATGAGAGTGTCTTTGTGAGCTCTGTTGAGTAGCTCTTTGGTGTGTAGATTAGGTAGAATTCCTTCCCTGAAGGTGTCAGATGGCAGGCAGGTAGAGAGGTAAAAAATCTTTCTTGTTGTTCTGCAATTAATTTTAAAATCCAAAATTAGCTAAAATTTGGCATCGTCCATGTTTCAGGGATTTACTTGGTAGCCGTGTTGGTATGAGACAAGACTTTTACCATCTTTTACTATATATACTTTTCCCAGAGCCTGATGAATGGCTTTTGAGCCCGAAAGCTTGCAGAAGAGGACAATTTTCTTGTGATTTCCCAGTTGGTCTAATAAAAGGTATCATTTTGGAACCAAGAATTCTATTTTTTTGTATGTCTTCTTGTCTCAGACCAACATGGCTACCGAGTACATCCCTGAAACTGAGTTTGTACAGCATTACATCTGAATACTTTTTTCTGGTGTGGAGTATCAGGAGTGATGGACCTGAGCAATCACAAGACTTAAAAGTGATGGTGCCAAACCATTTTCATGCTTTCATACTCATCGCTGACGTATTGACATTAAATTCTGCTGCTCTTTAAGCATGTTACTTCAATTGGGGAATAAGCAGTGAGTAGAGCAAATGGAGTATCCAAAGATCACTGGTAAGGGTGCAGTTTTGGATTGACTCACTGACTGACTACTAAACCTTGTGAAGATGATTCATGCCAACCCATGTAGACTGGGTTGATAACCAGACACTGGCATGCCCTGGACAAGCTGCTGGTTTTCTGTGTTCATGTGGCTGGCAGTGTATAAATTAAGTTCTGAGTACCATGAAACCACAGCTGTTGTCTCCATGCAGATAGTCAGTTTAGCCTAGAGGAAATGCATGACAGACCGGACGTATGTTTGATGGGTAAGAACATGCATCTTAAAATAACTTGTTGCTTTGCATCGGCATGTATTTCTAGTAAACAGTTAACAAAGCAGGTGGCCAGACTAAGTTTTTCCTGGGGTTTTTGCCTGGGAAATACAGATGCACACTGAGTTTCTAAAATCAAATAGCCCAGTGGAATTGAAAGCTCTGGGTGCAGAGGGCTAGGCTGGTTGAGATTACTGTAGCAAGTTCATGTTCTAGGTGCAGCTGTGACAACCCTTGCCATGCCTTGGCTCTAGGGTGCCCTCCCCTTCTCACTTTCCTGCTAACCTTAATGTATTTGTTTGATAGAAAGGGAGGCTGCCTAAGGGTCCTAAAGCAAGCCCCAGTTCTTCTAGCAGCCAGCCAGGCCCTCCCGGGTTCTACTGTTCTCAGTTCTGCTTCTCTCAGTCAGGTGGGTCTGCCTGACCTGTCTGTTTCCCCTCCCCACTGCCCTGGGTGCCTTAAGGACCGTTATGTGGCTCCAACCACCCTTTACACCACACCCATGTCTTGCAGGTGTTTCGGTGAAATTGCTCCCTTGTCAGGGCTTCAGCCTTCTTGGCTTCTGCCCGCTTTGTTTTGCTGGGCCCTCTAGCTCCAGTCCACTGTGCTGGACCATGCTTTTGAGTTTCATCCCATCTCTCTCTCTTGGATCCTGAGCCCCTTGTCCCATGTATTATTCCTTGTCAGGCACCTCTGGCCCCATCTCTGCCCAGCTCTGGGTACTGAGCCTACTTTGACCGTCTGCCTGGGCCCCTGGTCCCATATCCACCCTTCTCTGGGTGCTGAGCCTCCTTTGGCTCTCTTGGTTGCTGTCTGATTTCAGGCCAAAGCTCACTGTGTCCTGGGTCCCTAACCCCTGGTGGGCTCAGGACCCCTGTGTATCCTCTGTCAGCTAATAATAGTCCTAAACCCAAACCATGGGATTAAACTGTAACAAAGGAATAAGCATACTGGGCATACACAAAAACTAAACCTGTGCTGAGTCCAAACATCAACAGTAACTTCCATGCCTTCTCTTGCCTTGGGTTACATCCCCCTGATAGTAAGCCTTCAGTGCCTTGCTTTCATCCTTAGGGGGTTCCAGGAGTCAGCAGAGCCCTTTCCTGAAGTCCATGACCAGGAGCTTCTCACTCTACAGCTTGCTGGGTCAGGCTCTTGACCTGGTTTAGGCCCTAGGATTATTTGCAGCCTAAGCTCTGCCCCTTCTGGTTGGGTAGTTCTCCAGCTGAGCCAGGGGTTTCTCCTTAGGACCTGAAGATTGGTTGCCAATGCAGTTTATGACTGCTGTTCTAGCAGCACGCCTGTTCTGCCCTACTGGCCTATTTCCTTGCAGCCAACTCCTCCCAGACAGAGTTTTCCTAGCTGGCCGTAGGTGCGCCCTTTCACACCAATGGGCAGCTCTTTGCCTAGGTGGTAGTGTTTCTTTGCTGCCTTCCTTCTTGTGGCTAGCCCCTTTTCAGCTGTCTGGGCTCTGTCTGTTGCCATTTCTCTCTTTAAAGTAACAAGAGCACGAGGCTCCCTGTTACAATTACTGCATGAAATTTGCCCATTGGCTCCTCCTGGATAGGTGTGTGTTCTTTAAGGGAAAGGCTGTTGGCTCAGAGTGCCTTTCCTTACTTGGATGCTGTTCTCTCAAGTAAGTGCCTGCCTGAGAGGCAGTCAGATGTGTTTTGGGGAAGCAATCATTTCAAAGGGAGCAGAAGGGCTTTGCCTTTGGCAAGACAGAAACTAAGACTTCTCATTTACGAGTTGTTGACCTGTAGTAACTGCGTATGGAAAAGCTCAGTTCAGGTTTTATCTTATTGATTAGGAAATACTGCATGAGCCTGTCAGCTCCTTGGTAGTGGTCTCTGCAATCACTATGATGAAGCCCATGCTACCAGACTTAATATTAGACTGTAGGTAGTGACACTGAAGTCATAAAATGCTTAGACAAGAATAGTTTGTTGTCTGAAGAGAGCGTTTATTGACACAGCAATTCATGATTTCAAGCATATGATAAAGAACAATAGAAACACTCTGCCTAAGCAAAGACACAGTCCAATAAAACAGTGACAACATGCAGCTTAGCCTAACTTAAAATGCAACATAAATCAGAAAGACAAGAGAAAGTCTTGCATAGATCTTACATAATCCTGAGGGCAGAGTGTCTCCCTGCAGCCAGAAATTCTGAAGATCTTTCTGAGGGATCCACAGATCTTCTGGGCAAATGAGGAGGAGATCTGACCTTTGCCTGGTTTTTTATGGGCAGCCTGCATCCCCTTCCCATTGGGTGCCTTGACATGGCATGCTTTTCACATCCATCATGTATCCCTTGTCCCTCATGATTCTCATGCATTCAGGGTCTCTATCTCTTCTCAAGTATTCCAGTCTCATGCCCCTTACAGGTTCTACTTTGTAATGTAAATGTAGCTCCCCACATGTAGTTATAGAATCTGTGAAAACGACCACACTTATGACTGTGCCAGGTCTTTGCCAAACAATCCCTTCCTTGATGGCCCTCCTAGAGGAGCCATCACTCTTATATTTATGCACAGGGGCGGTGGAGTATTTGAGGCCTATTCAGCTCAACACCTAGTGGGCTGCAGCCACCAAAGGAGAAACTCTTAGTTCTTTTTGATGACGCTCTCACTATCCTTATCCACTCTTGCCCTGGCCTCCATTATGATCTTATGGTATGGGTCTGGTATTGGGTGTCACAGGTTCCACTTTCTCTACACCTAATGGGTTGCAACCATTTCACAGAGACTGATCTTTGTGGCGTCTTGTCACCATAACCCAGTCTTGTCCTGTCTACTATTCTTTACACAGGAGGGTTTCCATCCTGGCCATTAAAATTCTAAGGTGAGTATACAGGTGACGTATATAGCGCACATAGCTATAGCTGATAACATCTGAGCTAAGAACTATTAATATTACTAATATTAAAACTACTTAAATTTATATGTTAAAAGAGAACAAGGGAATAAAACTACATTACTATCCTTCTGGGGTTTTTTTCCATAATAGCAAGACATGGTATTCATTCATTTATTGCTTCCATTGTTTTACAGACAGCTATAACCAAAGCACAGTACAAATAGCAATCATTTGAATCAGTCATACAGTGATTAGTAGGTGAGTAATAATGTGAATAAGTCCTTGGCTGAAGTTCCAATGGGTCAGTTTATTCTACCAATTTTCTGCAGTACTTACTTGGATGCTAGCATTCAGTTCTTTTAGCTGCTTGTTCTTTCAATCCACAAGCATACCCACAACTTTTCCTTCTACTTTTAGTCTTTCTGTAATTTACCAATTTCCTTCAGCTCCTTCTGTAGCCAAGAATGCAAATTAAGGGGACCCACATTAAAACGCTTCACTAGCTTCTGGGTTCATTTGTTGTGTAATACTTTGCATATGTGATACCCAGAATCCAGGGTATCCTTTGGCCCCAACATTTTGTAAGGACATGTTACTGCACCAGGTTTCCTCTTGTAATTCTTCTTCCCCTATCATTTGATTCTGTGTGACATAGGTAACATTTGTTAGTGAGAACACATGCAGGCATACATGTCTATCACTAAAGTGCCACAGGCCCTTGCTATGTCCTTTTATAGACATGCACACTTCATGTGCTGTTTGCTTTTCCCCCACAGCTCTGTCCATTTTACACCATATTGCCTTCCTGACAAACCCAAATGCTTATCTGGTGTTGTCAGCATGTACATTTATAGCTACCTACTGGTCCTTTTCCCACATGACCCATTCAGGGGCTCCAGTGGGCATGATGGCTGTGCCATTTATCATGCTTCCAATGTTTACAACAGAGTATGTCTTTTTCACAACTCCAGTCACTGGACCTAATATGTATATAGTGTATCTGTTAAAGGTGCAGTCTCCTAGACTTACTTCCCACCAATCTACCCAAGGCATATCTGAGTTACTTACCACTATGTTCCAACTAGGAAGCCATATCTTATGGGATGCATCTCATATTGTTGATTTTAATTTCCTCTGGTGTCCATAATTCAGTCACTTGGCACCCCATGGCCTGTGAGACATTATGCATGGCAGTAGCCTGCATTAATACCAAGGCCTTTTGTCCAAAAAGTAGGTTTTCAATTTTTTTTTAATGTACTTACCTCCAGCTTCTTTCACCCTGAATTTACTGCCAATTGATCTTGCCACACTTGAGACGCATAGCCTCCTTCTGATTGTAAATTGCTTTCTAATTTTTGGATGTCTCCTGCATTTAAACTGCCTATTCCTGACCCAAATGTCCCTCAAGGAGTATCTACTAGGCTCCATTTGTCCCTTTCCTTTGACCTTTTCTTGGGGTTTTGTGAATGAGGCTTATCCAGTCCTCTAAGTTCTTTTGAATACTTGTGATAGCCATGCTACAGTTGGGATACCTTTCTTGTATGGACACCCTTTTGGGTACCCACTTCTACTTGGTCAGTTTTAAGGAGGCATTGAATACTATTTGTTTGGGCATGTCTACTTCGACTTGCAATGGGGACCCCTCCTCTCATTCACTGTAGGGTTTCTGTGCCATAATGACAGATGAATTCCTTAATATTCCACATTTGGCGGGCCACCCTGGAAAAACCCGTTTAATTATTCCCATAAATGCGGGAAGAGTTTTTATTTGCAAAGTTGTGTTCCCATTGTTTTCACTATTTGTGTAGTTCATCAAGTTCTACAGCTGGAATTGGTTTTGTACGTCCTATCCTACAGTCCCAAAGGAGGGGTGATCTACTGTCCTTCTTCCTTCATGCTCTGCTTCAAGTAAGTCAGGACTGAAGCCTTTCCGCTTGCAAATTATAGACATATTGGCCCCTTTGGTCCAAATTACTATTTGATCACAATTTAGCATGGCCTTAAATTCATCACTTTCGTATACTTTCATTATCCACATTACACAAACCATTATAACCACAGTCTTCATCACAGATATTCGCTGAATCACTGCTTGGACAATTTTCTGGGTCTGTCGAGTAGCACCTGAAAGAGTTGATACTAGGGTCTTCACCCCTCATTTATTTCCTTTCTAGGCCTTTAGTTGTGAGGCATGAAACCATTTTTTTGCTTGCATTTGGAATTTTGATGCATTTCTGCTTGATATATGGTTGGACTGGCTTTGTTCACAATTCTGACTGGTCCCATCCATACAGGACTGAGTGCATGATTTTTTTTCTTAACTTGCTTATACAATACCTAGTACCCAATCTCCCATTCTTAGGGATGCAGCATGGGGGCTAGATGCTTGTCCATTTTCTGGATATTGGCTTTCAAGGTTGTAGCCAATTGTCTCTGTGTGGTGGCCACTGATTGTAACAGGCTTTTGTAGCCATTGATCTGTAAGGATACAAGGTTGAAGACTGTTCGACGGCTCCCCTACTAACCACATTGGTTTGGTAGCTGCATCTCTGGCCCTGTCATGGCTTTGTATGGGGTGATTCCATGCATGGCTACAGTTCCTCTTAGTGACATCAAAGTTAGGGGTAACTTTTGATCCCAGTCCTTCCCTTGTTGGTTGACTATTTTTTGCAAGGCAGTTTTTATGGTTCTGTTTGTCCTTCCTACTTGACCTGAACTCTGTGGGTGTCCTGCAATGTGCAATTTTTGTTTTAGTCCAAAAGCTTGACAGATAGCCTATGTGATTTCTCCAACAAAATGAGAGCCCTGATCCAGATCATTTTATTTGCCCCCCTCCAAAAGAACACTTTTTATACCAACATGCATGCCATGGTGGTCACTGTGTTGCTATGAGTGGATATAACTTGGATCCATATTGTAAAGATATCCACTATCACCAGGCAGTATTTATTTCCCCTTGCCACTTGAGGCATGGGTCCAATGTAGTCTATTCGCAGCCTATTCCATGGACCACTAACTCTGCTGTCCCAAGGGTCCCTTAATTATTTTGGTATCAGGATTATTTGCTGCACATGGTAAGCAGTTGTCAGTGTATTGTTTCACTTCCTCCGTCATAGTTGGTCACCATCCTGCTGCCTGCAGTCTTGTTAGGGTTTGACTATCCCTAAGTGTGGTGTTAAAAAACACAACAACAACAAAACCCAAAACCAGATCTTAGTCCAAGCAGCTCCCAATTTTTAAGTCCAGAGTTCAATAAAATGTCTAAATGCTGCGCACAATAAAATCTCTCAGTCCAAGCAAATTCAGTAGAGCCCATCCAGGGATGTGGAAATCTGTTACCAGACTTAATATTAGACTTTAGGTATTGGCACCGGAGTCATAATATGCTTAGACAAGAATAGTCCATTCTCTGAAGAGAACGTTTATTGAGCACAGCAATTAGCAATTTCAGGTATAGACAAAGGGACAACAGGAAAACTCCGCCTAAGCTAAGACATAGCTTAGTAACATACAGTGACAACATACAGCTTGGCCTACCTTAAAATGCAACATAATAAACCAGAAAGACAACAGAAAGCCTTGCGTAGATCTTACATAATCCTGAGGACCAAATGTCTCTTTGCAGCCAGGTATTCAGAAGGTCTTTCTGGGGGATGTGCAAATCTTTTGGGCAGGTGAAGAGGAGATCCCACAGACCTGATCTTTGCCTGGGTTTTTATAGGTGGTCTGCATCCCTTGCTCCCCATTGGGTGCCTTGACCATGGCATGCTTTTTGCAGCCATAACGTATCCCATATCTCTTGACTCATGCATTTAGTGTATCTGTCTTTTCTCAGGTATCCCAGTCTCTTGCCCTTTACAGGTTGTACTTTGAAATGTAAATGTAGATCCCCAGATATAGCCTTCAGAATCAGTAAAAAGGCCCACACTTGTTTTGACTATGCCAGATCTTTGCCAGCACTCATTTTGCACATACGGAACCTGCAGATATCACTGGGAATGTCACCCTTCAGGAATCTGAATGGTGCACTGGGGCTGCCAATGGTGCATGCCCCTTGTGAAGTGTTGCTGCCTCCAATTGACTGTGCTGCTGGTGCTCACAGGTTCAGGTATGGTTAGTGTGTGCACTTGGCCTTTCTTTTGGCCCTGCAAATGTTGGTCAACACTGATAGGGAAAGCTAGTAAACTCTGACCTAATTTTTCTGAATAAAGAACACATGATTAATTCAAAATCCAAAACTTCCCAGTTGTGTGTTTCTTCTGCTATTATTCCAGTAACTCATTAACAGGGTTCACTGCCTTCTTACACTTTATATGATAACTGTGTATAACTGTGACCTCCAGTCAGCCAGTACCATTATAAATACGGGGAAGTACTGTACAAAATCATGAGTCCAAGACTTTAAGCATCTAAATATGTTGTTGTCAGCTAGATCTCTATTGCTGTTTTGTTACAGTAATCATAGAATTTTGGGACATCCGAGAGACCTGTTTCCTCATTCAGGGAAGCTGTGCGAATTCACTTAAATCCTACTTAATTTTCTTTTTAATTGATTTCTCTGTTCCCAAGGGAAAGTTTAGTGGCGTCTCCTTAAGCACAGCACATGTTAATCTCTGCTTTTTGGGCTGCATCCTTTTTGTATGGCTCAATCACATCATTAACAAAGTGTCTTTAGAATCTTCCCAACCTGGCAGCTGAAGGGAAGGATTTTGCCCAGGAAAGGGCAAGAAATACTGTTAACCTCTGTAGGCAAGGACCCAAAAGGGCAAAGGGCTGTTTGGTTGGGAAATTACTCTGTGGAGTACTCAGAGGCCCATCATGCACTATACCCAGCCTTAGCTTATGCCCATTTGCCTTTCTGCTGGGTGTGCTCAGGTTGTGGTTTGGTCCCCAAACAAAATGCTTCCTTTTCCAGAGGCTCTGTTGTCTATTCTTCACTGAACTTTCAGCATTTTATCCATCTTGCCAGATCTTGTTCCTATATCCTTTTGCATTTGCCTCCTTCTCTGCCAGTCCTATATAACCAGGTATCTTTGGAGAAAATCTGGGTGCCCTAACTTGTCTTTTCCCTCCTCTGTCCTGCTACATTCCTCCTTGAAGAGCTCTGCTTTCCTAAAGCTTCTTGCATTTATGGTATCCAGTGGCTTTTCTCTCTCTGCGTTTGTCTCCAGGCTCAAACATCTGCTTTCCCCTCTGCACAGTATCCCTGTTCTGTTCTAAGAAGATCAATTAGTATTTTTCATGCCCTGCCCTCAATTTCCTGTCTCAGCCTTAAAAGGTGCCATTCTTCAGACTCCACAAACCCTAATGCCATTGCCATTCCCAATGCCTGACTTCTTTCTCATCCCCACTCTTATCCTCAGCTTCTTTTGATGGAATGGCTGAGCCATATAAATCCTTCTTTTCTTAAAGTGCCTCTGTTTTAGATGGAGTGAATTGCATGCTGTGTAAGTTTGCCATGTTCTGCCACAGTGATGGGAGGGGGCATGATCTCTTCATAATCTAAAGTGCTTCAGGATCCCTCTGGATATTAGGTTGCATATAAATGTCAGGGATTTTAATTTATTGCTGTAATCAAGTCATAAACTTGAGTAGTAGCTTTTCTCATGGGGAAAGCAGTTTCATTCTCTGAGATGGATGATCAAATTGGAGACTGTCTTCTACAGGATTAAAATAACTTGGTTCCAGTGGGAATAGACAGAGCTCACCAAGAATTTTTGAAGCTGTACTGTTCTGACAGTGGCCTGAAGAGAACAATTAATTTGAACTAGCAGAGAGAAATCAGGGCTTGAAGGCAGTGTTGAGTTATATTGGTAGCTATTCCAGTGATCTAATTTGTCTAAGTGTACTTCATCTTCAGTTTCAACTATATTAGACGATGGGCATATCTACATGTGCGCATTTACTGTACAGTAACTGAAATTACTTCACAGTATGTGTGCATGTCTACATGTGCATGCCTGCACTGTTCAGTAAATATAGCAACTTATGCCAACTTGAGTGTAAATTTGATACCTGCATCATGTGCCTTACTGCATAGTAATACTCTATGTGTGGATTGACTTGGGACTAGTAGGCCAGGCCAGGTCCATTCAGCATGTAGGAGCCCGGGTCACACAGCACTTCGACACTGCCTGCTCTGCCCACAGCAGAGCCACAGCCATGCTGCCTGCTGCAACTGGTGCTGTGGAGCCAGGGTGGGGGGGCAGGCATGTGGCAGCCCCTGCTCGAGCCCCTCCATGTCCCCACTGACTGGGACATCCCCATCCCTCTCCACTCCCCATAGCCCCCAAGACCACCCTCCACTCCCAACGTCCCCCTGCCACTCCTCACACTCAACACCCACCCACACCCATAAACCCCCAATCCCATTCCCCAACTTACCTTGGACAGCGCCAGAGGCAGCAGGAGCACCACAGAGATGCTCTGGCTGAAACCAGAGCATCTCTTCTGGAAGACTGACTCCTGTGTTTGCTCCGCTGTTCTCCGGAGTGTTTTTTTTTTACCTCTGGATATCCAGGGGTCTAATTTTGTCCCTGCACTGCAAGTTTGCAGCGTGGAGAACATTTTTTTGTTCCCGCACGTGCCTCTTGACACGTCTCAAAGGGGTTTGAGACATGGCAAGAGGCACGTGTGCTCTCGTCTGGATGTGCTTATAGTGTCCAATATAGGCACTCAAAGTGGAATGGACTGATTTGTAAATAGAGGCAGTTTAAGATACCAGTATTGATTATAAATAATTAACAAAGCTTCCACCCTATTTAAATACTTAATTCTCTTTAAATAAACTAATTTGGAAATGATCATTCAAGCTTTAACATGTATTACCTACAGCATATTACAGATTTTATTTTTAAGGCCACCTTTGGTGGATTTTCTTATTTGAATTGTACAAAACTCTGGGATCTGAACCTTTCAATTTTGTTCACACTTTAGCATATATATAACTCTACTCTCCAGAAAAGCCCATTCATTTAATGAAACAGCTTCTGCTTCAAATCATACATGTAATGTGAGTGTTTGTAGCATCTGGGATTAAAATGATATTGTTAAACTTAATGACCAAATCTGTGACATAAAAACAAAATTATTTCAGTGTAAATAATGAAAAACTATTTACATGTACTTTAGCCATGGATGCTTTTTTGAAATCTCACACTTAAGTAGACATTGCAAAAAGAGTCTAGAGTTCAGCACTTAGATGACCTTTGAGTTCACTGTTTGAAAACAATGCAACTTGTGCTTCTTTCTCCTGGAGCCCAGTTTAACCACTTGAACTTTCATGGGAGGCTATGGTGCTAGCAAATGTATAATAAAAGCTATTGAATTATCAGTTTAATTTGAATCTCTGGTGTTTATATGACAAATATGTAATTGAGGCCAGGAGTATCCTTTTCACCCTAGATCAATGGTTTTCAACCTTTTTAGACTTGAGGGACACCCTTGGAGAATGCCAGCACTTAGTTGTCACTCTTTTTTTGACTACAGAAAAATAATACAGCAGTTTTCTTGCTGCAGAGAACTCAGAAAGACCACAACTATGGATTTCTATTTGAAATCTCTGGGTTTATCTTGTGTGCATCTCATTGAATCATGTTTGCAAACCTACAGGGTTGACACTGCACAGCACCCCACATCACCCTGAAAGAATCTCAAGGCACTTCAGGGTGCAGTGGCACCCTGGTTGAGAATCACTGTCTTAGATCAACATTTTTTAAATGTGAAACTTCCCCATAGGGAAAACCCCTTAGCAAATTCTCAGCTGAATCTGAGATGTATAAGTAGTGAATGTTTTATATTTTTTCTTTTTCCTTTTCTTTTTTTTTCTTCCCATATTAGTCTTAACTACAAAGAACTATCAACATGTAATTAAAAAAAAAATCATTATTTAAATAGAAACATTTTTAAGTCTTTTAAAAAAAACTTATGGCTCAGTTAGGTCATGTTTGAAAATATTAGCCCTGACTACTATAAATCTAAGAATATGAGGAACCGCACAAAAAAATTCACACATTTTCAGAACACTTGGCAACTGTCTGGCGATGATTTCACTCTGGGTTTTTAAAAACTAGTGTGACCATACTGCTAGTGAAAGGTGACTGTTCTGCAGACAAAAATCCTAAATCCACAGAATGGTTGCAGGATAAGTAGCTGTTACTGCTGCCTTCTTCATGTTCTGCCAGGATTCTGAAATGGGATAGGTGAGTTTTATCTGCGTGCCTAATTTAGTTTGTGATGCCTCTTTTAATGACTGCCAGCAAGACATGTTCAGTTTTTTGGCACTTCCATAGATGTGGAAAACCATAGGGAGGCCACTATTCTTTGCACACAGACATTTGTCATAGGTACAGGGTAGCTGCATCTCTCTTCCCTCTCTACTCCGAGCGTCTCCCCTTAGGCCTCATGATTTCACTTCTCTCTGGATGGATTCTGATTCTTCCACTCTGAGAATACGAACAAGTGAAACAATTATGGTGACTGGAAAGTGGGAGGAAAGGAGGGACTTGCCATGGTTAAGGTGATCAGTTGTAACTACTAGTATTTCTGAGTCTAAGCTGCACTACAATATGTGGAAGGTAAACTATGGTAATCTAGCAGTTTTTTCATTCTGGTGTTTAACTTCACTAACTGTAGGATAAGAATGGATGCAGGAAACAGATAAAATTAATCAGGTGACATGCGATTACAAGTAGCGAGTCCCTCCTGTTCCTTTTCAATCAGTATAATTGTTCTAATTCTGTAGTCTTAGTGCAGGGGTGGGCAAAATAGCCGTTGGGCCAACTGACTGGATCTGGGCTGTGGGTGGGGTCCCACCAATGGATTGGATCTGGCCCATGCCTGCCCCCAAGCGCTCTGCATGGGGCTGAGCCCCGCTCACCCTGCCCTGCCCTGCCCAGATCTGGGGCATGTGCCCCCCATGCCTCCTGGGGTGTAGTAGCAGAAGCTGCACCCCCGCCCCCCCAATGAGCCACTCACAGCTCAGTCCCACCTCCTGCTGGCTGTACAGTGCCTGCCCCTCCCCTAGCCCCAGCCCCACTCCCTCCCCACCCCTGGGCTGGCTCCTGGGACCTTGCATATGAGCAGCCCCCCACACATGCACACCCCTCCACCACCACATGCCCCCCCACCTCCCCCACACAGTATACAAGAGTAAGATTTTATTTTAAGCTGTTATACAATCATGTTTATATACACTACTCAAAAAAACATAAACCAGGACATTTTAAAAAATAAAATTAAAATGTTATAGTAGATGTTTGATTTTTAGTGTGTGATTTTTTTTCATCTGTAATTAGTTAAAATGATATCTTCTGAAAGATTTTGTGTGCAGCCCTTGATAGTTCACTAAAACCCATTAAGTGGCCCTTCAGCTGAAATAATTGCCCACCCCTTTCTTAAGTACCTGTGGCTTCTTCAGGAGCTGGATTACTAGGTCAGACTACTGCAGGTTGGTTATTTTTTTTAACCCAGGGGTTTGTAGGGAGTTATACAAGCAGACCCCCTGCATTGAAGTTATGGGAGAGAAATTAGCTTTTATTTGCTTTGGGAGAGAATTGTGCCAGATACGTGCCTACCTTGCTATTATTGGAATTGGGCAGGCTCAGCTGTTGATGAGATTCTTTTAAGAAATGTTACTATATTGTCTGATTGTTATTTTATTTTATTTTTTTTTAACCAATTGCGAATGGGTCTGATTGTCTCAGCACAGAACTGATTTTCTGGTGAATAAGCTTATTAAATGCTGCTGCAGCACTTCTGAGGAGCCATATGCATCTTTGCAAACAGTCCCCAGCTATCCCCTTCAGGCAATAAATGAGGAAACATCAGTAGCTTCCCCTTTCTCAGCTAGATCTCCTTTTCTAAGCCTTTGTTAAAAGAATTACAGTAATTTCTGTTTTTTTCTTTCTTTCCATCTTTTCTTGTTTGATATACCAAGGTATTTGTAGCAAGTGTGAATATCATAATGGAGCTCTGTTTTTTGTCTAGATTCTGGCTGTGATTCTGTGACTGATACAGAGGCAGAAGACGAGAGAGAACCAGTTTACTCCAGGAAAATTGCAATGAGTGAACAGCATGGAACATCTGAGGGCACCACAGAAAACCTGGTGGTGCTGCCTGATCACATACGTTGTGGGGTACAGTATGTCTGCTGCTTCTTTGGAGTCCTTGTTTTGGGATTGTGCAGTACCCTAGTGGTCCATACTGGAGACTACCCTTCATTCATTTTCTGTCACTCTTGTCCTCAATGTTCCTGATTCCTCAGATTCCTTCCCCCATCCTAGGAGCAGCACTGAAGACTGTCAGTGTCCTAATTTTTCCTGGCTGTATTGAGGACCTCAGGCAAAGATCTAAATAGAGTTGCCATTCATCCTGAGAGTTATGGGACAGGTTCAGATTTTTATGTGCTTATCCTGCATCCTATTAGGATTTCTAAATAGGTGGGATGTAATAAGTCAAGTTACAGTAGATTCAAGTTATGGAGACAACACCCCAGCTCTTATGCTCCCATGACAATTCCTGCAAATGATTACAGCTGGTAAAACAGCACTTCTCACCAAAGTTTCCCTCCCCCCCGCACTTCCCCCATTGCCATATATAAAGTGCAGTACCAACAAACTCTGTCAGAATAGCACAACCTAATGGATCACCAAGTTCTTTTTCCTCAGTATCCTGGGATATGTTTTCAAGTCAGAGATTAGTGAACTAATTCAGCCTGACCCTGTTTAATGTGAAATTTGATGACATTACAATTTGAAGCTCTGACTGTTAAAGGAGACTTAAAACTGAACAGCTTAACAGAGCTGATGTGTTGCAATGTGACCACCAGTTTACATTATTTCCTTTTCACATGATGTGGACAGGAGCAGAGTCAGCCTCTAGCGCAATGTTAGAAGTTCTGCAGTAGGCACTGGGTATGTTTCTAACAGTTATGTCAGTTTATAGGAACCTAAAGCTGGTATATGCTTTCTCTGGAGTCCATAGTACCTAGAAATGGCTCTGCTATCTGCTGTTGATAAGCTGTGTCACACTGGCAGAGATGAGAGATCCTGGGGTTCTGCATAAAAGACAATGATCATGAAAGAACCTGCAGGGCACATATAAACTATGGCAGTGCTTCCCAAACTATTTTCCATTACGACCCCATTTTAACACATGAAAATTCACAGGACCCCAGATGTCAATGAAAACAAAACAGCAATAAAGCAGCATAACGACAAAATTCAGTATATAAAGTTCACGTATTATAGAACAACATATAATACAGCATATAAATATGAAAATCTGTTTTTAAAGTACTTTTATAAAGCATTTTTGTGACGGGGTGTGACTGTGTGTGTTTCAAGTCAGAGATTCTGTGTTTCAAATCCGGGACCTGCATATGTTTTATGGGGTGCTCCATGCGATAGAGGCAGGCCAGCCCGGCTGTGGTCTTTGCTACCATGTGCAATGCTGGCTGGAGCTGTGTGCTGCCAGGTGGCAGCGCTTGCACAGGCCACAAGTGCCCCGAACACCTGCTGCCTGCTGCTGCTGTTGCCGCTGGTGGGGGCTGTGCACAATGCGGGGGAGTGTGTAGGGGTGTCCCCATACCTCCCCACCCTCCTTTACACCCACACCCTGCCCACCCAAGCTCCACAGTCCAACCACCTCCCTGGGCACAGGCTCTGTGCTGCCACTAGCCCCATGGTCTGTGCTCCTGCCCAGCCATAACTCCCCCTCCTCCTGCTGCTTCCCTACCTGGTACCTGAACCGAGGAGGATGCCGGGGAAGCCAAGCAAGTACCCCGGCACCTGCAGCAGTGGCAGCAGCAACCCCACCGGGAAGCTGTATGCCGGCTGGGCCAGGCCCTTCTGCATATCAGGGTGGGAGTGAGGCAAGCGGGTTGGGCAGGGTACAATTACATGGGCACCCGCAAGCCAGATGAAAGTGCCTGGCTGGCCATATTTTGGATTAAAGTGATTTTATTTCTTGTGACCCTGTGCACTGTTTCTGTGACCCCATTTGGAGTCATGACCTACAGTTTGGGAACCACTGAATTATGGTGTTAATGTATTAAAATGTAGAAATGATTATATCTTGGTTGTTGGTGATCTTTACAGCCCTGGCTACTTGAGAAATTACTAGTGCTGCACTTAATAGCATTTAAGGTTTAGATTGCCATGACAGCATATTGTTATCTAAAAATAGCTAGGAGTCTTGTTGACCACTAGGATAAAATTTGGAAATCTGGTCCTGGACTTCATAGTACACCAGAGCAGAAGTGAAGTAAATTTATCTGCTTGATTTGCTTGCAAACCAGTTACTCTCTGTTGACTGGTATAGTTCAATTGGTTAAAACAAGGAATTGATAATCTGAGGACCACTGTAAGCTTTTTTCCATGTGAAAAGCAAACTCATTGGGCACGTCTACATGACACATTTACTGCACAGTTGACTAACTAGCTGCACAGTAAACTTTGTTCATCTACATGTGCACCTCTATTAGGCGAGAGTAAACTAATTTACTCTGCAGCAGGATAGTACTTGTAAAAAATTCCACAGCAGTGCATGTGTAGACGCTGCCTCAGCTGGCTGGGGCACGAAGGTGCTTCACTGCAGGGGCTGCCTGCCAGCTAGTCCCACGCTGAAGCACCCTCATGCCCAAGCCAGCCTCTCTGCAGCACGTTGAGCTGGGAGAGCATCCCTGGGCTGGCAGGCTAACCCCCTGGGCCCCCTGTCAACGAGGGCTGCTCCGACCTGGCTTAATGTGCTGTGCCTGAATAAACTCCAGAGCAATAAGCTTTGACGTTTATTCATGCACACTAATAGTATGTGTAGATGCATCCATTAGGTCCAAGTCTCTTTCTTTGATCCTGCCCTGAGCATAAATAGCAATGTCATAGTGGCCATGCTAGTTAGTTGACTATTTGGGAAAATTCACTTTTAGTCTAAGAGGCAGATATAGCAGAAACTGCACTAGCAAGCAGGAGAGATTACAGTTCTTTCCAGTGCCAAAAGGTCTGTCTACACCACCCTGATGTAGGCTGTAGTAGGAGTTCAGCTGCATTGGAATCCAGAGGCACAGGAGTGATTAGCGAAGACTCCGGATGCTGTCTCATCTGCACTATGTATGTAGTCTGGTATAATTTATATTGCAGTAGCAACTGAGAAGAGATCCCAGTTATGGGAGGTGCTGCCACCATCTGGCTGATGGGAATGCTGTGAGCTTTAACTTTTTTTTTACCATATAAATGGCTCCAAAATCCATTATGTGAATGCAGATGCAACCATTAGAATGCCTGGCAGTTTCAGGAACTACCTAATTCCATCACCTATTCTTTTACTCAGAGGCACAGTCCTAGTATTGATAATAATACAGGCTGCAAAACAGTTTCTGAACATAGGCAGACAAGGTTCTTTGGGTGAATCTGATACCTTTTATTAGACCAACTTAAATAGTTGGAAAACAATTATTAAGCAAGCTTTCGGGTTCAAAAAACCCTTCGTCAGGCTAAGGAAGTTTCAGCAGTTGGTGTGTGCTCTTCCTGGATGGAACAGTTTCTGAACAGTAATTTGTAATGGATTACTTCTTCCAAATGAAGATTAGATACCCTGAGGAAGCATCACCACCATTCTGAGGCTGTTATTCCAAGCTGAATTCAGCTCAGGAAGAATAGGGAAGTAGTTGTAAAGAAGCATGTGTCCTTGAATTTTGATCCCACATGTGATGCCTTTACTGTTAGGTGCAGATGACTGTTTATATAATCATGAAGTGCAAGATGGATGGTAAAGTGAAAACAGAAGCTGAATTCACTCCAGGGAATGCCCCATCTGTGCGTGTGCCAGCCAGGATGGAAAATGAGTACACAGTTTCTGTGCAGGCACCAGGTAAGTACAACCTCTTCCTGTGGGAACAGAAGGTTTTTGTTCTCCTTTGCCATAGAGTTGCAGAGTTGCACAGCTGGAACACAGAGGTACAGCTGGAGAAATCCTAAACTTCTACTCCCAGTTCTTGTGCTCTCATGTTTTGAATTTGGGAGAGAACTATGTTCAATGGCTCTGTTTCACCTGCCAGTAAGAACAGGATAGTAATGCTCACTCACCTCAGCGGGAAGTCTGAGAGAGAGTTTGGCTTATGAAGAACTCTAAAGCTGAACAAGCATGGAAGAAAGCTACATGTTATCAGGACCACATTGTCAGTTTGTTAGGAAAAGAAATGCCAGTAATTTAAAAACACAAATGGAACAGCATTGTTGTAATGTGTGAGAATCCAGGTAAAACTGGATATAAAGGTGAAACTGGATATTGTGACTTTTTTTTTTTAATGCATGCAAATATTTGTGTTTATTCTTGGTTTGTAAATCACCCTAATCTTTAGAGTTGCAAACCCAAACTTCCATGTTTGGCTTAAAGTTTAGTGGGAAAAGTGCAAGGTTAAAAGTATAGAGAGAAGATCGTGTGATTAAAGTTGTAGGGCAGAGTTCCTAGAGCCTCAGGGAAATTAGCTTCCTGCACTTATACCTATGAAGTTGATGGGCATACAGAATCACTAAGAAGTTGCACAGTACAGCTGGTTTGGAGTCTGTTCCAATGAAACCTGGGACTGGAGTGATATGAGACACCATACTCAGGGGCTGAAGTGCTGTGATTTAGCTGTGTGCTAGCAGCCAGGCTGGAACATATATTTGGAGTTTGTTCTCATTGCTTATTGTCAGTGATGATTATTGCACTTTATTTTTGAAGAGTTAACATCTGGGCCAGTGTCTCTACGGATATATTCAGGTGACTTGTTGGTAGGGGAAGCAAACATCAAGTATTACACCGACATGGAAGAGATCGGCAACCTATTGGCTAATGCAGCTAATCCAGTGGAGTTCATGTGTCAGGTAATGATTATAGACAAACAGCTGGTTTTGATATTAACTTTTTTGGGGGTGGGAGGGAGATGTGAGGTGCAACTAGATTTACTAAACTCTTGGAATAAAATAGCTCACCTGAAGAAAGGAAACATATGCAACTTTTTTCTTGCTCTTACTGTCAAATAAGCTTAACAATTTCCCACATCCCTTGCAAGAGTAGGATTAACTTTCTCCCTCTGAGGCAAATGACTAGATCTGGTAACTCCAACATCTACTGGCTGATGAAAGAAAATGAACATCACCCCTCAATTTATTACTTAAAAATAGCAAAAAAATACCCCCTTGATATAACAGAAGTATCATTAAGAAATATAACATTTGGAAACCTGTACACAAGGCACTATGCAAACATATGAATCTAATCAAGTTACTGAGTGAAGTAAAAATAATTAAATGTTTGTTTTTGATCATTTATGCAATTTCTGTAAGTTCCGTCAAAGTGTTCCTGTCATTATTGTTTTAGCTTGGCAACACTATATTTTAGAACCTGTTAGAGTGATTTGAAAACACTGGGGTAGTCAGGGTAAGTAAGCTTACTGTTAATGTTTTAATAAGGGAAATCTTCAGGTCCTATGGCCTTCATTTCCTGTCTACATATGTCACTTTACTTTCACTGATATATCCACGGCAGAAGCCTGCACAGTAGCTAACAGTCATGACCCTTTCAGCTTAGTTGGACTGGGGCACAGTAGGGGACAGTCTTAGGCTGTGACTGTACTTGGGTCATACTTAGATCTGATACAACAACCTGAAAACCCAAAGCATAAATGAAAACAAGCTGGAATTCATACCAAATGGGTAGTGTCTGCTTGATGTAAGAGATAAACCTCAGTCAGCTCATCTGGCCCTTCCTGCCACTTCCTTACATTAGAGGTCAGTGGAAGTGAGCCTACGCTGATTGCTGAACCAGAGATATTTTCTATTGTGTTCTGCTTTCATGGCACTCCCATTCCAAAACATAAGTCAAATGTTGCCATTCCATGATTGTTCCTTGGGCTGTCTAACTAGGATTCTCAGTAACATAGTAGGCAGCTTGAATACTGCTGTTTAATCACATCACTAAATACATTATTGTGAATATACATCAGGAAGCAACGAAAATTGCCTGATCTTAACATTGGTCCTCTGAGTATGTTTGTTTGTGGTTTTAGGGGGGATTTTGGTGGCTTTTTTGTGTTTTCATAAGGTTTATTTATTTAACTTTCTTTATATACTGGTGACCTGAATGTCTCAATTAAAAATACCCTGAGCTAAATTACTCTTCATTTGTGTTTAGGCCTTTAAAATAGTACCATACGACATAGAAACTCTGGACAAACTGTTGACAGAATCACTAAAGCAAAACATTCCTGCAAGTGGCTTGCACCTGTTTGGAATCAACCAGCTGGAGGAAGAAGATATGACAACAAGTAAGTGCTTTAAAAATGACTTCCTCAAAATAACTTTCTGTCTATAATAAATGACTGCAAAATGATTTGCTTACAGCATCATGCAAAATAGAAATACAAGCGCTTAAGAAATGTGGAGGAAGGATCCATTACGTTGCATTGTCCATTCTGACATACCTGAGCTGTCTGTGGCCAAGATTTTCAGGAATACTTTGAGATGATGATAGATGCTAAGTATGATCCACTATTGTAAAGGGCCTAATTTTCAGAAAGTTGAGAACCTCCTCTCTGAAAATGAGACTTCCTTCAAGGGCTTAAGTTGGACACTGGAGATCACTAGTCCTTCCTAAACTTTGGTCTGCTGTTTTGTTTTGAGTTTTATCAGAGTGCACTCTGGGTATAGCAAAAGCCATATTGAGTGTGAGCATTGGAATTACTAGTACCTGCCTGGGTAGTACTTGCTTCCATGCTCATGGATCTGGCCAGAGTCTCTGAACATAGTTTACTAGCTGCTGCTGATGCAACTTTTATATTTCAAGCCATTTGGATTGGAGAAGCCTTTCCAAGCCCAACTGCTGTTAGTTGTGGCTGAGGTTCTTCTGGGTATCCTGGGATTCTCACATAGCTTTTGGGAATCTTTTACAGCACTCCAAGAGCCCTTCTATTGACAGCATTTGCCCTTTTCTCTATTGCCCACCTGTGTGGTTACTTTCCCGATCTTCCCTGTGTGCCACGCATCTGGGGTTCGCTGAATAAGCAGCCCCTTTTAATACTCAGAAAGAACTCCTATGATCTGCAAGGATGATTCCCCTCCCCACCCCATCCCAAAAGGCAATGGCTGAGCCATTCCTCATCTGTTCCATGCAGTTACATACATACAAAGGTTTCTCCATTTTGAAATGATGTAGTATTCTGAAAGCTATTTAATTTTGTGTCTGTCCCCCTTTGCTGGTATGTGCATTAACACACCCAGTGAACAACATTAGAGAGGAACTTGATTTTAAAAAGCCATGTGTTCTCTTAGACCAGAGAGATGAAGAGCTGCCAACACTGCTTCACTTCGCTGCAAAATATGGGCTGAAGAACCTCACGGCTCTGTTGCTCACATGCCCAGGAGCCCTGCAGGCCTACAGTGTAGCCAACAAATATGGGTACTATCCAAATAATATCGCAGAAAAACATGGCTTTAAGGACCTCCGACAGTTCATCGATGAATATGTGGTAAGAGGGAGCATTGGCCTGGGGGGCATTAATTCATGCACTTTGCACTGTGAAAGGTACCCTGGAATGCTGCCCCTTGTTGAGGCAGGCCTCCTGTGCTTGGGAAGGGAAGCTTTACCACAACACAAATGCCTTGATGCTGGGAAGTTGGACTAAGGTCAGGGTGCAGCAGAAGAACCAGGAGAAGAAGTTAAGGGTTTTGCATATAGAAAGATAAGCAGACAGTGCCATGTAAATAATGAGCATTGCTTACAAAGTTGTAAGTATTTTGACAGTAGCCCTGAAACTTATTAGTTTCCCTCCTTTCAAGACAGTTCTGAGTCTGTTATTAGAAATGAAAATGAGGAGAGATAAAAGTCTTGAAACTAACTGGCTGTCTTAATTTTCAAGGCTTCTAAGAGCAGACTTTTAACAACTGCTTCCCCATTGTTTTTTCTGGATCAACTAAAGACAGTGTGATGAGTTACAAAGTAGACAATAACTAGTATTGTGCAGTTAATCAAAGTAAAATTTGGAGAAGAGTGTGCAGGGGCCAAAAGATGATATGCACTTAAGGAGCACATCCACACATGCAGTCACGTTTGCTTGCAGCAGCTCAGACAGAAGCAGTGCAAATTTGAGCTGGGGCTTTTTGCCTCAGCGCACATGCTCGGACATGCACTTTGTCGTGGAGCAAATTGTGCCACTTGGGGCAAAATAACCCTGCCTGGCTCCTCCCAGATCTGCAGCCAGGGGGAGCTAGAGCCCCGGGCCAGCACCTGTGCTGTTCCCAGCAGTATAAAAAGCTGACCTGTCCTGGCCCCATCAGTACAAAAAGCTTCCCTGGCAAGTAGCTTCAGGGCTACTTGCTCTCAGGAGCTTCTGGGGCCCAGCCAATTGGTACCTGGGGACACTACCCCTTGTGCCAGCTGGACTGCTGAAGCAGCCCTGAGAGTTCCCTGCACCTTTACCCACTGCAGCAGTCTGGCAGTGGGGGCTGCTGCCTGGCTGTGACCTGCTGCGCACCTGCCAGACCTGGATGAGGCATCTGCCCCTCTGGGCCAGCTGCAGTGAGCTGTGGCTGCAGAGTTGGCCTTGTGTGCCTGCTGCCTAGTCATCTGGGCAGCTATCGCCCAGAAGATATTCCAGGTGCAGTGGCCTGCTTTGAATTGCCAAAGCATGTCCTCCTGGCCCCAAGTGGCCAGGAGGTCAGGCACAGCCAGCTGGTTCCAGGGTGCCAGCTCTGAGCAGGCAGGGTCCTGCGACTGGCCTCCCTAGCAGGAATTCTGGCGTTCCCTATTGGAAAACTGAAAAAACCCTGATAAAAAAATCCCAAAGTCACTCTATAAAATACCCCAAGATCCATGTTCCTCCACAATTAAAACAAAAGACTCTCTCTCTCTATATATATATAGAGTGAAACAGAGAGACAGCGATCAGTTAGGCAGTGTTTTATTGATTTATCTACAGTGTTAAAGAAATTGGAAGACTACCAGTGTCTCTGTCATAATAATAAAGCGAACTCTAAGTACATGTTTCATGAATACATAACTATATAATTTTGCTGCCCCCCACAGGTGCCATTTCCCCCCCCCCCCCAACCCCAGCCTCCGGTACTTTAAAAAAAACCCAAAACAAGCCTCTACTCACCATAGAAGCAGGGGCTGGGGGGCTCTAGGGCCTCCTGGCAGAGCCCGCCCCGGGCAGCGGGGCCCAGGCTGGGACCTCTGGGGCTGTCACCCTGCTTCGTGCCATGTAGGCGGGGCCCCAGCGACCCAGTTGGCAGCTAGAACTGCCAGTCAGTGCCGGGGTTTTTTTGTTTGTTTTTGTTTTCCCCAATG
>NW_005841831.1:4091910-4093968 GCF_000455745.1 Alligator sinensis
GGGGGGCTCAGGGGGTCCCCTCCATGGTCCCCTCCCCCGACCAGCCCCCTGAGCCCTTTACTTACTGGCAGTGGAGCCCAGGTCCAGCTCCCTGCTGCTGGTATACTGCCTGCCCTGCTTTAGCACCAGGGTGAGGGCTAACCATAGAGACGCTCTGGCAGCCAGAACCCAAGGAGTTTGTGTGCTTAATTGACAGTGTCTATGACAGTGTAAGCCTGAGGCAATGATTTGGAACTGGCATTATGTTATGCAATTAGGTGAGTTATATGCTTATTTGGTATGCAAACAATTTGCAGTATGCAGTCCTTACTGTTCAGATCCTGTGTGGAAAACCAGACTGAACCAACTGCAGCATCCAGTACCATGCTAATTCATGGTAAAAGATAATAATCCTCTATGGACTTCATTTAGGTTTCCTAGGGTTCACCCAAAATCTGATACTGATATCCTTTTATTTAACCAGAACTGTTGAGGCCCTAGGACTGTTTGAAGGCTCAGTTACATTTTCCTGATGCATTTCCTCACTGATTTAAAATTCTTCTCCCTTTCTGCTGCTGATGAACAGTGAGGTGGCTATTTGAATGAGGTAGTGTCCACCCTGTATCATGTTGTGGTGGATGGTTGCAGTAAGAAACTCTGTTCAATTAGGGGAACAGTTCCTAGTTCATAATTGGAAAGTATCTTTAGACTAGTGGTTCCAAAACTCTGAGAGATTGCACACCACCAATTTAAAATGATACAACCTTAGGTACCACCAGCAATTTTTTTGTCATATGAAGTAATTATAATAAATCAGTTAACATGTAACACTGACAGGTTGTCTGCGTACCACTGGTGGTATGCATACCACAAATTGGGAACCACTGCTTTAGACTATTCTGTTCCTCCCTTCACTGCTCAGTGCTGTGCTGTGCTGTGCTGAAATGAGCCTGATAGAAACTCTGGGAGCTGACCCTGAGCCCTGCTCCCCTTGTGCTGTTTCTTTTTGCCAGCATTTATTGGTTTTTATTTTGCAATTCTGGTTCTCCTTTTTTTAGTCTGCTGCTTTTCAGAAATATTCAGCACACATGGATCAGTTCCTGTTTTAGATCCACAAGAGCATTGGCACCAACAACTTCCCTGAGACAGAGGGTCTCAAAACAAGTTTCAGCCAGTCCCTATCTTTCCTTTGCTGGAAAGCTATCAGACCACATAGTTGTTACAATGGCTTCTGCCCATTGCAACCAGTGGCTTACAGTCCAGTTGTTTCGCCTGAGTTACATCTCTGAAGAGAATTTCCACAGACTGAATATGTGATTTTTTTTTTTTCCTGACACACAACACACAGTTATTGGCCACCATAATTGGCTTGGATTTCATTAGCACATCCACTGCCTCAGCTACTCAGGCTGTTTGCTCAGCTCCCACCAGTCCAGGTGTCATCATACTCAAATCACCAGGTTTGGGAACCGTGCACTTCCCCAATCACTGTCTCTGTTTTCTGCCAGTTAAGTGGTTCAGATTTAGCTCCCTTCCTCCCCTTCCTTACTCATCTAATCTCATTAACTTGAATTGTTGAGCCAGTGTTCACTCTTTCTACATATTTCCACTGACAATAGCCAGACCCTCATTACTTCTGTTTACCTGGCCATGTCTAACCCTGAAACTACAGGGCTGATATTTGTTCCTCAAAGCTTTCTCCTTTTATTTGTCCCTGTTTCTTGAACTGGGAGACTGGTTTCCATTACATGTGTGTGCTGCTCTGCACTGTCCAGCCTTATCTTCATAAGAGACCTTTTGATGGCCATTTCCTCCCCAATGCCAGGATTAATCTGAATAGCCTCCCTTAGTTTTTACATTACTGCCAATTTCCCATGTTTTACAGGCTAAACTGCCACGTTCTCATTATTCCAAAATAGTGTGAATGAGTTTAGAATCCCCTTTGCCATTGTACTTGTTAGACACAGGCACTCATAGACTCGTGTGTTACAGGACATGTGGGAATTGACTTTCTTCTACTTCAGTAGAGGCCACTTTCTTCTTTGAGGCTCATTATTAGTTCTGACTGGTTTCAGCAGG
>NW_005841831.1:4093999-4120673 GCF_000455745.1 Alligator sinensis
GAATTACAGCTCACCTTTTCTCTTGGAAGCAGCATCCCAGTTGTCACAAAAGTGTAATCAGTGCATTAGAGGAGGTACCAAGCTCCCTTTTGTAGAACTAGGTGGAACCTAGCCAAGTGCTGGCTTTCTGCTCAAGGGCAAATGACAAAAAATGGATCCTACAGTGTACAAATTAGTAGTTGCTTGCCACTTCGTATGACCTCATCCTAAAATGAGCAGGTTGGGAACTGTCTCCGTTTAGTGAAAACTTTTACTTCTAGAGGAAGTGTGAGAATTCAAAATCCAGCAGCTTTCAGGCATTTCCTTCTGAATAAAAAATTAGCATCACAATACTGTGGTCTGGTCTTTATTAGGTTTTTCCCCACTGCTATCATGGAGTCTTGGCAAAAGGGCTAGTATGACCCCTGTGTCATCCGGACTGACTTAATGGAGCTGCTAATTGTCTCTGCTTGTGAAGCTGCAGGTGAGAGAAGAAGTAATAACACTAACAAAAGGCAGTGTGGACACAGCCATAGGAGGGTGACAGCTAAAGCATTTTCTACCAGATCTTACAACATGGGATTTGTGAAAGTCACTGTTGCTCTAGTTAGACAGTGGTCTGAGGAGAAACTCCATGGTGCTGAGGAGTGAAGGCCTGTATTTTGAGCCACTGTATCCTGTGAGGTTTCCTGTTGGTCTTACAGAGCAGGTGGTCTTAGGCTTCCAGTACTTGGAAGGTTCATGTTCTGCTGTGGCTGACAGGAAAATGAAACCAAATCCATTGTGAAGCAAAACTGCCTTTTTTTGTGAGTCCTCAGTGTATGGCAAATGGTTTCTTTGGTTAACCTCTAGCTAAATTAACTGAGATCAGCTTTTGTCACTTTAGAAGGGACTTTGCTTGTGTTTTGACATGTCTAAGTAAGAGATATTAGTAGGGCAGGTAGTGACTGTTCAGAGAAACTATTCCTCTCCCAAGTTTATGTAACCCTTCTGCTGGGCACCAGTCGGCAGCAACAAGGGCAAGGTTAAAATTTCAGCATACCCAAAGAGTTTTCATTGTGGCTCGAGCTCCCACTCAGAAATCCAGGATCACTGAATTCGGCTGGGGTCTTCTGCATAAAGGAAACCTCCTTCTTGCAAGCAGTGTAAGCACAAAGAACAGATTTATTATGGAAAACAATGAGCAAAGAAAACAAAGGAAACACCAAATGCAACTCAAGCACTCTTAACTACAAAGTATGAGCATCTATACACATACTCCAGGGTGGAGGGGAGGCGCTTTAATTAGAGTGGGTCTGAGAGCCACTCTAATTAAAGCACATGAAGTGTCATATGTATTTAGAGTCCTATGTTTCAAAATGGTGGCGGGGGAGCTTTAACTAAAGCTCGTTCGACAAGCTTTTGTTAAAGCGCCCCACCACTATTTTGAAATGTGGCTGCATACATGTGATGCAGACGCTGCTAGGGTGTGCTAATTAGCACATTCCAGCAGACTCGATTAATCAAGTCAGCTCCGACGTGTGCTGATTAGCACGCGTCGGAGCAGAGCTCATGTGTATAGGTGTAAGGGGCCCCTCATTGCTCCCTGGGAAGGCTGTCGGGTGCTCATCTCCGCTTCCATGTAGTGGCTGCGAGGGGTTGACTGGGGCTCCAGTCAGCATGCCGCATCCCCAGAATTCCTAGTCCCAATCCCACAGCTCCATCTGGAGCAGGAAACTGCAAAAGAAGTCAAAGGAGGAGCCAGCTCTATCTGCACTGGGCCTGGACTGAACAACAAAAGAGGCAGGCCTCCTGCACTGTGGCCTGGACATACAACTGGTTCCAGACACACTGCTTAACTGTGACATAAACTGCAACAGCAACAAAATGTACCAGGACTCAGACCTGGCCCGAAACATGTCAGGCCTCAAGCCCAACCAGCAAAACTGCCAGGCTCCAACCCTGGTCAGTTTGCTCCAGGGATTAATATCCCCATGGTATTATCCCACTTAAAACCCAGGGAAAAAAGGGGGTAAAAGAGGAGAGAAGCTGATTCCCAGACTCTAAGACAGATGTTCTCTCCCTTTACCTTGGATTTCCCCTACACATAGCTCAAACCTGCTTTTCCAATGAAGAGGGGGGAGACCTCCTCACATGGAAAACAGTTTTCTGCAGCTTAGTTCCCCAGTTATGCAGCCGTCTCTGTAGCAGCTCTTGCTAGCTAGCTCTGCAGCTGGAAGACTCCTATATACCTTGGCATGACATAATCCCATATTTTCCAATCAGGGTTTGCCATGCTTCCAGCTTTTTTTTTTTTTAGCCAATTAATTTCAAACACTCTTCAAATCTAGCCAATGAGGCTAGGGGTCTGATTTTGCCTGCTTAGGTGACTTTCTGGTATGAGCACACAGCAGGGGGTGTGCCAAAACAAAAGCCACTTGTATCATTGTAAGGGGCTTTTCTGCCTACATGCAGACAGCACATTTCTCCAAGCCAGAGGAGAGGAGGCCAGATACACAGCAAGTATAGTGAATGTGAAAATATATATATATATATATATATATAGCAATACACTTTGCAGTCTAAACATGATATCCCACAACATGAAACTAGAACACCTGCAGTGCAAAATGGCTTGTACATTCTGTGTATGCTATATTTGTAGTAACCTCCAGAGAAAAATGCACTGTATTACCCAGTCGCTAATACAGACGAGTGCTAAATAGGCAAGTCTGAAATCCTTCCACTACATACTCCTACTGTGCTTCTCCATAAGAACAGCCATACTAGGTCAGATCAAAGGTCCATCTTGCCCAATATTTTATCTCTAGTAGGATAGGTAGCAGGTGCTTTAGAGGAAGAACCTGAAAAACAGGGCATGTGTAGAATGATCTGTCCCTCCCAGTTACCAGAAGCCAAAGGATTAGGGATGTTCTGAATTTGAGGTTACATCCCTCACTTGCATTTAATAGCTCTAGATCAGTGCTTCTCCACCTTTTTGGACTCGAAGCCTCCCTCATTAGATTCAAGGTCCCGCCCCACCCCCTCCCACTTTGTGATTTGAGTGGCACCAAATGTCAAAAACTAATTTATATATTACAGTGCTTACTTCCCTGCAGAGGGGCAAGGCAGCAAGAGTGGGGATTGGCCAGGCAGGGATAAGGCTCGACCTGGACTTACCTGCTTTTCTCTTCATGCCTCACTTATCTCTTCACACCTTGTGGCACTCTTCAAAGGATCGTGTGGCACCCCAGGGCACCACAGCACCCTCGTTGAGAGTCATTGCTCTAGATGGACTGATCCTCTATAAATTTGTCCAATTGCTTTTTGAAACCAATTATATTATAGGCTTCTACAACTTTCTGTGGCAACACATTCTGAATTTTAATTAAGTGATGTTGCATTAAGAAAAGGGGAAAAAAGAAAAAAGAAAATAAAAGGGCTTCCCTTTGTTTATTTTAACCCTGCTACTTGATTTACTATATCAAGTGCCCCCTACTTCTTGAGTTATGTAACATGGAAAATAATAGTTCTCCATTCACTTTTTCCAGACCACTCATACTTTCATAGACCTCTCTCATATACACCATTTAGCCATCTCTTTTCCAATCCCAACCTTTCCAGTATGGAAACTGTAAATTCTTTCCTGGTATGGAAACTGTTCCAGAGCCTTGATCATCTTTGTTGACCTTCTTTGCTACCTTTTCTAGCTTCTCTATATCCTTTTTGATATGGGGTGACCCACATGGTACACAGTATTCAGGATGTGGGCGAACTATGGATTTTTGTTTCCATGTTGCCTCCTCCCTTAGGTGTGGGTTAATATTTGGAAGTTTCTCTCCACAAGGAATGGGACAGAGACCCTCCAGAGGGCAGCACCAGTTTCTGCAGTGAGAAAACCTGCTGCTGCAGGTTTTGTAGGCTCAAAGCACAGTTCAGCTAGTGCATACAGCAGACTGATATCCCTGGAAATTTTAAACTTCTGCTCATTCACAGCGTGGGCAAGTGCAGGGCATATTCTCTCACAAAGAAAGATTGTGGTCCATTGGTAGAGCTGTTGAGTCTCCATGAACCCATTCAAACCTTAGGCAGTTTCCCCCATTCAAACCTCCGGTAGTTTCCCAAGACTGCTAGAAGGTGCGGGGCCCCCAGTACTAGGAACTGGACTGAATCTCAATTTATTTTACCATCCAGTGGCTCTGTCATGATCTATGTAGCCTCTTTGATTCACCCCTGACTTGGGGTTGCGTGGTATTTTGTTAAGAACCACCCTTGGGTCAATGGTTTTAGATCAGTCTGATAACTCTGGTCACTGGGTGGACTCTGTGATGTTAAGTATCTTGTACTTGAACACATGTAAAAAAAGATCAGAACAGGATAACAGGGCCCCAGCTCACCATGGAAGCACAGCTTTGTTTCCTAAAACCTCTGCTTGAAGTAAGTTTATGCATTTTTCTTGTGCTCCTTCCTCCAGGAAACAGCAGATATGCTGAAGAGTCACATTAAGGAGGAACTGATGCAAGTTGAAGCAGATGAGTCTGTTTATGAGTCCATGGCCCATCTCTCCACTGACCTGTTGATGAAATGTTCCCTAAATCCTGGCTGTGATGATGAGCTGTATGAATCCATGGCTAACTTAGTGTCTGGTGCCACAGAAGATCTTTGTACGTATAATCTTTATTATTAATCGAGTCTGCTCTGACGTGCTGTAATTACAGTGTGTTGGAGGTGCCTCCTGGTTTGTGTACAGGCACCCCAAAATGTTAAAAGGTACCATCTGTTCTTCACCTGAGTTTGTAAGCCCCTCTTTATAAAGTCTTATTTAGTTGCTGTGGAGATGGTTTTGTTTCTGGAAAACCAAGATTATTCTGAGTTCAGGTGAGAATAAGCAGCAGGGCCAGTCAAACTCTTCAAGAACAAAGCTCCTGCTGTGCCTAGTAATTAAGTGTGTTGGTGGGAGGAGGACTGTGGATAATGCAGACTATTGTGAAAGTTTTCTGCACAGAACTTGTTTTTGGATGTTTTGGATTCTCCTTTTGGGAGTCAGTGGATCTCTTCATAAAGTCTGAATGTGGTCCAGGCAAAAAAACATTGGTGCTTAAGATCACCAAGCTAAGCTTCTCTTTCCTCTGTATTTGAAATGTTTAAACTCCACAAAAGCCCAAACAAAATTGACTTATCCTTTTGTTGTGTTTAATTTATTTATTAGCTTTATATGCTGTGCTTCCCAAAAGAGGCTCAGGGGAGCAGAGTTACAACAGGGAATTACCATGTGCTGAGCAGTGGTGGCACAGTGCCAACTACTGTGCCACTGGTGGTAGCAGTGCCTCACTCCCCCAACGAAAGGCAGAACCTGGGGCTACAGTCCCAGGCTCCCCCTAACCCCATCCCCACACTACTGCAGGGTGACTTACAATAAAATAGATAAAATAAATACAGAACAAATAAATAGACATGGAAAATAGAAACAATAGATACAATAAAAAGCAGATAATGACAGCACAAAATATTAAAATAAAATAATATGTAATAGAAGACCCTCCCCAGACATTGACCTAAAACTTAACCACACCTGCTGAAGGCCTGCCAAAAACAAACTGAATAGACCAGGGGTGCTCAGCTTCCAACCTGTGGCGCTGTGTCATTTGGCCCATGGGGCTCCCCACAGATCCAAAAATTTGGCACTGGGAGAACAGTGGCATCACTCCCCTGTTGCCAAATCTCCAGATCCATGGGGAGCCCCAAGCCTGGCGCACTGGATCTGATGCCTGATCCAAGTGTGCAGGGCCAGGGAGAAGCAGTGCTGGGCCCCAGAGCCCAATACTGGCAGGAGGGGGCAGTGCTGGGCCCCAGGGTCCAGTCTGGCCTATGTACCAGCCCCATGCCACTAATTTGGCCTGTGGGGCCAAAAGGTTGAGCACCACTGGAACAGACCAAACTGAGTTCCTTGTAAATTACTATTTACAAGTCTTTAGAATTAAACTGTAAAATGTAGCTTCATTCTGAAAAGTGACTTTCAGTGGCAACACAGGGTTCCCCATTTTTGGGGGCTTGACAAGAAAATAGACTGAGTCAAGCAGCATACCTTGAATCTTATTACTAAGGAACGCCTTCTTAGTCAAGCCTGATAACTTCAATGAGTTTGCAGAATCTTGTAAGATGAGAAGTTATTGTTTTTGATGCATGAAAGAACTACATCCAGTTTTTACTCTCTGGTTGGCTTGCAGGGTTAACAAGAGCTAAAAAAATTAAAAATCCCAAACCATTCAGCCACTAAAATGAGCATCTGACTCTGATTTTGCACAAGGAGCCTAGTGGAGTGGTGAGGTGCCATTTTTAAGACTTCACAAAATAGAGCTGCAGTGCCATGGCAAGAAGGTTTGGCACCTGAGAAAAAACCCGCAGCGGCAGCCCGCCCTCTCCCCATACACTGATCTGGGGCGGCACACGTCCCCCCATGCTTGCCTGGGAGTGCACACAGCAGTGGGAGCCACCCTCCCTCCATCCCCACGTCTTCCCCAAATGAAGTGCTCATGGCTTCGTCCCATGCCCTGCTCCGGCTGGGCAGCATGTGTTGGCACCCTTTCGCTTCAGCACCTGGGATGGTTGCCCGCTCGCCCCCCCGCCAACCATCCCCTTGCTACAGCACTGTAGAGCTGTTTTTAATATGGAGGGTCTGTCCATAGAATTTGGTGTAACCATAGACCAGTTAGGGACAAAGTGGTTCCTCCTTTTTCCACAGAGCTGTGCTTTTGTTTGTTTTGGGTTTTTTTCTATACAAAGCGATGGTAAAAGGAACATAACTTCAAAGTCCAGCTACAGGAGCTGAGGAAACCCAAGCTTTTAATTTTAGAGATTTAAATCTTTAATCTATAAAACCTGCAATTGTAGAGACACTCTTGGAAGAGAACCTATTAAACTTGTGTGCTATGGAGTTCAGAGAAATGTTAAGGATCCCCCAAATTCTCATTAAGCACGAGTCCTGTACACTCTTCCTTTTGCTATGTCTCATGGTACGAGCTGTGTAATTAGCAGCTTCCCATTGTACTCCAGCTTTTCTGAGGCAAAAATTTCTATACTATTTATTGGTTTTGAGGTACTGCAAGAAACTGCAGCCTCCTTGTTTCCCTCAAGTGAACTGAGAGAATTGTGCACAAAATGTAGCTGCTCTAAAATTCTGTGATCATGCCAGAACAATGAAGCCTGTGTCTTAAAGAATGAAGAATTGACCTATGAATACAATTGGCTTTGTACACACTTGGTAAAACCTGACAGAAAGTGTCTCCTATTTATTAGTGGAAAAGGGGGTTTCATAAAAGGTAGGTACAGACACAAACTGAAACAAGTGCTTGTTTATTGTTGCTGTCTTTAAAAGCCAGTGAGTAGTGACTCATTTCTAGCAGGTTTAGTTCTCTGATACCTTAATGAGCAGCTGTTAAGATTTCTAAAGTCACTAGTTTCTGGAGCATGAGGATGGGGAAACTGAAAGCTAATTTTTCAGACTCGTCCAGCCTTGTGCACTGTAAGACCTGAGGTCCCAGCATCAATTCACCTCTCCCCCTGGTTTAACAGGCCAAGGCCCTTCATCCAAATTCCTATGATAGCCTCAGGCACACCAAGACCCCCTGCAAAGCTGTTGGTTGTGCCACCTGGCTATAAGGTTCAGATTCTGTGTGATCCTTCTCCCCCAGATCTCTGGCTCCAAGTCATATTCTCAAGTCATGCAACAAGAGGAATAGTTTTTGTAATTAGCAACATTCAAGGTATCTGCTTGATTTCATGCTTGATCATCATGCAAAACAAAGATATCTGGGGTACAAGGATGTGGCAGTTGTCTCTCCCAAGGTTCTTCTTCCATTAGGCATTTTTTTTCCATTTACTCACTGTATGTTATTCATTAATGTCAGAACCCTCTATACCTATTTCACTAGATTATATCATTCATCTAATGTTGGTTTTATGCTCACTCATGTGCCATCCTCTGGTGAAGATGGGCATGGGGAACAATGCTCCAAGATGCTTTCCCACCCCCTTACAAGGTTATTGGTCTTCTATTTTTTGAGCATAGAGAGTTAGTTAGCTGTATTAGTCTGAAGTCAGGCAGAAGGCAGGGTAGACTTTCATTTTCTATGAATAAATGTAGTTAGTCTATTAGGTGCAAATATGTCTTACCATCTTCATTCAGCTTTGCCTGTCTGGGGTTGGCAGACTTTATTACACTTATATTTGACTGTCTGCTTTCATGCAAGTTTCCAGCATAATTCTCAGCGAGATATGATGCTTGGGTTTGCCTGCTTTTGATTTTGTTCTTTCATAGCAAAATTTAATGTGGCTTTGGATTGGAAAAAGAAAAAAATGGACCCCATACAAAAACATGCCATAGTCATGCCATTAGTCATGTTTTAAAACTAAATAGGGTTGGTTAACAATTCATTAATGTCCCTTAAAGCATACCTGATGTTTACACTGGCTATAATTACTAATAATGATATAAAACAATGACCACTTGATACATGATTTTTCTTTGCTTGAAGTAGATGAATAGTTTTTTGGCTATTTAGATTGGTTTTGCTCAGAAAAGTAGCAGCTACGTGATCTAAAGCTTTGACTTCATGGCTTCCTGTTCCTGTAATGGTGTATTAGTTCTACAGAACATGGACAAAGAGGAACATGGTGCTATCTATCTTTTTCTATTCAGAAAATAAAATGAACTTTGTATTCCCTCCACTCCCCTATTCCATCCACTTCTGAATCCAAAAACCAGCAGGTTAGTTAGACTGTAGTTGTCCATGGCTCATTCATATAGGTTGCAAATACCATTTTATTAACATTATTAATTATTTGGATGCAAAATGAAAACTCACTATACAAATAGGCACTCTACAGCTGATAGTTCAGGATACTCAGTCTTGGGCTATGTGGGTTTTAAACTGGCTGAGAGCTAGCAGTCTAGCCACAACAGCACAAAGCTCATTGAGGGCTTCAAAACATGCTTGAGAAATTGAGTAAACATTCAGGTGATTAATCTGTATCAGCTCAGGTGTGTCTGTGTGAGTTGCAGTCACTTCATTGACTCTTGTAGACAGACTCTTATAGACAGTAACTACCAGAAATTCTCAACATGCATTTGGTGCCCTCACTAAATGATGTTAATCATGTGTGCTGTTATGTCTTCCTGAGCTGTGCATTGGAAGCATCTGGAGACTGGAAGAATGAAATCTTCCACAATGGCGTATCATTTTTGGTTACATGAAATCCAAACCGTCAGAACAGAAGCTTCTTCAAAAATTAGACTTGTCATAACAAAAGCACTTGTATTAAGCTGGCTACAATGAAGTATATTCCTTTTTATTTTGGTGTAGGTATATAATTCTCATTGGTCTCAATGGGATTTAGCACACAAACAATGGTAGGGTTGTAAATTGTCCATCTTTCTTTTTGTTTCTTACCATGAAGTCAAGTAGCTGGTGGGTGGTCTCAGGGACAGTATTTTAGAAATGTCATCTGATTGTATTGGGTGTCTACATGGAAAACACTGTTTGAAGACAGTCATTCAATTGCTGTTCACAATTGTGCTTCCAGATGTTGAGATGCTCCAATCAAAATCAGACACCCCGATCACTAGAGATGAGATTTCTATGAGAACCAAAGACTCTATGCTGCGCAAATTTTTAGAAGGTGAGAACTGTAGGCTTGCAAGTGCATGTGAGGGGTGGTGGGGGTTGCTCTGAATGAGGAGGAGCCTTTTCTTTAGTATTAAACCATTCAGATGCAAGCAACTTGAAATATCTTCCTGATGTGGAAAGCTAGAAGCAGACTGGTACAACTTAAAATGGTAACAATGTCTGGTAAAATGCTCAAGGTATCAGACCTGCTTGGGACACAGTACAGTGCATTGAGAACTGGGAGTTTCTGCTGGCAGTGTTGTATTATTGAATAGTTATACCAGTGAAGATTGAAGAGACATGGCCTTTGTCTCTCTAATTCACTATCTAACTTCCTAGATTGGTCAAAGGCCCCTCTCCTGGGCAAGGCCAACCTAACACCAGAGAGAAGAGGAGCCAAATGCTGATTTTTCAGAAATGAAAGCTGTCCTTTAAACCCTCATTTGTTGTACCAACCCAAAGTGTTCAGGGAGGAAGACCTATTTAAGATATGGTGGGGAGGGTAGCTTGTTGGGGTCAGTGACTTTGCAGTATGCTGCAGTCACTTTCAAGCTTTTTTGTCATAACCATGAGGGCTAGAAATTTCCCTTTATTGCATTTCAGAACAGAGGTTCTCAATTGCCCAACTTCAGGATTCTTAACTAACACTAAATAAGGTGATATTTGTGTTAAAATGGCAAGTTGGCCATTCAGCCTCTAAAACAGCTTATCCACTTGTGCTGAGTTCTGGATGTCCAGTATCTTCCCTTGTGTAAAACATGACTTTCTGACTCGAAGTGGATTGTTGATTAAATTAGTGGAGTGTCAGATTCATCTTTGTAAAGGGGAGGTTGTCTTGGACTTTTTGTATGGAGAGCCACAGCATCTCTCTGCAAAATGGGACTCCAGGGGTGCTTTTGTAAGAAAACATCCTCCACTGAAAGAGGAGGAATAAAACTACGTGAGATTTGGAACCATCTTAATCTGTACAGGTACATTCATTTGTGGTCCGCATCTGTTAACTGAATTTGATGTCAGCTACTATGTGTTGTGACCATTCTATACCATTGGCCTCCAGTTGTGATGGGCAAGGGAACATTTTCTAGACAACATGACCCTGGTTACATTGCAAGTAGTGGAAAGAATTGTGAAGCCATTGTATTTGCCAAATTTGTTCCCTGAACAATACCTGGTATTTGAGACCAGATCTGTGCAAATAAAACTTTCGCTGTGGCAGCAGTGGACCCATTTCATACTGGCAAAATGCTTTTTCCTTTGTCACTTGTAGCTTATTTTCCTTGTTGAACCTGTTATACATTAAACACAAAACTGTGTTGGAAGCTTTTGTCAACAAAGCTGTGCTCACCAGACTCTGAAGCAGTGATTCTCAACTAGGGTGTTGTGGCACCCTGGGGTGCCTTGAGATCCTTCTAAGGATGCTGTACCATGCTAGCAGTGTTGGGTGTGCAAACGTGACCCACAAGATAAAACCCAGAGATTTAAAATAGGAATTCATAATATTAAAAATGTTGTGAGCCAGTGTCTTTCTGATTTCTTTTCAACAGAAGAATTGCTCTAGTATTTTTCTGTAGTCAAAAAGTGAAAGAAAACTAAGAGCTGGTGATTTCTAAAGGTGTCTCAAGTCTAAAAGAGTTGGGAACCACTGCTCTGAAGCATGTGCCCGCCCTGGGTATTGTTCTGGGAAATCCTGTTGCCTGCTGCCACCTGCCTGTGCTGCTGTGAGCCTGCAGGGTGGAACATGGGTCTAATAGAAGAATTGGCTATTAAGTGAAGCCAAGAAAATTAAACAAAGATGTCTTGGCCAGGAACTTAATGTGGCACTTGGGGCGCTTGTACACATGATGCTATTAACATGTACATGTGATGAAAATGTCACTGTGTGGCTTAATGGTGTCATGGTGTACACGTGCAAGACTTTGCGGGGTTTTAAATGATTTTACATTGTTGCAAACTAAACTACATCCAGATATAGTTTAGTTTGCAGTGTTGCAAATTGCAACGATGCAGCTGTCAGCTCACCCCTTAGTTGCAGGAGAGGCGGGCAGGCTCCACAGAAAAAAAAGGATCAGGCCCCTCAACACTTCTGCCTTCAGCAGGTGCCTGCTGGAGGCAGAAGTAGTGATGGGCCCGATCCTTTTTTTTCCTGATGGAGCCTGCTTCCCTCTCCCATGGCTGGGGGGCAAGCTGATAGAGGGCCAAGTGGCCCTGGAGCTGCAGGGGCCCCCAGTCCTTCCCTCCACAGTGGCAATGCCCCCTGGGGCCACCTGGGCAGGTTGCTAGCAGACCAGGTGCTGCCCCAGGTCAGGGTTGGGGAAGAGCTGGATCAAGCCGGGTGCTGCCTCCAAGCTGGGGCAATACCTGGCCCACTAGCAGCCCACCCAGGCAGCCCCATGGGGCACCACCATTGTGGAGGGAAGGACCGGAGTCCCCCCAGCTTAGGGGCCAGGGGCCACTTGGCCTGCTGGTAGCTCGGCCCCCAGCAGCAAGACTCAGGCAGGTCTGTTGGAAAAAAGGATTGAGCCCCTTGCTGCTTCTCCCTTCAGCAGGTGCCTGTTAAAAGCAGAAGCAGTAAGAGGCCTGATCCTTTTTTTTTTTTTTTTTTTTTTTTTTGGGGCCTGCCCCCTTTTGGGGGGGGGGGGGAGGGGGGTGGAATTGCCAGTGGACCGAGTGACCCCTGAGCTGTGGGGTCCCTGGTCCTTCCTTCTGCGGTGGCAGTATTTCCCAGGGCCACCCAAGTAGGCTGCTAGTAGGCTGGGTGCTGCCCCAGCTCAGAGGCAGCACCCGGTCTGATCCAACTCTTCCCTGGCCCCCAGCTGGGGCAGCACCCGGCCTGTTAGCAACCCACCTGGATGGCCCTGGGGGGTGCCACTACCATGGAGGGAGGAACCGGGGTCCCCTCCAGCTCAGGGGCCGCTCAGCCTGCTGTCAGCTCACCCCCTGGCAGTGGGCAGGATCTGACCAAAAAAAAAAAAGAAAAGGCTCAGGCCCCTCATCGTAATGTGACAGAAAAATTGAAACAGTTTAATCCTCAGGGTTTTATTCTATGCCCCACTATTTCAATTTAGGGGGTGTAGAATAAAACCTTGGGTATTAAACTCCCGTCACGTGTAAAAGTGCCCTTGGATTTCATACTAATGTGATGGAGGAGAAAAAAATCCAGTTGGGAGACATAATCGGCACTGGTCTTAGACACCCAACCAGCATCTGATATCCAGCTGTACTGCCCTGCTGGCTCCCAAGCCTGATCTGATCTCTTTTCCAAAGCTGCTGCTTTTGCATTTTCAGACTACACTCAGTCCCCAGCTCCCCACTTACCCTCAGACATGATAAGAGTCCCCATCCAACACTTCTCTGACTCTTCAGATTCCTGCAAGATCCTGTTTCAGTTCCCTGTGAGGGATCCATCTGGCGCAAGAATGGGACTGAAACTGTGGCTTTTAATTTCCTACCCTGTGTGGCCCCTGCTAGTGCTGTCACTCTGTGCTGGTGGCATAACAAGCTGAGTGGGCATCTGGGGCAAACCCTGCAGGTGGGGACGCAGGGGGGACACAGTTCTGGGGAGGTGAGCAGGGGGCAGGGGAGGCCCATGGATTCTGAGGAGGGGGAGGAATGTGGTTTGAGGGCAGGGGGTGAGGGGGCAGGAACTGCTAAACAGTCCCGGCTCAACTGTAGCTGTCCTACATGTTCTGCCTGGCCCAGCTGTTGCTCTTAAAGCAACAGCAGCCAGGAATTATTTCAGAGTTCCCAGCATGGTAGTGCTGCCAGGACACGGACTCTGTAGGGGTTGGGAACAATTCCAGTGTCCTCCTAATTTGGCTTCTGGGGAGGGTGCCCCTCTCGCCCACTCCTAGTTATGCTGCTGCTCTGTGGATCCCACTGTCCTTGCCAGCCTTACAGATTCACATGCATCACTGAAGGGAGGAATGCTTCAGTGTTTAAAGCATGGGCTTAGGACTGATTCAGTTCCCTGTCATTCAGTAAACTCTGAGTAGCCTTGGGCAAATCACTTAGCTAGCCTGCCTCAGTCACAGGAGAATTGTGAGGATGGAGGCACTAGGGACTGCAAAACACTCTGTGGCTATGGTAATAGGGGCCAAATTCATATAAAAGCATGGCCTTTTATATTAAGTTCCAAGGGGAGTTGGTTCAGCTTCGCCAAGATATCAGCATTCCAGTTTGTTAACCGCCTGCCTATGGCCAGACGGGACTGATTGCATGAGATCTAAGAAGCTAGAAGCTTCCCAGCTTCCTGCTGGGAAGACAGGAACAGGTTCCATTTTCAGTGTTCCCTTTGTCTCTTCTGCTCTTTTCATGTGGCATACTTTAAGTTCCTTATCAGGCTCATCGTAGCTGTCATGCGCAAGGAGCTAGTATGTAGGTTCTTGGGGGCCTTTTGGGGTAAATTGTAGCCTTCACTTGCAAAACGGGGTGGATGGGGGCATGGCAGGTAGCAGCGGCACTGAGAGGGGGGACTACAGGGGAGCTATGGCAAATTTTGGTGTGCTGCTGCCCCCTTCCATAGCCCCCTCTCCAAATGCTGCCAGTGCCTTGCCTCACCTGCCCTGAGCACAGCCCACCCTTGCCCTGAACACAAATCTGGGGGGCACATGTCCCTATGCCTCCCCTGGGGGTGCACACAGTGGCCGGGAGCTGCCCCTCCCCACACTCCCGAATAGGGTGGCCATCATAGAGGACAGTCCAGTTGTCCTCTGTTGATATGATACTGGACACCTTTATGTCCTTTATTTTTCTCTTCAAGAAAAAAGTAGAGGACATAAAGGCATTGGGTTTCGTGTCAATAGAGGACAGAGGACAGAGTAGTAGAAAACTGGAATGTCCCTTTATGATGGCCACTCTATCCCTGGACGAGCCATCCGTGGCTCTGCCCCACAGCCTGCCCAGCCCTGGCTGGGCAATACCTCCTTCTGCCTCTACCCCAGCCCCACTCCCTCCCTTACTGTGGGGGCCTTGATCTGCCCCTCTCATGCCCCTTCCCTCCCCCACGCCCTTTTCCCCCCACAGACTTACTGGCTGGATGTTGCTCTCCAAGCTGCCGGGCTGCATGTTGGCAATTGGATCGGTATTGGCTGATATGGCTAGTTAATAACTGGTCATCGGGATTGGCCAAAAAAATCTTTATCCCTGAACCCCTAGCACTGACTCTTGTTGCCTTTCAGGCAGTAGCGTAGATATGCCAGATTCAGAAGAAAATTCTTACCTGCAGTGCAGTGGGGAAGATCTTTACTACACTATAGCACAGGATGACTTTCCTTCAGAGGTGGCTAACAGGCCTCCAGTTCCTGTTCCAAGGCCGGATGCCAGCTCCCCACCACCAGACAAAGAGCTGTACATTTCCAAAGGTGAGTCCTGTATCAGAACAACTTGTAGTCAAAGCTACAGAATACAGCTTCATGGCGCATGTATGGTAGATGGGGAATAGAGATGTACTCCAGATGCCAAATGCTGATCAGAATCCACATCTGGTTTCCCAAATCCCCAGAGTTTGGATTGTTCAGTTCTGGGGTCCTGGTTCAACTTGCAAGAGGTAACACCCCATTTTGAGATCCAGTTCTTGATCTGAGTTTCACTCTTTTGCCTACACTAGGTATATCCCAGAGTTGCAAGGCAGCTATTAGGCCAGTGGGCAAACTGAGACATAGAAACTGTGGCAGTGTGATACAGAATGGAAAGAGCTGTGGAGACAACTTGGGAGTCCTGACTCCAAGCTGCTACTCTAAATCACACTCACTTTCATCAAAATTATTAAATACCTCTGGAACCACAAGATAAAATATAGAAAAGCCATCCTTATTTGCTGTGGTTTTTCATATGATCTGGTAGATTTCAATTAAATTAAATGGAATTGTCAGGTCAAGTATTTTAAAGGCAGATTTGGAAATCCCGGACATAATATTTCAAGTACATTCTAGAAATATTATAGTAAAGCATAGGAAAGTCACTTAGGATGACCCCCAACAGCAGAGTGACACTAAAACACCTGTGGAAAAACATATGCAGACCTTGCTTAGGGCTGGATGGGTTGAATCAACTGATGTTCCAGGGAAGGAAGTTCTCATACTGTCCCTGTCCCATTTTCTTTCACAATTGTCAGTGGGGTTGCATGGGTTGTAAGGTAGTGCAGAATTGGCTTCATTTCTCATTCTTTCTCTCCTGCCTGATATGCAATCTAGTATCTAAAGAATATGTGTCTTACAGTTTTTGCACAAAAAGCCCGAAGACCTGAGAATCTTTATATCTCTTCAGAGAGGGTTAAGAAAGGTAAGTGTGGTGTCTGCACCTTGAAAAAAACGACTGACTTAGATTCATGTGTGAAAGTTATATACTGGCTTACTTCCATTGCTGGAGTGGACATAGCCACCTGCAACCTCTCAGCTAATGCATTGTTGAGACACAAATGTGTGTCTAATTTAAACTTAATTCATAAGAAACACCCCTAACATATTTTAGATTCCACCAGCACTTGGATGACCCTTTACCTTTAAGTCTTTGAGCTGTTTTCAAAGAGTATCTGGAAAGAATCTAGTTCTGTGGCTGGGGGTGGGGAAAGCTTTTTGATTCATGGATTTTGGGAGATGGGTGATTTACTATAGGGGTGACAGGCTTGCTCCTATGTGTTGATTATAAGTCTTCAAGACTATCTGTAACGGGATGCATACCAGAGTCTGATGATGACATGCTTCTGCTTTCTGGGCTATACATCTCTTCTTCATTTTGCTTTTTTTAGCTTTATGTGATCTAAAGCATTTGTAAGGGAGTATCTAAAAACAAACCCCATTGATTTCTTGGTAGCTAACAATCAGCTAAATTAGTTGCAAAGCGCTGTTAGGCCAGTCACTTGCTATAGCTGCTAGGAAATGTCAGCTGTAGGTCACTGTTACTGGTATAAAAAGTATAAAAAGAAAATAAAATAGCTTCCTGTATTGAAAAAACAAGTAGATGTACAGTCAGGGACAGGATATTCTATATATACAGCTGGTTTATCTTTCTATCAGTCAGACTTAAGCTTATATAGAAAGCAAGACTTCTGTGTTTTTTCTGTTAGGTTTATAATGCTCATTCTAGGATGCTGTTAGGGCATTGTACCCAAAAACTTATGTAACCCTTGTGGTGGGCACTGTTTGGCAGCAACAAAGGCCAAGTTCAAATTTCTGGGTACTCAATAAGTTTTTACTGTGGCTCAAGCCCCCACCCAGAAAATTGGGGCCACTGAATTTGGCTGGGGTCTTCCCCATAAACCAAACCTCCTCCTGGCAAGTAATGTAAACACAAAAGGACAGAATTATTACAGAAAACAAGGCTAAAAGAGAACAAAGGAAACACCAAATGCAGTTCAAACACTCTTAACTACAAGGTATAGTCTCTAGTTTGCACCCCCTTTGGGGAGACTCCACCCATGCCCAGGCAGTCTGAGACGTGGCGGCTTACCCAAAAGGTTAGTTCTGGGGGCCTGCACCCCTATACCTGCTACTCAGCAACAGGTTGGAATGGGGGCTACACTGGAGAGTCTTATGAGCTGCTCCTTGGGGTTTGCTGCACCTCGGGGAGTTGGTAACGAGCGTAGGTCCTTCTGTGATGCAAGGGGCCCCTCACTGCTCCCTGGGAAGCTGTAGGGCACCGATCTCCACTTCCACACGGTGGCTTTGAGGGGGTTGTTGCGGCTTCAGTCAGCATACTGCACCCCCAAAATTCCTAGTCCCAATTCCACAGCTCTGCTGGGGCAAAATAGCTTCAAAAGAACTCTGCAGGCGTATCAGCACTGTGGCTTGGACATACAACTGATCTCAGCTACACAGCTAGGCTGAGACAAAGGAGCTGCTAGCATGACAAACGGATCAGGCTCTAGTTGCCAACCCTCCCAGATTGGCCGAGGGTCTACTAGAATCGGCATCAATCTCCCAGTGACTACTGAAAGCAATCCAGGAGATTTTAATAGGATGTTTTAAGAAAATAAATTCAATTAATGACATTGCATCATATTGGGGGAAAAAAATCTCCCAGAATAGCTTCAGTCAGAGTTGGCAATCCTACCAGGCTTCAACCCTGACCCAAAACTGCCAGATTCTAATCCTGAAAGTTTGCTCCAGGGATTAATACCCCCATGGGATGTTTCCCCTTTTCTTTCCTGGGTTTTGAGTGGGATAAAGAAAGAAGGAGAGAAGAGGAGTCCCAGACACTGAGACTCTCTCTCTTTGTTCATGTAGGCTCCTGGGATCCTCTCTGGGGTCTTCCTCCCAACTGCAGCTCCAACCAGCTCCCCTTTCTGTGTACCTGGTGTGATATCACTCTAGCTTTCCCAATCAGGGCTTCCATGCCCTTCTCTTAACCAGTTAATTTAAAAGATCACTGCCCAGTCTAGCCAATTAGCCTAGGGGTCTGATCTGATCTCCCCTGCTGAGTATGTCTGAAATCAATCTTTCCCTTTCAGTACACAGCAGGGTGGGTGTACAAAAGCCACAGGTGTCAGAACACCCCAGGGGGCTTTTTTGACTACCTGCTAAGACAGCCCTGCTTCTTTTCAGATCACAAGCAGAGATGAGAAAAGATGCAGAAAACATGAGTATGTACAGTAAAGCAGATGCATATTAAACATGATCATATTTAAAGTAGAACACACTTTGAAGTACAAAATTGCTTGTACCTTTTGTGTGTCTTACACATATATATTTAACCCAGTAAGTTCTGAACCATCCACAGGCCTCACTGACCTTAGAATGGGGTCATTAGCAGTAATATGCTGCTCTTATCTCGTTGTTTTTCACTCATAGTTCTCATAATACTTCTTCATGAAGAAAAGCAATGGGGAAATAGAGCCAGAAAGAGAAGTACTTTAGCAGGCCTATGGCAGAGCTGGGAAGATACTCCAGACCTGAGTCCCAGTCCAGTGCTTTATCCACTAAAGCACTGTTGCCTTCGACCATTGCTTCAATACATTCAGTATGTTGAGATGAATGTTGGTTTAGTAGCTTGAACACTGGATATCAATGGCACCTGACACCCACTCTGCTCTAACATTGGGCAAGACAGGTTTTCTCTCAGAACTTGTTTTTCCTGTGACATTTTGCATTTGTTTAAAATAAGCTACTAAGAACGGGAACCCTCATTATTATTACTATGTGCTTGCACACAAGTGCCCCAGGTTTTGTCTGGTACCCCTCAATTTTATTGTAACACAAACAGTTGCATACATGGTCAGAGCTAAGATTCTGAAAAACAGGATGTAGATGGTGTAGCACATCAACTCATAAATGCAGTGAACATTTCTGTCCAGTAAAAAAGAAACTAGAAGCTTTATTAATATGTTAGGGGGCTAGCACTATAGTATTTAGTTTAAGATCAAAGCAAAAACAAATATTGGAATGTGTACTAATTTGCTAGATTATATATAAAGTTTAAAAAAATGCTAGGCAAAAATTAATCATAGTCAAAAGATATTATATAATTAGTTCTTTAATCATTCCAGTTTAAATGCAGCTCTTTTATTCAGATTCATAAAGCAAAATCTAGCCTTCTTGAGCATCTTGACAGTACCTCTAGTACTTCACTGTTGGTCATTTCTACACCTGAGTTAATATTACCAAACCTGAGTTAAAGTTTTTAGCTAGAGCTAAAACCAGGATGCAGGGCTGTGAAATAGAAGAGAGGCATTACCATGAACAGCTAAGAGATAGAAAAATTGCAGAAGAAAGACCATAGTGTGGACTGTCAAGACCACAGTCATTTACACTGGTGGCATGGAGAGGGATTAGCCAGAATTAGGGAGATGACAATAAATAATGAAGTCACTTGACTCCCTCAGTGCTGCCAGAATAGAAATATCACTGCCCCTCCCAGGCAGTTGGTTTTAACATTTGGGTGGAGCAAGCATCAAAGGACACCCCTGCAACCTTCCTGCATCCGCCCCTGGTTGCATATCATAGAATGCATCTAAAATGGGTCACTTGGGTTGCTGGAACCACACACTTTCCTGAGCTGTCTGTTCAGATTATCTGCTATACCTCTGCACTAATTTAAGCATGTTTTTACCTGTCCTGTGACAAAAGTCCTGGATACCTGGGAGGTCTCCGCTTGTATAATTAACATTATAGATGTAAATTGCACCAGCTCTCCTAAGTTAGCTGCTGCAGTAGGTGGAACAACAGCACCTTTCTAATAGGTGCTGGGGAAACCTGTAAGAGCCTATTTGCATTAAGCAAATGCCTGACCCAGAATGGTTGCAGACACATGATACCAACACTGGTATAAGCTGTTGTGTTTTACTGCTATTTTTGTAGGAGTAACTTTACAGTGGAATCAAATGAATTAGGCCAGTGTAGGGCTGCTTGTCATGCATTGCCTCCTCGATAATGCTAATGTAAAACCAGATTCCACAGGCATGTGTTGTGTATCCAGGCCAAAAACTGATTGCAGAAATTCAGTGACATTTTGACTTTCTCTTTTCAGAACCAGCCGTCAGGCCAGTCAGGGACGCATCTCAGTCAAGCATATATGATCCATTTGCTGGGATGAAAACCCCGGGTCAGCGGCAGTTAATTACTTTACAGGAACAAGTCAAGACGGGAATACTCAACGTGGATGAAGCTGTGCTCCATTTTAAGGAGTGGCAACTGAACCAGAAAAAGAGATCAGAATCATTCCGGTTCCAGCAGGTACGTGCTTTTTTCTACCTGTTAGCTGTTTTCCAGTCCTGATCACTCAGTGACTTCAGTGCTCAACTTAGCCACTTAGCTACCTTCCTCCAGGTGACCCAACAGCCACTGAGGGCTGTTACTTTGTGACTCATCTCCACCCTGTAAGGTCCTGCCCATCCTGTCTGTGCTGAAACTTCATGCTTGTCAGTAGCCTGATCCATCTCCCAGCACTTTGCAAGCCAGAATGAAAGAAGGCTTTAGCCAGTGTCCAGAGGTGCTTCTTTGTGACTGGCAAGATGTTCTAGCAAACTAGTTTTAGGAAAAAGCTTTGATTAGCCTAATCCCTGTGTGGAGGTCAGTGTCTGAGAGCAGCTCAGTAGTTTGCAGCAGGGGCTGAAACACTAGCAGCCATATTGTAATGCTTCTGTGTTCAAGCCTCATTGGCTTTCCCAAAATTAATGCAGCACTAGGTTGTGTTATCATCACTGTCAGTTTAGGCTGTGTCAAACTTGACTATGGCATATGAGCTAAGGCTGTGGGTGCTATTGCCATTTGAGACTCTTTTTGGAAAGGCAGGACTGTACTTCTACCCCATTCTCTCCCACAAAGGTCCCCTTGATCCAGAGTGCATCATGTTAATTCCTCTTATGTGTTGCTTCACTAAAGTCCTGTGAGTGACAGCTAGCGTCCTCCAAGCAGAGATGAACTGAGATGTTGTTTGGAATCCAGTATGCTGCTACATACTAGCATAAAAACTAATCTTCTTTCCACGCGTATGCCTTCTCCCCTGGGCAGATGACAGTGCTCTGTTCTGAAATTCTGCTTTTTCATCTACCAGTTGCTCCTGTTCCTTTCCCACCTCTGTAAGTTTTCATCCTGTAAGGCTTTGTCCCCAAGAATGCCTTTCCATAATGTAACGTCTTTATCACCATAAGATGCAAAGATTACCATGCACTGCTGTGGTGTGGCAGTGACACATCAGGTCCAGTTATATCTCTGGACTTCAAGTTCCCACATATTTCAACAGGGAGGGAGTGTCCTTTGTAAGCTGGGAGGAATAAACAGCACTCTATTACTTGTGTTCATAATTGCCTCTCTCTCCAATGAATGTGGCTGGATGGTTATTTCAGATAGGGAGTGAGCAGCACTGCAGATCCTGTTCCTTTGCCAGTGTCAATAATAGGGGGGATACAAATCCAGAAATCGAGAGATACAGGGATAAGTAAAATCTTCTCTAAATGTTTTTTTTTGAAGATTTTTAATGAAAAGCATTGGTAGCTCTGCAAAACATGACTTATATATGCAGTAAGTATCTTCAAGTACCTTGGCTCCTGAAATGCAGTGTACACAATGTGTAACCTTCTCAGAGGACTGGATTAAAGCCCATTCACACAGGTTGGCCTAGATGTTATAGTACATGTTTGACTTTTAGTGGTATGAGTTGTTTTTTTTCTGGTTCTGAGACAGCACCCCTCTCCCAAAAGGAGTATTTCTGGGGGGAAAGGGGAAGGACTTCTGGTGGCAAAGGTCAGGGGTTAGGGGGTGGGATTTCTGGTTCCGAGATGGTGACCAGGGGGAGGGGCAACCCATGTGGCCCTTGACAGCTCACTAAAACTTGTTAAGTGGCCCGCCACCCAAAATAGTTGCTCACCCCTGGCCTAGAGCCAGATTTTGCAGATTGTGTGGTTTGTACTGTAACTTGGAAACAGATTTAGCCCAAATGTATTCTTGGTGCTGTCATAAAATTGTACATGTTCACTTATCCAAATCCCTGAGAAAAATGTCTTGTGATATTCTAGGAAAACCTGAAACGGCTACGAGACAGCATCACCCGGAGGCAAATGGAGAGGCAGAAAGCAGGAAGAAATTCTGGTAACAAATTCTGAGTCATACTTTTCTTCCAGTCAATGATGCTACTAATTGGGTAACTTGTACAGTATCTAACCATTAGTGCACGCATTATAATAGACACTGTAGGCTGAAACTTGTCTGCTGGTATTGTATTAACTGCATACTAAATTGGTGTATACACTGTACACCAATTTAGTGTACAGACAGTAGTCTGTAATATATACACATAAAATACATGCCTGTATAATGTATTAGCAAGTAAAACATGGGGAATCTACTTAACTGCCTATGCCTCAGTTTCCTTTTCTCCAAAGGGAGAAGATACCTGGTTGCATGGGTAAGGATCCATATTCATAAGCATAAAGTACGATGAAGATCTATGAGTTCAAGGACTGTATCAAAGGGTTGGGCAGTTGGCATTCTGTAGTGCCAGAGAGAGTTGTTTTAAGCTCTGGTTGAGCCAGCAGTCCTGGAAACTGCAAATTGCCTAAGGGTTAAGCCAACCCTACCTTTTCACAAAGATCTCTACTGCTGCAGCCAGGGAGTACCATGCTGGTCTGTCCACTGCTCTGAGCAGTCAGACTAGCATAGAAGGATCTGCTGCATCCCTGAGGGCCCTGCATGACTGTTGAATTCTGCTGCCCATTTCTTTTTATCCCTGCCAGAGAGTGCTGAGAGGCTGCTACAGTAAAACTTATGGAGCTGCTAGAGGAGTGTGGGGGAGTCAGGGAATAGGAGAGCTAAGGCTCGTATAAAGACTGGCAGCAGTTTGGGAGAGGTAGATCTGTGCTGTTATCAGTCTTTCACACAGACTTTGGTGCAGAGGGGAGATTTCTGTTCCAGAGCTGGTAACCCAGTGGGACTCCTTCAGGGAAGTCTAATGTTGACAGGAGCAGCTGAGGAAGCCCTTTCCCATAATTCCTTGGGGATAAGGAGGACTTTGTGCTCTCGTGATGTCCCTGACATCCTGCTCTGGGGTGCACAGCTGTGTTGTGGAAGCCTCAGGCAGGTGTGAGGGTAGGAGGCTTCCCTCAGGAATCGGATCCATTTAGGTTGTGCTTAAAATACTCATCCTGGAAAGGGGCAGATTGACATGGAATTTCCTTGGGTCTTTTGAACTGTCTGCAAGTGGCTCCAACACAGCTGTAAGTACATGTGGCTTTGAAATGTTCAGTCCCCTCAGCTGCACACTTGCACAAGATAGCATGGTATGATTTCCCCTCCAGCTGCTCTGTGCACATCTGGTCCCTGGGGCATGACTGAAGGCCTGGGCAACTGGAATATATTTAAAACTGGCTCCTTCCCCTTAACTCTGTCTCCCCCACATTGCAGCCAATCTGTTAATCCATTCCAGGCTCTTCTCTTTGGGCTGTCTTAAAAACACTACAGTGTCTCCAGGTGCAGCCTCCATTTGCTCTGAATCTCTTGCAAACTTTCTGGCTACACAGTACAAACAAGGCCATCCTCTTCCATGCTCTTAGTCTGTCCCAATGTTAGGCAACCCCCTCTTGTGTCATCATCCTTATCATGAGGAGAGGCCAGGCCAAGCAGATCCTTTCTGACAACACAGCTTTTGTCTCTTGGGGAAAGGGGAATGTTGAGATTGTCTTCTGGACCATTCTGTTTAGTCCTACTGGCCTGAGACTCCTAGATCTGAATCATTAGTTGTACTCACTCTGCCTGTCTCATAATTTGCCCAACCCTTAATGTTGCCCTAGTGCTTCTCATGTACCCTGTACTTTACAAGGGGTGTCCTGGATGGAGCACTGGTCCAGTACCACTGTTCTACAGGTTGTGGGGAGGCAGAAGGGATGAAGAGAACAATTCCATGACTTGTCCAGCACCATGTAGCAAGCCAGTGACAGTCTGAATCGCAGCACAAGAATCTTGACTTACTTTGGCTGTTACCATAGGACACATGTACAAAGCATGCTGCAGTGTGGTGTGGAGATACTCAAGTTAGATCTAAGTTACAGCAAGCAGTGGAACTGAGAAGCAGAGGACATTGGCCTGGGTGGAGTACTACCACAGCTAGACTGCTTCCAGCAGCTAAGCCAGCTTGTTCTGTGCAAACTTGAGTATTTCTGTGTAACACTGCATTGTGCTGTGTAGAGACCCACAGTACTCAGCCTGGAGATGAGAGCTAGAGCACAAAGTGGCTTATTCAGTCCAGTGTGTTTCTGCTGTGCAGGGAGAATAGTGATGCTATTTGCTAGTGTCACCCAAAGGTGGTTGTATCTGATCTTTCATGGGGAACACTTCCTTGGATACCTTAAGGAAGGGACAGTTAACCTTCTGACACAGAATGACCCACCCTAGGTCAGAGGTGGGTCTGTGCTAGGACATGGCTGCTGCCCCTGCTTGTCCCCATGGTGGCATGGGGAGAGTGCCCACAGCTGAAGCCCTAGCTCTGCAGACCAGATCCAGCGGTTCTGTGGGCTGGATTTGGCCTGCAGGCCATAGGCTGCCAACCCCTGCGTTAAATGTTGACGTGAATGATGTCACTTGGAAGTATCACCTTCCCCCTGCAAGTAAGAGCAGAGCTGTTGATCAGCCGCCCTAGCCTATTGTAACGTTGGTAGAAACTGAGCTGTGAAGACAAAATTCCTTGGTGGACTCTGAATTCTGATGTGAGGGAGTTCACATTTAACCTTTTGTATGGAAGTATGGTTGTCTACAGCACTTGAGAAAACCCTGACTGTGACTGAACTATGCTTAATCTCTCTGTCTAGACTTGGAAATCACTGAGCCTATTCGCCATTTGTATAATTCTCCTGGGAAAGTAGAATGCGGCATTTATGAATATACCCCCAGGAAAAGTGCTTTCCCACCAAAAAAGGAGCTAAAGCGAGGGGACTGGAAAACAGAGAGCACCTCAAGCACGACAAGTAAGTAGGTCCCCTGGTCCACCTGTTGGTACAGGACTGAGCTCACTTCCTCTCTTTGGCTCTTGACTTAGCTGAGAGAGCAAATATTGCCCTCCCAAATCCCCAAGACTAATACTGCAACACTGACTCATATGTGATCTACCCACACGGAATAGCTATAGATATCACGCCACCCACCAAACACAGACTGGCTGCCTCAGATGTGTTTTAGAAAGTCAAAGACGCCTTCAAAATTGCTACAACAGCAGCTGTGACCAGAAGCCACAGCACCCACATGGCCTCTCAAAATCTGAGAGACTGCATTTTGTGGTGTGGGATGCTGTCTTGCCCTGACTCCAATACTTGTATGTAATGCTAGGATTGTGAGGAGACCTCCCCATACCTCAAACTGGTTTAAAAATTATAGAGGGTTATCAGGTTGTAGATTGGTACCCTACTACTGCAGAGTCATCCAAGTACTGGCACCTGAGTACTGGCAACATAACCATCTTGGAGCTGTCAGATTGGCATAAAACTTGGGATTTCAAACTGGCATAATTTTGGTGTAGCAACTGTTACAGCAATTTCCTGAGGTGTAAACTGATATTGGAGTCAGACACTTTAATTTAAATGCAGCATTGGTGATTCTAATACAGTGGTTTTCAAACTTCCCAAAGTCATGGAACCTTTCCATATTACTTCTGTTGTGAAGTCCCCACCCCTATCCTAAAGACTGATGTAGAGCCAGATGACCTGGCCAGGCAATGGTGCCCCATTACCCCCGTCCCACTCCACCATTACCCCTAGTATCTTAATGGAACCCCTGATGACCTATCGCAGAGCCCAGCGTTCCACAGAAAACAGTTTGAAAACTACTGATTTAATGTGACTGCAAGGTACGGACCTGTGAAGGACCTCCTGGAAGCAAAGTGCAGTTGAATGAGCCTGGTCTTGGGATCCAAGCTGAGTGAAATGCAAAGACCAAGGACAGGGGATTGCAGAAAGGATGAATACTTAATTAGTCTGTCAAAATGAGGGTGTGGAGAGAGCAACTGTTACAGCTTTTTAAAATTATAACACTCTGCTGCTGATTTGCTCTAACACGGGGGTTGTTCGCTTGCGGTATGTGTACCCCTGGGGGTACTTGGGAAGGCCCCAGGGGATACGCGGTGGCAGTGCAGAGAAGCAGGGGTACATGGTAGGTGGAGGGGTGGGGTTGCCACCGTGCACTGCTTCCCCGTGCCCAGGTACCCCCGCTTCTCTGCGACACCCATAGGTGGCAGAAGGGGGGGGTAATGAGGTTCAGCCCCCACAAACACTGGGCAGAGGTAGGGCCACAAGGCAGCCCGCACATGAGCTTCTCGCAGCTGCAGCAGGGGTGGGGAGGGGCATGCACGCAGCAGTGACAGAGGGAGTGGGTCTAGGGAGCTGGGGCTGGGCCTGGGGCAGTCACTTGGAGCAGGACACAGGATGGAGCCATGAGCAGCTTATCTGGGGGTGCGGCTCCTGCTGCTGCATGCACCCCAGGAGGCACAGGGGGCAAGTGCCCCCGGATCTGCACAGGGCAGGGCAGGCTGCCGCTGCAGACTGGGGCCGGGGCTGCACCAAGCTCATCCTGGCGGGGGGAGTGGGGGAGGGAGGACTGCACTGTGGAGGGCAGCTGTGGCACTGGGAGGGAGCTACA
>NW_005841831.1:4120775-4122716 GCF_000455745.1 Alligator sinensis
GTGGTGGGAGCCACTACCCCTCTCTGCACCCCCCGAACGAACCGTGGCTCTGTCCCATGCCCCACCCTGACTGTGCAGGACCTGGCAGGGTGGGTGTGGGGTCCCGGGGGCTTCGTCTCCTCCAGCCTGGTGGTTCAGCCAAAGCTGGCCCTGCTCCGGCCCCTGGCTGGGGTCCCCAGGCAGTTTGGGGCCGGTGCCAGGGTGGGGAGGCAACCAGGGCTGGGGTGGGGCTGGGGGCGATAGATTTCTTGGTGCGGGGGGTGCTGGGCAACGACCCTGGGCATGGGGCCTGGCTTGGCTTCTTCCCTATCCCTGCCGGGTCCCAGGCCCAGCCCCCACCCCCTCCACCCTGCGCCCTCCCTTTTCCCACCCCTGCAGCTGGCTGGGCAGTGGGGGAGGGGGGAGGTGCTGATTTCAGCCCCCCGCCACCCGACCAGAAGGGGGTACAGTCCAGAAGGGGTACACTCCTTAAAAAAGGCTGAAAACCCCTACTCTAACTGATCTGCTCTTTTTGTGTCTGCACTAACTGAAAACACTGCAACTTTGAATGTGTTTCATTTGATACTCCATATAGAGGTCCCCCAGGTTTTGGGCACAAGACAAAATAGTTACACTGTTTCACATGACTCCGGCTTGTGAGTGGTAGGTCTCTCCTCTACAATTTAAAAATGGTTTAGTGTTGCCTGTCCACAGTCTGACCATTTCAGTGGGCATTAAGACATAAAGGGGAAACTGGCATGAATTTTCCACAGGTAACTTCCCTATAAGTGTATGAGATTTAACAACTAGATTGTTTTTTCTCTCCTACTGTCTCCAGGCAGTGCAAGTAACCGATCCAGTACTCGAAGCGTCATGAGTGGCAGTAGTGGAATGGAAGGGGACAGCGAGGGGTGCTTTCAGCTCTGTTGTACACTGTCTGTTTGCCTTCAGTGTGCATTTGGGTCTGATCTTGTATTGCACTATTTAAAAAAAAAAAATCTACCAACAAAACATACAAAATCACAAAGCAGCTTTAGATCTTCATTACAACAAAGTTACCTACTTCTGCTGTAAAAGGTAGAAGAAACAAACTAACATGAAATGTGGTTGCTATGGGCCTCTGTGCATCCTCATGCACGTAACCCTCTCCACATCTGTTCTTACCCCTTGCTTGGTTCATATCTGTAGTCTAATTTGAAAGCTTTTTGAGGCAGGGATCTTTCCCAAGCACCTGTTCCACAAAGCACCTAGCATGCCTTATAGAATAATAAGAGCTGGAAAGGACTTCACAGGTCATAGGCACAGTGCTACTTGTAGTACATATATAAATATATTCTCTGTTACATTATAAATGGATCTTCACATGATTATTTGTCAAGTCCCAAAGTTTCCTTCCAAGGAAGATGATATACCTGTGTGGGGAATGGAATCTTGAAGGAACATAGGACTGGAAGGGGTCCCCTAGGCTTTTGAGTCCAGTCTCTTGTATTTGCAGACAACCATTAACCAAAGAGACCTAAAAATCTTCCATGCCAAAACCTCACATGCCACATCTGCAAGGCACAAAACCAGAAATGCTAAGAACACATGGCACCAGTAAAACCAGGGGAAATGAAGGCTCTGCCAGTGCTTTGACTGCATTGACAAAAGGAACTGGAATATTGCCTATTGGAAGGATCCTGGGAAACTGATTATTGCCCATACTACCAAGGAAGGTGAAAACCTCCACAGCCCTTGACAATCTGACCTATGGAAAAATGGCTTCCTAACCCCAAAGCTGGCAACTGGTTTGATCCTGAGCAGAAGGGCAAAACTCTAACTAGGAACCTCTGAGGCTGCTAGCTAGGATGAGATCTAACTGGGGCAGTGTGAACAGGACAACTGCCCCAGGCACTGATTGGGGGTGGGGGGAAGGGGGAATCAAAAATTGTGATCACAGCAGCAAGTGAAAGTCGCTGCTGA
>NW_005841831.1:4122747-4139741 GCF_000455745.1 Alligator sinensis
CTACACTGCTGAGATCTAAGACGTTAGCATGTTGTGATTGATGTGGCTAAACTTAGTTCTCTTGCTCTTTCCTTTTCTTTTGTGTAGGACAATGAAATCCCAGAATCCAAGAGAAGCCACAGTCCAGGAGCCCCACAGGTGGAGAGGTTACCTCTCACTCTGCCCGAAAGGCCTCCAAGAGTGCCTCCCCGAGGTGCAAGCAGGTAATGCATATGACTAAGCTTGATCACAAGCTTCCAGTGGGCCAGTGTCTATAGCATTATGTGAACAGCAAGGAAAAGTCCATGTGTAATGCATCCTTTCAGAGAAGTTGTGAGGCTGTTTGCAGGAAGCAAATGTTGCTAATAAATTGTGGAATTAATTTGCTCCTCCATAATACTTAGAAATGGTTTCCAAGTTAGTAATCTGACTGCAGCAATCCTTTTAGTGTGTGAGCCAAACTAATAAGTGCTGTGTTCCTGGAACATAACATGTTCCATGTTGAATTAGATTGATCCAACTAATCTAGTATCTTTCCTCTTAATACCTGATCCTTTTGAAAAGAACTCATTGTAGGCATAAGGAATTACCTTCAGTGGGTGAGCTATCTTTATACTCTGAGCAAGACTTGTTTTGTTTCGTCTCATCTCAGCACAAAAGTTGCACTACTTTGACTAAAGGGTTGCTTTTAACAATGTTTAGATAAGTTGTTACAAACTTAATTTAAAAACAACCCTTTAAGTAAACCAGCACACATATGTGTAGTCCATCTTGGGGATCCTACCTTGCATAACTGCAGAGATTAATGATATTTTTCAGCTGTTACAGTAATCCAGATACAATTGGTGACCATCCTCAGAAGCAGGGAATTCTTCATGTTAGCTCAGCTCTTGAACTAGTAAGCCAGAACCCTTTTGAAACTGCAGGTGCCAATTATATTCCTCTCATCTTTTTCATTCCAAGATCTTCAGAAGAAAGATGCTATATAAGTTCAACATTTTACCCTAACAAAGGACTCTACAGACAGTAAGCAGCCCCCAACCCTCCTGTCAGACAGGCGGCTACTATATTATTGCAACCATGTAAAGATGGAGAAGAAACAGGGAACAAATGACTTGGCCAGCATTATACCAGACTCCTGGGTTCTGTCCCTAGTTGTGCTGCTGCTGCCAGTCCTTGCTAACTAGCATGCAATACACATGTTAGATATCACAATGTATATTGTTCTTATATTAGATATTAAATATAATTTGCTATTCTAGAATTCTGTTCCCTGGTTTCTGATATGCTCCTATTATGTGTCTTGTTGCAGGCCTGTTAGCAGTGAAAGCCTTCTTCCTCCACCTGTACCCCCAAGAGGTCGCTGAATCTCAATGTATTTTGGAATCTGGGATTTTCTAGAGCATGTGTGGGGAGGGAGGGGGTGATATTTTTGGGTCTTTTACAATTATTTATAGGTGGAAGTAAGGTTATTTTCCTCCCTCGTGTATCTTTTTTTTACTGAGATATCTCTCAGCTTCTGGTGCCTTTTTTCTTGAAGGCTGTTTGTACTTCTGAATTTTAAGGAAAAACCATCTGAATTGACAAGGAGAATTCTGATGAGCTCTCTGACAGCTCTGAATCAAGATAAGGAGCTAATCCTCCCCAGTGAAGAGCATCCCAGCCACCATCCCTTTGGTCATTTTAATAATTATTTTTTAAAAAAGGATTTAATGGAAAATGTTCTTTTGCAAAAAGTTCTTTGAGACTTTATTTGAGGACTGCTCATTACAGGCTTCACAAAAGGAGTATACCAATTAATATGCTATAACTTGGACACTGGGTTCATTTGTATCAAATCCCAGGTAGTTTAGGATTTCTCTTCAAGAAGGAATCGCTAGACAATGGTTTTTGCAGAAGGACTCTCTGAAGACTATTTTATGCAAGCAAATGTTCTTGTATACATTATTTTAATCTAATTGTTTTCTTCTTCCCCTTTGTCCCTGGATGGGATTTTTGTTTGCAAGGTTCCATGTATGCTGCTTTTGGGAATGTGAGACCCCCTGACAGTGACAGATGGATTTGCTCTTGGGCACAAAGCAGCAGTTTAGGAGTCTTCTGGGGATTTTGTTACTTTAAACAAGTAGTTCTCAACCTTTTTAAGACTCAAGACACCCTTTGTTAGATTCAAGGTACCCCTTTGAAATTGCAAGCTCGTAGTTTTGACTTGTTTTTTGATTACAGAAAAATAATAGAGAAATTCTTCTGTAGCAAAGATCTCAGAAAGACCACAAATTGGAATGCTTTTAAAACTATGGATTCCTATATGAAATATGTGGGCTTATTTTATGAACCATATTTGCATGCCTAACAGTGCTGATGTTACATGACATCTTACAGCACCCTTGAAAAGATCTCAAGGCACAACAGCACACAGGTTGGGAATCACTGTTTTACATCCAAGAAGCTGACTTCTTGCATGAGGGGAAAGAATATACAATGCTCCTCTACCTTTCTTTCTCCCCTGTGCACTTTGGATTATCCTCACCAGACATCCTGAGGCTCTTTGGTTAGGCTTTATCACAGCTGATCTCCTCCTAAATGCATCCCCCTTACCAGTATTAGCTGTGTGTTTAATCCTTGCTCTTTGTCTGGGGTATGCCTTCCCTAAGCATCCTTTCTGGCAAGGTTAATCTGCAGTAGAAGCATCTCACCTGTTCAGCTTGAGAGTGTAAAACTTCCACAAAGGGCTTCTCTGTTCTGTACCCCTCCTACCATGCCAATGGCACACAGAGCAGAAACCACATGAGCCCTTATTGCAGGGGATGGAGCAGTTGTCTTTGAGACCTTCCTTAATTCTGCCCTGGCTCACAGCTGAGGAAAGAATAATGGGCTCCAGCTGTCCCTGGATGATGTGGCCCATTGGGTGTGATCCACAGCCGGCACAGGTTAGAGCTGCCTGTGGCTGTTTAGCCCAGGGTTAGAGAATTTTTTAATTTTCAGCTTATGCCCCCTCTCCCTCTCCCTTGAGTCTTTGTGGAGGAGAGAAGCCATCCCTTACCCTGGGCTCAGGAGAAGCTGATCGAATGCCTGTGCTGTTCTCTTGGGTTCCCACAACCCAACAGATAGGCAAATGGGATAAGAGTTGCAGTTCTGCCTCTCATGCAGTGCAGTATGTGGCCACTTGAGGGACCTGCTGAAGAGCTGCAGCAAAGAAGGAGCAATAGCTGTGCTCTATTTCTAGCTCACCTCTGGGCTGCTGTGGGGGGTAGCATTAAAGGTACTTCACTGCTTACCTCACTGTTCTTCAGGGCATGGGTGGGGGTGGTGATCAGGAAATGCAGCTAAGTTCACAATCAGATACAGACTCCCTTCTCAATGCAGGATTTTCCTTATAAGCCACAGGCTGCACAATCCTTTACATGTATGTAGTGTCCCGTCCAGTGACCAGGTGCGACTCTAAACACTACACACTCTGAATAGCAGTTTGCAGCATCTTGCTCTCTGGTCCTTTGAATGGGAGTGGAGGGGCAGTGACTACAGACAGCTACAGTGGTCAAGTCCCTGCCACTGTTCTAGTGAACAGAAAAAGGTCTTTTTGCTTATTGAAGAGGAAATTGATACCATGGGTGAATGAAGGAGAATGGATTAAGAAAATAAAACTGAAGATGTTAATCCAAGAGCCTGATGGTCCCTATTCAGCCCTTGCTACTGCTGTTCTTTGTATATAGCTCCTTGACATTGTGCTCTGATGTTGTCCTAACCTGCAAGCTGTCCAGTGACACCCTGGCTTCACTGGTTCTCCCTGTGTGCTGCTCTTAAACTCTGAGATCAGTGATGCAGCATTACGGGAATTAAACTGCTTTTGCATCTTTTCCAGGCACCAAGGAGGGTAGGGAGGGAACTAAAGGGTGTGGGGGAGATTACAAAGAAGGCAGAAAATAAAAAGCAAAATGTGAAAAGTGCCATGAAATTGCCAGCTCTGAGGAAAGCTTATGGCAAGGCAGTGAGGCAATGGGACTTTGAGTTTAGGCACTGCCTCAACTCAAAGTCATGAGGGATCTCACTGTGGGCAACCCTCATGAGACTGTCAAATATGCTTTCTTTAACATGAGTTCATCTGAACTCAACTAGAGAATGCATTTCCAAGCAATCTTAGCATTGCCACCTGTTGGACTGTCATTGCAACAACTGAATTGCAAATGCTGAGTTTAGGAGTGAGATGAACTATGCTTGTTCAAGCTGCTTAAGAATGAGTTAATAATAGCCCTTAAATCTCTGCTTAGTGTCTCCTTCTCTTTGAAGCTCAGAACTTCCCTATGTTGAACAGTCTCATAAATGCAAACACCAGTGGGACTCTACTAGTTTCAGGAGCCTGTTGTTGCTTTAGGAGAGACCCGAGCTGCAGCAGTGGGTTCCAAGTGCATTACAAACCTGACCTGTTCAGAGCCTATAAGCGCTGTGAGGAGATGCCTGTCTCCAGGTTGTGTTTGGGCAGGTATTCCCAAAATGAAGTTTGTTTCCCATGGCCATATTTTCCTTGTGACGTAAACTCAGTTTTAAATAGGTTCCTTTTATCTGTAGGCTATAGATGTGTTGCATATACATGCAATGCACATGGTCCCTGCCTAAGCTGCAAACTGCACCAAAATCACCAAACTGCATCCCCGCAGTCTCCAGTATTTCTGCCTCTGCTCAGAATGCAAAAATTCCTAGTTACACTTCTGATCTTTCACTTGTAATTCACTGATTCAAATGGAGTCTGGTCTGCAGTGACAGTCCGGCTGGTCAGTGAAAAGGGTTTGCTCTTAGAGAAGTGTGAATCATAAATCCCACCCACCACAGCAGATGGGTTTGCAGACAGACGTAAGGACTGAGTGAGGCCAAATTTTCCTTCCCGTCACAGGTGGTGGGCCATCCAGTTTAGAACTGACATATGCTAGCTGGCCAGTGTGAGAAAGCATGTGTCACTTCTCCCTCAGCTGTATCTTTCTCCGGCACTCTACTTATTTTTAAGTATGAGACAGTTGGAGCAATTTTTGACCAACATTTTCCCTTGTGGGACCAGTCCTGCCTCCACTAAAATCAGTGGATGATTTTGCCATGGACTCAATGAAAGTAGAGTCATTCCCTATGGAAAATGCCCATTCATGAAACAGTTTGAATTAAAGCTTAGTTTGTTACAACAATGAAGAAAGTAAATTTGACATGTGAGGCTGAGGAGAAAACATTTTATGGATTCTGCAGGCTGTGCCTAATGGAGAAAGTAAATCTATGTTAAAGTCCATCAATCCATATGAGAAAAGACATGAAGGAATACTTGTGTTCCTCTGACTTCTTATGATAGCTCTGTGTGAATTTATTTATTTTTGGCATTGTGCAATATTTGATATGAGAAGAATGCAATGTTTGCTGTTGGTCTTTTGGGAAATGTAAATGTCTTATTAAAATTGCTTTTGTATTCCTTTCATTTAAAGATTGTTTGATCAATGGGTGCTTAATGCTGTGTCTGTTTTTTTACTTCAAGCGTTTAAGTTGTTTGGGATATTTATAAATACACATGCCAGTTTTGTAGAATAAAGTTGCAATAACTGACAGGGGAAACTCACCAGTCCCTTCAGTTTGAATAAAATTTTATCCAGGTTTTCAAAAGCATATGCACATCAAATAGGAAATGTTTTTTGCAGTTGGGAGTCATATGGCACATATGTAACAATGTTGTGTACATGCATTAGACGTGGGTTGGCATGTGTGGATGGCACCAATTGAAGTGTGGACAGACTAATTTACCCTGGATAATTTGGATTGGATTTGTACAGTGACGCAAATTACATTGATATAAGGACAAGATAAACTACAGCTGTCCCAGGATAGGAAATGATATATTATAGCAGAGGTTCCCAACCACTGGGCTATAGCAGGTTGGCTGCCGGGTTGTGGCACAAGCCCTCTGCTCGGACCCTCATCTGTCCGCCTGGGCAAGCGGCTTCTGGGGTTAAAACTAAAATTCCAGGGTTAGAGTTGCATGGTAGGGAAGCCCTGGGAGGGAGGCAGCTGGCTCTGCGTGCCCTATCCTGCTCCCGCCAGGCCGTGGTATAAAAAAGGTTGGGAACCACTGTATTACAATGCCTTGCCCTTAGGTGTTGATGGGGCCAGGAACAGCCTGCAGCACATGTCTACCCCCTCTCATCCCACTCTATGGTAGCAGACAGACGACCCCTACATTGGTGTCACTTGGAAGGGTAGAGTTGTCTCTCTCATTCTTCTGAGGAGTGGCTCTCCACTAGACTCTGCAAAGTTACCCTGACTTAGGGATTTGCAACTGAAGTTCACCATGGTAAATATTTCATCCATCCATACCTTCTCTCTTGAAGAGCTGGACACAACTCTCAGCGCTGTTCTGCAGCACTAAGCCAAACAATACTGCTATAAGCTAACATGTACAAAATCACTTTGCTAATAGATATGGTCTTTTTAAACTGCGCTTCCCTGAAGCAACAAATAATGCTGCATTTTATGTATGCTTAATCCACTCTTTCTATATTTCAGTCAACTTGAATTGTCATTTTGAGTTGGTTTTATTTTCCAGTTCTCATATGCTTATGCCAGTGCTACTGCTCAGATTAAGGATAGGATGGGCAACATTGATATCCATACTCAAAATATCCAGGGAATATTTGATGGGTTAGGTTTACTTTTACAGAAAACACTGGGCGTTTGCTACTTGGCAGTCTCTCTAATGGCTGATGTGCATTTGAGTGCTGTATTAGAAGGAAGGAAACCCACTTGCTTCTGCCAGTGTTTGTTCCTGAAACTGTTCCAGTTGACTTCCATGTAGCTCTTCTGATGCACCTTGACTAACTTCTGTTTACCAATCTATTCTGTTCTAGGACTGGCCCCTCATGTATGGTTTTGTCCTAGAACGCTCACTGCTACTGCAGTCCTCTGCTCTCCCTCAAGCACAGGCTGCAGGCAGCACCACGTTGCACAGCACCACAAATGTGCACCGTGGCTTAACACAAAGTCAACCACTGTCATTGCCTGGACTATGTTGGGATGTTGTTGGTAACGCAGCTCAGGGTCCAATCGACTGGACTAAATCCCTAGAGTAGGGAAGACTTATCCTGCTATGGAATTTGATGTTGAATCAATCCTTGGTTGCAAAATTTGTTTCAGAGTCTAAGTTCCATGTTAAGGAATTGTCAGAGTGCTGAATGTGTTACTTCAGGACCAGAGTGCCTGAGGCGGGCACCTGTACCATGCAGTATTTTTTATTAATCTCCTACAATTGCATTTTAGTTGTGATGTGTGAAAGAGAGTTATATTATAGCTGGTACAATGGCTATTTTATGCTTGTGAGCATCAGACTGGAAAAGCTGAACAAAGATCAGAGTATGTTCCCTTTCACACACACCTCCCTCCACTACCACCGGAGGAACTGGGGGAAGCTATAGTTTAACTGAATTACAGAGATTTTAGTAAAAGCTCTGTCAATGCTGTATAGACAATACTGAGAGCTTGTAATCCTTTCATCAGATTTTTGCAAAGCTGGCTGGGTCTTTCCTTTGAGCTCAACTGTTCCTTCAGTTTCCTTGCTGCCCTGACTCTGCAATGGTAGCAGTTACATCTTACATTTCAGGGATTCTTTTTGGAAATAAGCTATTGGTGTGATAGCTTCCAGTGCTTCTGACTAGTTTGTAAAAAAACTTTTTAGTGGCCAGTTTAAACTATTCAGTTTAATTTCACAACAGGCACTATTCTAACAACAAAAAAAGCTTTAGCTTCACAATCCCTTTAAAATACAGGCTTATGTGGTAACAAACGGAGATATTGGCAAGACTCCTTCAGAGGTCTCTGTATTCCATTTGCAAAGTGGGTGTTCATACTCAAGCAAGGTTCTTTGCGTAGATGTGATATCTTTTATAAGACCAACTGAGTAGTTGGAACAAAGTTATTTGCAAGCTTTTGGGCACAAGTACCCTTCTTCAGGTATAAGGAGACTGCTGTTGTTCTGAGAATACCCATAATCATCACCTCACAAATCTCAAAAGGGCCTTCACCCAACAAGGACACTCCTCCAGAGAGATAGATCACACTTTTGCAAGAGCCACCTGGATACCATGCAAAGATTTGATGCAGTACAAAAAGAAAACTAACAGTGTGTGATTCGTGGGGGTTATGACATACCACCCTTCCTGGAACCTACATGGAAAACCCTGAAACAACTGCAACCCATACTAGAAGAAGACCCAATTCTTAAAGAGATCTTTCCAGAACCACCCATCATACCCTTTAAACAAGCACCAAACCTCACTAACCTCATCACCAGAAGCAAACTCCCTATGACCCAAACCACACCTAATGGATCCAGACCATGCCAGGACAAGAAATGCAAAGCCTGTCAACACACCTCTACCACTCCCACAATAACCACATCCCACAACAGAACCATCACCATTCCTGGATCTTGCACCTGCACCTCCAGAAATGTAATGGATCTCATCCAGTGCACCAGATGCCCTGATGGAAAATATGTAGGAGAAACCAAACAACTGTGTACCAGAATAAATACGCACTGAAAATCCATCAAAGACAAAAATATCCAATTACCTGTGGGTGCACACTTCTTACAAGACAACCACTCCCTCTCTGACCTCTCAGTTCTAATCCTTAAAGGGAACTTACAAAACACCTTTTGTAGACAAGCCTATCTAATGAATACAAAAAAATCATGGACTCAATATAGACATTGGATTTATGACACATTACAATCTGCCTGACATCCGATTCACTAGGTACCTGCCTGAACTTACCATTTACATTTCCCCTCCCTTCCTCCACTCCCCCTCTACCCTTTGTTTTCCTAATTTCCAGCTATTTACTTTTCTCACAGACTGCCTCTTTTCCTTCACCCACTTTCCCCCCTCATTCTCCCCCTCCCCTCACTTGTCTACCCATTGTTTTCCACCTATTTGCATTCTCACTGACCTCCTGTCACACCTTTAGCTTCTTTCATTCCCTGGAGATCTTAGAACAACAGCAGTCTCCCTATGCCTGAAGAAAGGTACTTGTACCTGAAAGTTTGCAAAGAATTTTTCCAATTACTCAGTTGGTCTAATAAAAGACATCACATCTGCCTAAAGAACCTTGCCTGCCTATGTCCTTAGACCTACACGGCTACAACCAAAAACCCTGTTCATACTCAAAAGATTGAAATACCATGCTGTATGCTGTCATATAGAGAAACTGTCTCCTACTCCTTCATCAGTATGATTCAAAGAGTGCTTTTGTCCTCAAGATCCACATCAGGAATTAGATTCTCTCTTTTCCAGCTCTGTGTGCCTAGCCTTTATTTGCCTACTTGTGTAAACGTGATTGTTTGACACAGTCACTTATTTGACATGGTCACGGACCTAACCCAAAAGTAAAAGTGTTTTGGGGTGTTTGTGGGCTGTCGTGCATAGATACTTTCCTGAATTAGAGAGTTACTAACATGGTGTTCCATCACTATTTAGAGACAATATTAAGCTGTGTTTAGTTTGACCCTTTTTAACGTTTGTTTGAACCATATTTTTGGTATAATTGTAATTTTGGCATTTTATAAGGTTTGACTTGCAAATGGCAATAAGGTGTTTGTTAGATAAGGTGCTTCTTTCCAGACAATATTATTCACACATCCAAGGAGCAATCAATGAGAATTTGCATTTGAGATGTCTATGCATATTGGTCAACCTTGCAGGTGGGTGCATACCTGAGCCATAACCTATCCCAAACAATGGTGGTGTTCATTTCAGAAAGCAAGCCCTTAGCTCAGACCCAGAACTTATCTAATCAAAGCCTGATATTTCTCACTGTTGGGCTAGGGACAGACATTCAAAAAGCTGGAGCCTGAATTGGTTCAACCTTTACGGGTTAGTCTAACCTGGCTAGGCTGAACTGGTTTGTAACTGCACAGACATGCAAGCACAAGCCTGCAGTTGCTCAAGCTAGGAGCTGGGGCACTAGAGCATGCCCTTGGCTGCAGGGGAGTTGTGCTGGGTGGGGTGGCCAGTCTAGACTGAACTGGCGAGGGGTTTCATTTCCTACTCCTTGTCCCACTGGCAGGAACCTGAGCTGGGTCTTCCGGGTGCTTCCCCTTTGCTCTGCAGCCGCGGGCCAGCATGACCCCTGATGCGCGGGGGGTTATTCTCCCCTCTACCCCAACTGCCCCTGGGGGACTGCAGCCAGGTCCGTCTGCCACAACCATTGCTAACCAGCAGAATAAGTCCCTTCCTGTCCCCTCTGCCAGATGCTGGAGGGAGGGGGAATAACCCCAGTCCCTGCCCCCTCCAAGGGGCCCTGCCAGCTGGTATCTGGCCCTCAGGTCAGGGCTGGATGTGGAGTGGGCTTCCTGGACCAGCTCAGAGGTGGTAGCGTGCTCTGAGCCCACCACGCCCCCCACCCTGTGGAGAACCGGGGGCTGCAGCCTAACAGGCAGCTGTGGGCTGCTGGGGTGGGAGGCTGCTCTGCCCCCTCATCTGCAGCAAATATCACACCTACCCAAAGAACCCTGCCTGCGTAATCACCTTTTCCATTCATTTACATTTTTATGTTCAGGTCTCAGGGAATATGTATCTATTATGTGGATGACTTCTTCACCCAGATATACATCTGTTTGACAGGGCAGGTATTTTTTTTCTGGTTTATATAAATATAAATATAAAATATATTTATATTTATATAAATTATATCTAGGAAATAGGTGCATCCTTTTAGACATATAGACCTTTAATCTTAGCTATCAGTTATTCCAAAGAGATGATCTCTCACTTACTTTCTCCAAGGCTGGGGACAGACATTACACATAAATTGGTTCAAGTGATCAGAAACTGGTTTAAACCTGTAACAGCTGCGGCTCCATTACAGCTGTTCCCCATGCCCCAGCTGAGCTGGGCTGGGCCAGGGAGCACTGCACTGAGCCCCACCTCCCTGCCCTGTGGGGGCAGGTGGAGGAGGAAGAGGAGGGGGAAGAGTTCTCCCCAGAACTGAACAGAGTGCCTCCTCCCCACCCTGTGGCAGCAAGGGCAGGGGAGCAGGAGGAGGGGGAAGGGGACAGTGTCCCCCCCAGCACTGAAAAGAGCCCCCTTCCCCACCCCACTCTCTCTCCAATCTCTCAATTCTAATCCTCAAACGGAATTCACAAAATACCTTTCACAGACAAACCTATGAACTTCACTTCATCGATCTACTGGATACAAAAAAGTCAAGGACTAACTATAGACATTGGATTCATGACACATTAGAGCCTGCCTAACATCTGACTCCCCAGGTAAACTTTCTACATGTCCATCATCTTAGCCCCCACCCCAGCAAAAATAAAAGGCAGCGCCTATGCTCCTCCACATAATTTAGAGCACAATCCTTGGAGAAGGTTGAGCATTTCACCTACCTGGGTAGCTAGCTTTCCCAAAAAACATAGACAATATTCAACACTGGATAAATTCTGCCAGTGCTGCCTTTGAACATCTCCAAATTGTGTCTCTAATGATCATGACATCAGGACCCAAACCAAACCTCTCATTTACCAAGCTCTTGCATTCCTACCCTATTGTCTGGGTGTGAAATGACATAGCAGAAACCCTTAAAAGTTTTGGAATGCCACCATCAGCAATGTCTTCAGATAATCTTCCATATCAACTGGAAGGCCAGAATGCCATCATTCAGGCTGAAGCAACCACCATCAGCATTGAAGCCAGGTTTACATGGCACACCCTGGGATAGGACATCATAAGGATGCCTGAACCAGCTCCTATACTCCTAACTTGGTGATGGTCACAGCTCTAGAGTTGAGCAAAAGAAGAGATTCAAGGACATCCAAAAGTCCAATATGAAGAAATGAGATCTTAACATCAGCACCTGGGACACTCAAGCACTGAATCATCCCCAGTGGCACTAGGATATATGACAAGGCATTAATAATTTTGAGCAAACTTGCCTCACTGTGGAAGTAGATAGCCAAGAGAGACAAAAGGAAAGAGCTGTGACCTGACAATAGCAGGATCTACTCCTTCCTTCTGAACTATTTTCCATTTCTGTAGTTAAATGTGTGGATCTCAAATCAGCCTCCTCAGTCAACTACAGACTCCTGGCGACTTTAATGGAAGACTGCCATCCTTGCATCAAGGGACTGCTTACTGCAGGGGTGGGCAAAATATGGCCCATGGGCCAGATCTGGCCCACCAGGCCATTCTATCCAGCCTCAGGGCCCCTAAAAAAATTAGTAAATTAATATTTATTTTCTCCTGGATGCCTGTCAAAGCTGACAGGAGCCAGGGGCAGTCAGACCAAGGGGAAGCCGTCAGCAGAACTGAGCAGCCCAACCCTGTCCCACTCCCAGCCATTTCACTGCTTTCCAGGCCCTGCCATGCTCCAGCACTACGTGGCTCCCAGCTGCATCTCCAGACCGGGGAACATGGGGCCATGCCGATACGTGTATGTTTGTGCATGAATGCATGCAGGCAGGGGTAGTGTGTGTGTGTGTGTTCATAGGGTGAGTCCCACATGCACCATGCATCATACACATGCACCCACATCCCCCCTCACACTGCCAGACACACAGACCTCCACACCCCATCACACACCCTGCCCCCACACACAACTCCCCACATATCCCATACCCACCCACACCCCACATACCCACACACCCACAGCCCCCCACAAACCTATATGCGCCCCCCACGATATACAAGAGTAAGACTTCATTTTAAGCTACTCTGCAATCACCTCTGTATACACTACGCAAACATGTAAATCAGGACAAAAATATTTTTTTTAAATCAAATTAATGGATGCTGTGGATGTTTGCTTTTTAGAATATAATTCAGTATTTTTCTGGTTCCGAGATGGCAAAACCTCTTGCTGAAAGGAGTATGTCTGGGGGCAAGGGGAGGGACTTTGGGTGGTAAAGTTCAGGGGTTAGGGGGCAGGACTTCTGGTCACGACATGGTGACTAGGGGGCAAGGCACCTGTCAAGGGGCAGGACTACCCATGCGTTCCTTGACAGCTTGCCAAAATTCGGTAAGCGGCCCTCTGCCTGAAATAATTGCCCACCTCAGCTTACTGTTGCAGGGTATTGTCTCCAGGGGTGGCTGTAAAGCCCCTGAAGGCCAAAAAACGTACTTCTACCCTGCTCTGTGGGCAGTCTGCCTTCATCTCACCCACCATACCTTGATGTTAGTTGTTAAAAAATGCGGGAGACTGCCCTGGTCTTCTTATAATGACTACCAGGTTTGTGGTCAAGGCCTTATGGGCCACTTGCATGGCTCCATTCCACCCCTACACCATGTCCCAAACCTCACAGATGGCAACCTCATCAGCACTCTATCATTACCCACCCAGCCTCACCACGGTCCCTCAGACCCCTTGGTCTCTCACCTGGCCCTTCTCTGGGCTGCCATACTCTGGTCTCTCACTGGGCCCCTCTCTGGGCCTCTGGACTCTTACGGCTCCACTCTATTCCCAGCCCCTCACTGGGCCTCTGGATCCTTCCAGTCCTACTTTCTCCCTTCCTTTTCTGTTAGGGTGTGGTCCCTTACCCTTCTCCCTCCACAGGGTAACCCACAAGGCTGTGGGAGCTGAGGCTTGCAGGCATCCCATGCTTGCCTTTCCCTGGGGTGGCCCACATGTGGTATTTTGTGGAGGCTGCCCCACCACAGGCAGCTCCACCATGCTAATGAGTCCCAGGAGGATGCAGTTCCAGTTCCTGCCCAGGACCAATCTCTAGGCCATCCTATTCTAGCTATCCTGGCCCCTCCTGGGCTCCTCTATAATGTCATACACTCCTCCTGGGCTGCAAGCTTCCAGGCCCAGCTCAATCTCACCTTTGGAACCCTGGCCCCCAGCTCAGTCTCTCAGACCCGTTTTTTTCCTCAAACTCTTCACCTCAGATGGTGCTGCTCTCACCGTCTTCATCCTGCACTGCACACCCCTTAATGCCCTTCTCCCAGGCTGTGGCCACACATGGACCTTCACTTTATCTTAGGCACTGGCCTCACCTTGGGCCAGTCGAGATCTTCAGGTTCCCCCAGCTCTGGCAGTCTCTGCAGCAGTATCTTTCAACTTTTTGACCCTGCATGGGCCAGTTAAGACTCCGTGTCGATCCTCCAGCTCTCAGCCCTCATGTGTGGATCTGCCCTCTCATGCACCTCAATAGGCCCCCAGCCACTCAGCCCCTCCTCTCTAGGTTCACCCAGACCCCTCAATAGGCCCCCAATTCACTCGCCCCCCTCTCAGGGCTCTAGACCCCACACTGGGTGCCCAGGAACCTCCTCCACGCCCACAGTTGCTTCCTCCAGACTATCAGCTGTTATCTCTATGGTAGCACTCCAGAGCTGCAGCTATCTTGCTCTATACATATCAACCCAGCAATCTCCAAGATATTACTATCACCTCTGCTCTCAGGGTCTGGGTTTATATCCTGCCTAATCCCAGCTCACCTCCACTCAGATGACTCCCTCTAATCAGTCCTAGCCACCACCTGCAGACTCCCTGGGCCAGATGACCCCATAATCAGCTCTGGCCCCACCAGCAGGCTGCTATGCCAGCTGCTTGCCCTCTGAAAGTGGAGGTGCCATAAGTGTCCTGCCACATTGACAACAGCTCTTAGTATCCAATAGGTTGATGAATTTTTGTTCCTAAGCTAGTGTTTTGAAGGTGTTTTGTAATTCTTGAGCGCTAGAACTGTGGTCAGAGAGGGAGTGAAAATGTTCTATCTGTGTTCTAGTGCCTCTGTCCTTTATCTTTTTGGTGTTCATTCATTCTGGTGCAGAATTTTTGACTGGTTTCACCCATAGTTTTCATACAGGCATTTGGCGCACTGGATGAACTACAGGCAACCCCCGCTTAGCACTCTTAATTGGTTCTGGAAACAATGAGTGTTAAGCGGAACCGTGCTAAGCAAAACCCATTTCCCCATAGGAATTAATGTAAATAATTACAATTGGTTACTGCCACTTCTTGCTGTGGCTGCTGCTGCTTTTCTCCACACTCCCCGCCCATCCACCAGCTGCTCTGGCACCATGTACCAGCCTGGGCCCAGCGCTCCTGCTGCCCTGCCCTGTGCCCTGGCCCAATCGCAGACCCCACACTCATGCCCACTTGCTGCCACTCACCGCTACTTCTTCTCCCCCCCGCCCCCCCGCGCTTACCTGCTCAGTGTTATAACGAAACTTGCCGAGCACTAAGTGGAATCAGGTATGTATTTAAAATGAATGCTAGTGAAATAGTGCTAAGCAAAACTGCATTAAGCAGGGGTTGCCTGTATATCACATTCTGGTATAGAGGTATATAATCTGTTGATTCTTATGTTTATTTTGTGGGGAAGGGTTGATTGTTGTAGCAATAGATAAGTTGACAAGTCTTGGATTTATTGGTAAGGAAGGGCTGGGTCTTGTGAGGTCCCTGTTGATGAGTGGGGAGTTTGCTTCTAATGCTGTTAGGCAAAACTAGGGTCTGTCTGAAGGCCAGGTGCAGTGGGGGCAAAGGTGGGAATATTTGTCTCAAGGTCTGGTCCTTTTTGAGTACAGGCTGTAATAGTTTGATGATCCTTTTTATTGGTTCAAGTGTGGCATGGTAAGTATCAATGAAGAGCGTGTGGTTGGCAGGGGTTTTCTTCTTGTATTGTTAATAGGGTGCTGCTATGTATTTGGGTAGCTCTCTCAAAGATACCATCTATTTCTCTGATGGAGGGTCCATGTTGGGTAAAGGACTTTTGTGAGTGGCATCTTTTATTGGACCAACTGCATGATTGGAATGGACTTAGACAAGCTTTCGGGTACAATGCCAGGCAGTTTTAGTTTGGCGAGATGGGTGTCAGAAGTATTCTCAGAGCAGATGTGGTGTATTCTTGTCATTCGAGTCTAGTGAAATACACTTGGGATTTCTAGGCCAAGCCACTGTGAAGGTATGAGCTAAATCCAACAGGAAAACTCCAAAAATCAGTGCGAGGGACATTTGTAGGCACCATAGATGCCTATACACATGCAGGGAGGCTGCTCTGACACGCTGTGGACTCAATTAATCAAGTCTGCTGGAGTGTGGTAACTACCTCGCTCCAGCAGGCTCCAGCATCTTGTGTATCAGCGTCCCTGTGCTGAAAAATGGTGGCAGGGTTGCCTTAACTAAAGGTTGCTCCACGAGCTTTAGTTAAAGTGCCCTTCCCGCCATTTTTCAGCACAGGGACGCTGACACATGTGATGCTCCAGACACTGAGCAGCTCTAGGAGCCACTCTAATTAAAACGCCCCCCACCCACTCCTGGAACATGTGTATATTTTTCCCGTAAGTTTAAAAACTTTTAAATTTTAACCCGTTCTCCAAAACTTCCAGAAAAATTCTGCTGTGGAATGAGACTGGAAAATGGCAACCTGAAAATAAGCACCGCAAGGGCTTCCAAATACCAGAAGCTGCACGGGGAGAAAAGCAGAAGACGGATGGAGCAGCTCAGTGCTGAAATACTCTTCCCCTTAGCTCCCACCCTGCCACTGTGAAGCGGGGCACGGGCTGCCCCGCTTCCTTGTGTTCCTCTTCTCGTAAGACCCAGATGAGATACGAAGAGAATGAATGAACTGCCACCTACGGGGTCGGACCATGGGTCCCTCTTGCCCAGTATCCGGTGTCCAGCGGGTGCTGGTCAGTCAGCACCCCCCTCACCCGGCGCTCTCCTGACCGTCACTCCCACCCGCTTCACCTTTCACTTATCCCAAGAATAGTAAGTAGATGCTACTTTCTCAGCGGCCCTTTCTCAAGGAGGTCACTTTTCTTCGGGGCAGATAACAGCCCCCACCCCGTGCAAAGGGCGGGCCCGTCTCAAGCAGGCCCGTCGCACCGCTCGTCCCCGGCACTTTTCTTGTCGTTTGTCCCAAGCAACGAGCGCCCCGCTCCGGCGGCCTGTCGTGGGGGGGGGACTTCGGGTTTTCCTTTGCTGGGCCTAAACCCACGATCGTAGCAGCGGAGCCACCGCAAGGAGCTGCCACAGCCCGGCCCGTAGACCTCTCGTGG
>NW_005841831.1:4140116-4144723 GCF_000455745.1 Alligator sinensis
CCCGGCCCTCGCGTGTCCCGCCCACGGGCGCTCTTGGGCGGCGGCTGCGCGCGCGGCGGGACCCAGAAAGGGGCACGTGCTTCGATCGTCGCCCGGGCGAGGGCAGGAAAGCTGGAGTCGTGGCTGCACGCATGCCCCTTGCTGAGGTGCTGGTGTCAACGAGTGTCACCCCGCACGTCCACGTCCTGGTTTAGTCGCTGTGCGGGGATGCGTTTCGGGGCCTGGGCAGAGTGGGGCTGACCCGGCAAGTACAGCAGGAAAAGGGGGGTTTATAACAACCGTTGCCAGCTCAGTGCAGAGGTTCCCGCACAGATTCATGGAGCGTGCTGCATCCCTGTGGGAAATCAGTTTTGTTCTGTGCGAGTGACCAGGACACCCCCTAAAGACCTGTCAGTAGGAAGGTGTCAAAGGTTGTGTCTCCAGCTGAGTCCTTGGGCTATTTTCAGATGCTGCAGAGATGCAAAAGAGAGCTAGTGTCTCAAGTTGGTTAGGGGCCGGCCATACACTAAACCTGCTCTGAGAAACTGAGGCTTTTCTTTCCACGCTGCTTTGAGTCTGGTGCTGACACGATTAAATGCGGACCTGCTTTTGAACACCAGGACATCTAATGTAGCTTTTAGGTTACGTGTTTCTTAGGAGTAGATAAGGCCTCAGGATATGAGGTCTTTTGTTTGAAGGACTTTGTTACTGTTTGACTTGAACTGTAAGTGAATAGTGCTCTTCCTGGAGGATGTTTGCACCTGCTGGAGGATAAACATGGGTTGGTTTGTGTTCTCACAGGCTTTGCTCCAAGGACAACCTGTAGTACTAGGGATAATGGAAATCTAGGAAGGTGTTGCAGTTTGACAGCTCACTGTTGGTAAAAATGGGGTATGGTTTTGATTTGGAAAGGAGGTATAATGGCAGGGCTGTGGAGGAGAAACCTGTCCAATCCCTCACTTAGGCCGATGATATTGGCCCCTAAATGTGGTGATGTGTATGTGGAATCCCGTGGGCCTGTGTATGCTCAGTAATTATCATCCTGGGCTTTCTAAAATGCATGCACTGTGGTGAAAATGGATTTCTGCAAAATGAGTGGTGTTGCTGAATCACTTCATGACTGAGATGAACTTCAAGATGAAATGTTACTGGGTTTTTTTTTGTTTTTTTTTTTGCATAGTACAAGGACTCTTTCTTATAAAATAAGATGCAGTTGAGGCACAAGTTTAAGGGTCTTCTTTAACCATCAAAGTTACTTCATTAGTGGAGTTTATTAGTAACAGATGTAATGTTATATGAAAAGGATTTGTAAAATTATTTTGTATTCTTGAACAGCTAGTTGATAAATCTCTTGGCTTCAAAACCTGAATTTTCTCAACAGCTTAATATAAATGTTGCAGTCATACTTGCTGCTTATTCATTTAAAATGGCTTTTTGTATGCATTGCATGATAAGCTTAATCTTTGTTTTTAATTAAAAAAAAAAAAAAAAGGTTGGTATTTAATGACCAAACAGTACCTAATTAGGAAGCTGTATAATGCTTATACATTTTTATAGGTCTTTCAGAAGCACTTCATTGGCTTATCTCTTCTTCCATAGAAGTTGGTGGGAGTTTTACCACTGACCTTAGCCATAGTTAAGTCAACAATTGAGCATTTTTGAAAAACACATTTTAAGTGATTTGGGCCTCAGATCTGCTGTTGAATCTGCTTTTATGGCAAGTATTATCTTACAAGGAACAGTTTGTAGGATTGGGAGTGTTACCTTGTATATTTTCCAAAACTGAAATGTTTGGGCTTTCTGATAATTGATGCTTTTATGGAATGTAATTATGCCTAAAACCCACCATGAAGGTTTTACATTTTGCTTTCTTAGAAATTAACAGTTTGCGTGGTTCTTAGGTCATCAGGTTAGTTTTCACACACTTAAAGCATGGAATTTGTACTTTACATTTTAAGTTTGTCACAGTTTGCTCTGAGTTACTAGAATCTGTGAGATTTATTCCAACTCCTTTTAATTAAAGTGATGTTTTAGTTTTGGAAAATACTGCTTTAGTCCTGCCATCTGATAGACAGCTAATGGATATGAGAGGATGAATATTTTGTAGATCCTGAATACTATTCTCGTCTTTTGGAAGACTTTTGTCTTTCCTTTAAAGAAAAAAGGCGGGCAAATGGACAAAAATCCCACAGTGTTCACTAGTATACTGTCCATGGCTATTTGTTTTCAGTAAATCAAAAGCTTACATTCTCACTGACTGGAAAATGGTCTTTTATTTTCTAGTAACACACAGTATTATGTACAGTGCTGCTATAATGGCTGCTATTTCTGCAACCATGCACCTTTTTTCTTAGACATCCCTAATCACAGGCATACTTGAAGCACTGTTGTTAGGTTCACAACGCTGTCTGTTTTTGGTTGCAAGTGATTAGTGATTTTTTTAAATATTATTTTTTAATGTGCTGTGTAAGACAGTTTACAGTATTAGCTGAAGCAGTAAGAGATTGTGGTGGTCTTAACACGTGAATGTTCACCTCTTATTGATTCTAGCCAGAATCATATGAAGAAATTGGCTGTTTACACCACTGAATTTCTGCTTTATAACTTCAGGAACATGCAGTTTTCATAAACTTAGTCTAATTGTTGGAAGAGAGGATTCTCAGCATTGTCTTAACAGATTCCTGCTAGAAAAATATAAATGTGCTTGCAAAAGTCAAATGTGAGTGGATTATTTAGGCCAATGGTTTAAAGTTCTCATAATACAGAATGTGCCATAAAACTCTTATGATATCATTTAAAAATAACTGCTATTTTATCCCTCTTGGGCAAGAATGATGCAAAGGTGGTCAGATGCTAAGATTTACATATTTAAAGGTATTAATGTAAGGGAAGAGAAACTGGAACATAGTGCAGCGATTAAAATCTTTACAGTCTAAAGGCAAATACAGCTTTTAAAGGTCCTGGGTTGATATGACATTGCTAGAAAATAAATCAATTTAATTTGTAGATTGGTTTGCTAACTTATCTGTGGGTCCTTTTTTTAGACAGAATTATTGCATCAGCTTTTTGCCCACACTAGGTAAACTTGGACAACTTTTGAACACTTAAGCTAGTAACTGTTGTAGATAAGGTGTAGCTGTTTTTACTAAAATGTTATCTGATTCAACACTGGTTAAAGTAGGGACTGCCCTATTTTTGCTGTCCAGGCTTAAGTGAAGTGCAAAAATTAAACAAGTGCTATACATGCTAAAGAGGAAATAAAATTGTAATAAGTTTTAAAATTTCTGGTTTACTAAATGAGTAAAGAAACTATTTTCTAGATGGACTTTTAATCTGATGAGTATATTTAAGTTCTATAAATTCAAATGTTTTGTTCCAAATTCTTCATTTAAACAAATGTTGTTATAACTTAGTGCAGGTAAATACATTTACAAAATCAGTACAAAAAAGCACCATTTTACCTGACCAAGACATGTGAGGCATGCATTTTTCAACAACTAAGTGCAGGCAAACTTTGTAAGCAATTCCTGTTCTCAGGCCTCTAGAAAGGTAAGTAGGCATGTGCTTTCAGCCTTTGCATCTAGTTCAGATCTTTCAGATCTGTGTTTCCAGAGCCACAGCAATTAGCGCTGCCACTGCTCTCCTGCCACCAAATGTCCAGACCCATGGGGGAGCCCCATGGGCTGGATGACATAGCCCAGTGTACCGGATCGCATTTCTGTGGCTGTACCTGGTATGCCAATCCCATGCTGGCCCTGTGCCACTCATTCAGTCCATGGAGCCAGAAGATTGAGTGCCAGTGCTCTAGAGCAGCACTTCTCAACCGGTGGGTCATGACCCAAAAGTGGGTTGCAAGAATATATTAAAGGGTCACGGACAAACTGTAAAAATGGATCAACAAACTTTAAACATGGATTTTCTTTTAAAGGAGAAAAATGTGGGAAACCCTGGCTTTCCTTGCAGACTAGAAGAGTTCCAGTCTGCAAGGGGCTGTTTGAGCCCCCCCAGCCTCCCCCTGTTCCCCACACTCCCACTTTCTGTCCTGCATGCTGGCGGGGCTAGGGCCTGGGGGCGGAGGGCAGCAGGGTGGGAGTGAGGGGCACAGGGTCAGGACTGGCTATTGATGTTTACAGCTGGGTCCTGGTACAAAAAAGGTTGAGAACCATTGCTCCAGCACAGTTGATTCCCCAAGGATGTGCTGCAACACACCAGTGGGCTGTGATAGTAGTAGTGGAAGTGTGCTCCAAAAATGGTACTTTTTCTTCTTTTTATTTTAAGCTGAGGGCACAGTGTCTGTAGTGCAAGGTGCACAGCAGTATGCAGCAGAGTCCAGCATGACTATACCCAAGGTGTACAAAGGATGCAGTGCTGGGGGTTTGCAGATGTTCAGTCCTGGCACAGTTCTCCAGCAGCTGGAAACTGCATGTATGCCACAGCTGGGGAGCCAGGGGTTGGGAGAAGCAGGAGTGGCACTGAGACCAGACATGTGCAAACTCCTGGCTTTATGCCTTGCATGCATCCCAGGGACATTGCTGCACTGCATATTTGGGCACTCAGCACTGCATTCTGCTGTACCCTGCTCTGCTCTGCACATTCGCTCGCATGCACGCACGACCCCCCCCCCCCCC
>NW_005841831.1:4144733-4157127 GCF_000455745.1 Alligator sinensis
CCCCCCCTATCCCTTCTCCTTCTGGGCTGGTAGGTGCAGGTCCCTGTTCCAAAAATTGTCCCTGTGCCCCACTCCTGGCCCAGCCATGCCTGCCCTGCATATCTTCTCAGGGCAGTGTGGAGTTTGTTTACAACCTTCTCCTTCCCCCTCAGTCCCAAGGCGAATGATAGAGTGGCTCCATGCACCCTTTTGGTGAGGCTGCTGTTCTGCTTCAGCCCTGCTTCTTCCTGATGCCATCTCCCCCAAGGAGAACTTTCCCCATGCCTATGCTGACACCCCTTCTGCCAGCCCTCTGCTCCCTGACTACAGCACATGTCCAGCTGGGGATCTCCTCCAAGATCAGATGTTTGGAGACTGCATTCATGCTGCTGCAGCTGCTTCCCCCTTCCCCTCCTCCCTGCCTTTTGGGTGTAAGAGTGAAGTGTACTGCCAGTTTTAATCCAGAGTAAAAAGTATCAAAAGTTTGAGAAATGCTGCTTTAGAGTATATATCAGCATAGGCAACATGCATAATGTGTACATAGCTATGGGTATATGAGACAGCCACACTTCTTTTAAAAATTCTTGCAGAGGGGTGAACGGATGCTACTGGAGATAATTTTGCCCCACTGAAAGTAGAGACTTGAAGAAGAAATCCCTGATTCATTGGATTCTAGACGCGCACTGTGGAGATCAGCCTTTATCACTGGTGCTTGGTCTATACTGTAGGATCATAAGGCACTGAGTATTAGAAATGTAGGTTTATGACACATTTTGTTAATTATTCTTCCTTGTCCTTCTGGCCTTTCTCTTTTGTTGCTGTTTCCTGGCTGCTTTATGCTGACATTAAAAAGACTGTCATGGTAAACTTAATTTCCAGCATCTGTAATGGGAGTAAGGGAAGGAGACAGCCAAACATCTGAAAAATGCAACAAGGGATGAAAATACAGATCCATGCCTCTGAAGCATTCTGGTGTGTTTTTGGGTTGATGTCCCTGTAATTATGCATAAGTTTAGCGCAAAGCTAACTGTGACACTGACATTTATCTGGTAGGTGTTTGCAGGAAGTATAAGAAATCAAGACTCTTTTTGTGCAGTACTCATTAGTCACCAGTGTATGGACTTCAGGATATTATTGGTTAAGTATATCACTGGCTAATCTTGTTGCTAATTTAATTTTAAAAAAAATCCCAAAGAGTACATTAAGGGAAGGATTTATATATTTCCTTTTTAACTTGAAGGGAGTGTCCTAAAGGGGAGTTGATAATATTAATGGCCCAACCTGAAGTTGGCCTCAGTATTGCTGTATTTTCTTACAGATGATAAATGTACATTTGTATGGGTTGATTCTAGCTTCCAAATGGCACGTGCATCAAAGTTCTGAGCAAGCTATTGGAACCATATTGTTCTGCTCAGACTTGCATTAAAAAGTATCACATAGATGTTCCTGGCCATGATAGTCATGCTGACTAAAATCTGGTTGTACCTGTATTGTGGACTTTACCAGCCCTGTGTTGATAATGGGCATTTTTTCCCTGAAGTTTAACTTCCAGTTTGCAAGACTGACAAAGCATAAGCTTGTGTTTATGTTGAAACTTGTCTGAGCTGCTGCCACATTTCTGGGCAATTGAAAAAGATCATTACATTCTCAACATAATTATGGACATTACAGAACTGAATTCAAACTGAAGAAAACGCTGCTAAGCTAATCTTGCTGCATTTACAGAATAGACATTATATTTCCTTCAAATGATTGTGTATGAAAGATGTTTTTCAGATGCTTCTTCTTCAGTTTAATATTCTAAAATGAAGCTGCATATATTGGGTATTGTAGCATTTTCAAGACATTTGTTCAGGCTTCAACCTTTTATAAAAATTGCTGTGTAATCTTTCTGATCTTAGGAGTCCTTGGAACATGTGCAAAAAACCCAGAAAGTTGTCAGATATGCCAATGTTGAAGATACAACATCTAATTTTTTCACTTCCTTGCTGTTTTCAGCATCACCTTTTTAGTGGTCCTATGTACTGAAGCATTCTTGTTAGGACTCTTTGGATCTGGAAGACTTTCTTTTCTGCCTTTTGAGGGTAACATTTGTCTTTTTTTGTGCAGACTGGGGTGAAAGGGAGTGAAGAATGTATGAGTATTTCTAGAATAATTTTGTCCTTTGCAGCAGGTTAAATAATTGGTTTAAAGGATGCTGTGACTGTTGATGGAGGTTGATTTTTTTTTTTTTCTTCAAGGCAGAGGCTAATCTGAAATTGCATTTTGACTAGTCTGTGCATCTGTTTACATATTTAATTCCAAACAGGAGTACATCTGTGTAATGAAGTAACCTTTGGTATATAATTTAACAGAATCAAATAGCCTACTCTCCCATGCTTTAAGTCATGACTGGAAGCCTGAATTCTTTTTCCTACCTTATTCTTTAGCATAACTTATTCTAGCGGGGATCAACCTTTTTGACAGGCATGCAACAGATTAGTCCTGCACCCTTTCTGAGTGCCAGTCCAGTCTCCTTCCTCTATCCACTTTGCTGCTTTGCTTTCTGCCCTATTTGCCACTATGCTGCTTGTCCCTTCCCTGATCTGCCACATGACATACACGCAGAGGCTGCCTGTGCCGCTTGTGGCACATGAAGCAAGTTGGCCCCCTCCCCTCCCCTGCCCTTCCTCTCCTCTCTCTCTCTCCCCCTCCCTTCCTCCCTCCCTCTGCCTGTTCAGTGCAGAGAGAGGTAGTTAGCCATGTTAGTCTGAAGTCAGGCAGAAGGCAGGGTAGCATCTTAGGGATGACCTGGTATAGAGGTATAAGCTTTCATAGGCAATAGCCTACTTCCTACTCCTCAGGTGTTATGACTGGACTTGTAGAAAGCAGGGTTTACGTTCCCTTCTGTTTAGAACCCCTGCTTTCTGTAAGTCCATTCTATACGATCTTATTAAGTAGGCTGTTACCTAGGAAAGTGTGTACCTCTGAATGAGTTAATTCAGACTTACTATTCACTGCAAGGTGCTATTGACCTGCCTATGAACCATAACAGGAATCAATGGGATTTTGATTTGTTCCTTTGTGCTCAGAGATCCTAGATAAACCTGAGGAATTGCTCACCTGTTCAGTAGCTTCTTTCATGCTGGGTTCTGTTTTATCATACTGGTAATTGCATCTATTGGAAGGGCTTGTGATGAAATGTGGTTTATAGTTACAGTATGGTAAGGATACTTAGTTTTGTATCCCAATCCAGCAGACTTTTATGATGTGGTTGAGTGATACGTGAATAAAGTTCTGCCATGAGAAGGCAGAGCTTGTTCTAAATGGGCTGGAAAAAGCAACAGGAAGAAGTCGGGGGTCAGGTCCCCTAACTTGAGGGAATATGCTATCTATTTGTACTTTAGCATATGGGATGATGAAGTGGTCAGGGTGGATTCTTGTGTTCTCCTATATGTATAGTGAGCAGTATTTGAGTTATTTAGCTGAAATTTCAATCAGAATAAAATCTGTAACCCTTAATAGCTAAAAGGGGTGCAACAAGAACATCAGAGTTGTTATATGCGTTAGGGAGCAAGAAGGAAGTTAGGACCATCTAGGAACATAGAATGATTGGTAAGTAGGGCCTGACTCATGAGTTGAATAAATACACCTGGGAACTCTCCAGTTCTACACTGTGTCCCTTGTGAGAGCTTGATGGTCCTGATACATGGGCACAGTAAATATGAGCTTATCCAATTCAGAAGAAATATTTCTAGTCAGTGTGCTATTTAATACTCTGCATCCTCTTATACCCGGAAGTTAAGGGTTGATGGGATGGATTTGAACTCTGCAGGAGGGCCTTGTCTGGGTCAGAACTATGACAACAGTTCATGCAGCTAATGGGCACAATCTTGTTTTTAGTAGATTAAAGAAAACCTGGCAGTGGTAGACTTAATATATACATTCTTGGCCTTGGTTCCAGGTCAGTGATTCAGGTCCCTCAGTTTTGCATACTGAGCTGTGACTGTATAAGTGCAGCTCTGAATATGTAGCGCAACTGTGTGGGAATATGAGCACACCTATAGGGGAGTACTGCATGTAAGTCCAGGGATGTTGAAACAGTTAAGTTTGAAGAACAGGTACCAATACTCTGGCAGCCAGGAAACTGAAGTCCATCACATTGGCTTCCAGTGCAACTCTGATTCTAGCCAAAGTGCCAGAGAACTTCTTACGCTGGGGGTTGCATTTAAGGAGTCCTCTTCACCTTTCCTCTGAGCAGCACCACCACCATCGGCAGAACAGCAATAGATGTCACTGGTTCCAGAACTCTTCTGCTTTTGTCAGACTGCTTGTTCTTCACTGATGCCAGCAGAGAGCTCTCTGTGGGGATGCTGAAACAACACCTCAGGGTGCACATCTATCTAGAATAGTCATTACTCAGAATCATTGCAGGATGAATGGGTGTCTTATAACCTGGCTAGTAACAATACAGTTTATACCCCTCATCTTTTCAGGTTCTGTTGGAGCTCACCATCTCACTGGTTTCAGTGATGGATCCTATCACATCTCTACTAGGAGAAGGAAATCCTTTTTTCCTCCAGTGTTGGTATCCAGAGTGACTTCCTCAAAAAGTTGCATGGAGAGTAATGGACTAATTGCAGGGGATGCTACTCCTGTCCTTGCTTGAAAAGTCCTTTTCTTCCTTGATAAGGTGACTAGTCTGGGTACATACTCGTGGTAGCTGATTCTCCGCTTTTGAGGAGCTCTTATTCTGTATTGTAGATGCACAGCATGTTGAGTTGATCAAGAAAAGGCCTAACTGATTACTGAGTTCCTCAAGACCAAGCTCCCACACTCTGCCCAGATGGGTTATGTTAGGACCGGGGCCAGTTACTACAACCAGACACAATTGCTGCAGCTGGTGGCCCTGGTTGCTAGTTGTATGAGAACAATGGAAAAGAACAGCTCTCCAGGGTCTTTTGATTAAAATCATAAAACCATTTATAAGGAAGACCCATTCCAAGTGGAATATATTTTTCTGTAAGGGTGGGCCGGCACAACCTTGTGCTTGAACAGACCTCAATTGCTAATAGTTACCTCTTTCCCCTTAAGACACATTCTGTGCATAGGGAGGTGCAGTATTGGCAAATCCATTATGCAGGCGCCTAGGCTGGGAGATCTGACAACAGATTTGGAAGATCAAATACTCCCAGATCTGTTTAACTGATGGAGTTCATGGCGCTCATTCCTGTCGTCCTGAAGAGAACTCTGCTTTCCAGTTACTTAAAGCAGGATCTACACTGGCATCTCCTTAAAGAGCAAATCGTTGATTTGCTAAACCATGATTCTTCAAGATGTTGTCAGTGTGGATTTATGACCTGCCCCTGTCCTTGCTTTGAGAATCCTTGGCAAACATGGACTTTCATGCAAGGGATGGTGTGGGTCATGCATGCATGCTCTGAGACAGGAGACAGAGGAGGCAAATGGTGCATGTGGAGCTTTGATGTGGTTGTTGAAAAGATTCCAAGTAAGTGTGAATATACATCACATGCATGAAGTAGCGTGGGGTCCATACGGTCTACATCATGGGTGCTTAACCTCCACCTTGTGGAGTCATGGTATCCACCCTGCAGGGCTACCCACAGGTCAGGAAATTTGGCAGCAGGAGAGTGATGGCTATTAAGAAGGCCACCTTCCTGTGCTGCCAAATTCCCCAAACCCTGCACAGCAGCAGGCTGGTCTGGGTCATGGCCCCTCCCCGCTGCAGCTGGATCAGAGCCAGGCCATGTCCTCCCTCTCCCAGCAGGGTTGGGTTGTGGCTAGACTGCCCCCCTCACGCATGGCCAGATGGGACCCTGCTGCAACGGTACTAGGTGCTTTGGATCTGGCCTGTGGAAGGACCTGGCACTGCCCATCTGGCCTGCCAGTCAAAAAGGTTGAGTACTGGTCTATATCATCCTCATGAAGAACCAGAATTTACTGTAGAATAGTTTACATAGGGTTGTAGAGTCAATAAGCTTATGAGGTGAATTCTGTAGCATGGTTCATTTAATTCTTATTTTCTATTTCAGTAGGGTTTTATGTGGAGAAAACAGTACGACTTGTCACAAATGAAATGACACCTCCATTCCCCCTCCCTCCTCTCCCCCTGCTAAAGACCTTACAAACTAAGTTTATGAATACAGTACAGTTACAGTAGTGACCGGAACATAGTTTAGAGATTCTTGAGCTATATTTAAACTACTTGCAGTGGATGCTGGGAACGTCTAGCTTGGGATATGCTAATTTATATTGTTTCTGGGGTGGGGTTTGCAAGCTGTGCAAGCCTCTGGTGCTAGTTAGGCTGGAGTGTTGATATAGAATACTCAACTTGGGGAGTATATTAAAAGGGCAAAACTTTTAATAGAATAGATGCTTCAGAACATGTTTTTCTGTTTGTTGTTCTCTATTTACTTGTAAGTAGTCATGATTTCATAGTTTCATAGTAGCTAGGGTCAGGAGGGACCTGAACAGATCATCTAGCCTGACCCCCTGCAACAGGCAGGAATGAATGCTGGGTTCACAAGACCCCAGACAGGTGATTATCCAACCTCTTGAATTTGCCCAAGGTAGGGGTGAGGACCACTTCCCTGGGAAGTTGATTCCAGATTTTGGCCACCCTAACTGTAAAATATTGCTGTCTGATCTCTAACCTAAACCTATTCTCCATCAGCTTATTACCATTGTTCCTTGTCACCCCAGGTGGTGCTGGGGAGAAAAGGGCTCTATCTATTTGCTGTTCATCTCCCCTGATGAGCTTGTAGGCAGCCACTAGGTCTCCCTTCAGCCGCCTCTTAATGAGGCTGAACAGGTTCAGGTCCTTCAGTCTCTCCTCGTAGGGCCTGTCCTGCTGCCCTCTCACCAAGCGGGTGGCCCTCCTCTGAACCCTCTCCAGGCTGGCCACATCCCTTTTGAACCTTGCTGGCTGCAGTCTGGCATTGGCGGCTGATGTTCATCTTGGAGTCAGTGATGACTCCAAGATCCCTTTCCGTCTCTCTGCTTTCAAGAAGGGAACTCCCCAGCCTGTATGTATGCTGTGGATTCCTTCTCCCAAGGTGCAGCACCCTGCATTTGTCTATGTTGAACCCCATCCTATTCTCATCTGCCCACTTTTGTAGTCTGTCTAAATCTAGTTGCAGCTTCTCTCTCCCTTCAAGTGTGTCCACCTTGCCCCACATCTTAGTGTCATCAGCAAACTTGGACAGCGTGCTTTCCACCCCCTCGTCCAAGTCGCTGATTAAGGTGTTAAACAGCGTGGGCCCAAGGACCGAGCCCTGGGGCACCCCACTGCTCACATCTCACCAGGTTGAGTACAACCCGTCCACCGCTACTCACATTTTGCCAGGTTGAGTACAACCCGTTCACCATGGTGGCAGCTTTTCTTACTCATTTAAAATTGGTCTCTTTCCTAAGGCTTAATTAACAATTGGTCCTTAATACAGTATAATTGAGGTGGTCAGTATAATTGAGGTGGACAGTATCATTGTTAATCTTCCGCATTCTCAGTTTTACCCTGATAAATTCCCTGATTTATTTATTTATTTTTTAAGTCATTTGGTTTTTACTGCTCTACACCCATTTTTCAGTTCAAATCCCTGTTAACCAGTACGAGTGGAGAATGGCCCCAGGTCTGTGCAGGACAGGGCAGACTGCTGCTATGGGCTGGAGCTGGGCAGCAGGGGCAGGACTGGACTGTGCTTGGGGTGTGTGGTGGCGATGCTGGGATGGGGGCTATGCACCAAAATTCACTATAGCCTCCTCAACCCTCCCTCCCAGCACTGCTGCTGCCTGCCCTGAGCAGAGCACGGCCCAACCCCCCTGGCAGGAAGAGCCCAGTGTGGCCCCAGGCCAGCGCGGCAGCCTGGCCCACTGTGCGCCGCACAGATCCAGGGGCACCCCCCCATGCCCCTCAGGGTGTGTGCAGTGGCAGGAACCATCCCCCAGATGAGCTGTGGCTCTGTCCTGCACCCCACCCAACCCTGGCTGGGCAGCCCCTGGCCCAGCCCCACTCCCTTCCTCAACACAGGGGCCTTGATCTGCTCCCACACACCCCTCCCTTTCCACCACAACAGACTTACCAGCTGGACACAGCTCTCTAAGCTGCCGGGCTGTGCTCCTTGCAGCCTGTGTACTGTGCTGCAGCTGCACGTGTGTACAGGGCAAATGCACGTTGGGCACATTATCGGCTACATTGGGCAATAAAAAGCTGATTTCTGTTGCACTCAATTTTCTTTATATCGATGCCAATCCGATATCAGATTGTTATATCGCTGCACCTCTATAAATCAGTGGTTTCCAACCTTTTTAAACTTGAGGCACCCCTTGGACAATCTAGTTTTTAGTTTAATAAATAAATACATAAATAAAATAAGCAAAAACTGCAGAAAAATAATAGAGCAATTTTTCTGTTGCAGAGAACTCGGCCGTGGTTTGGACACTGTGGATTCCTACTTGAAATCTCTGGCTTTATTTTGTAAATCAAGTTTGTGCACCTAACAGTGCTAACATTGTGTGGTGCTCCTCATCACCCTTGAAAGGATCTCGCAGCACCATGGTTGAGAAAATCACTGCTTTAGACTACTTGGGTGTATGAGGGATATTATCACTGCAAAATGGGTACATGGCCTACACTCAACATTTACGCTGATGGCCGTGTATGGCTAGATAATGCTTTCTAGATCAGACAGTCCCTTGTCCAAAGGTTTTTTTAGCCTAAAATACATTGATTAATCTGTTCTTGTTGGAATCAGGCATTCTTTTCTCTACCGTTGTCATGTCTTGGCTTTCTACTTATCTTAATGCTTTCTTTGTTTGGGAATTGTGGTAAGGGAGTGTGATAAACATTGAGGCGTTATTTCTTACTGGAATGACTGCTGTCATCATTTTGCTCTTTGAAGCCTTGAGGCTAAATTGGAGGTTATAAAATAGGATGTTTCATGTGTCGAATTATGAAGTTTCTTGAGGACGAGGAAATGGCAAATATTTCACTGTATTTTAATGATTGCTTTTGCATTTTTTGTTCCTGATAGATGGGAGGATGCTAGTAATTAGGGCTTGGATACAAAGGTGATTGATACAAGCATCTTTCCAGTAATTACACATCTTAAATAAGATCATAGTTGTTTGACCAATAAGCTTGGAAAAATCTGATATTCCATCCTCATTTCATCTTTGAGGTGACATATGTATTGAGACGGTGGCCTGAATTTCCTTATTCAGATAAAAATGGATAACTGTTTTCAGGCTGTGTTCCTTGGAACCCTACTACCATCACAATCTTCATGGAGAGGAAAGGACTGTGTATGTAGGCTGAAATCCATTCTAATATTTAATTGGTCCCTTTCCTTTCCAGGCCAGGATGACAGCACATTGGGGTCAGCATGAAAAAAAAAACAACATTGTCACTTGCTTACATCTCTGTTCTCTTTTGTATTATGTTAGCATTTAGCAACTATCTAATTGTGCTAACCAGGCAGTACCCCAAAGAGCTGACCATGTAATCACATAATTTACAATCTGCTTGGGGGATAAGTGGAGGAATGAACATACCACGAATGTCTGTCTGGCAATCTTTTATTGCTCTGAAACACAAAAGTGAGGCTTTGGTTAATGTCCTTTTAATACTTGTGTATACACAATATTTCTTGTGTAAACAATCTGGATTACTATATTCAAAGTTGAGCTGCAGCACTTCTAAGAAAGGTGGCCATCCCCATTCTGTAACAGATGAGCTGCAAATAAGTGCATTATTAAAATAGTAACCAAAAGATCATTTCCTTTTTCTCACAGCCAAAGAAATGTGTTCAGAAATCTCAGAAAATTGATACAATTCATAATTGTTGTTATGGTGTTTGTAGCTGAGATGATGCAGGGGAAGACCCTGCATGCAAGAAGCAAGATTTCATAGTTTCATAGATGTTAGGGGCTGGAAGGGACTTAACAGATCATTGGGTCCAGCCTCCTTGTACTTGAGCAGGAAAGATGACTGGGGTCAGATGACCTCAGCAAGGCGGCCGCTAAGATGCTTTTTTGTGAGATTGTCTTTTATTGGACCACTTTACAGTTAAAAGAGATGTTAATCACGCTTTTGGATGCAAAATGCCCTTCCTCAGACATTACCTCCCAAATCTTTCCCCACAGTTTGAGTGGAAGTTGTACAAAAACTGTAGCTCTGTTTATGTGCTACCATTTTTATCTTTTGTTCTGCTAGAAGAAATAGTATTGTGCTTGGGTCTTGAGAGATTAAAAATATTGAGTGAGGCCTGGAAAATTGTAGTCAACAGCTTTTAGATATAGAAGTCAAGTGAGGCATTACAAAAGGAGAAGATAGGGTAACATGTCTCTATTTCCCAGCAGAAGCTGGGATCAGTGTCTTGGTTTTTAGTTCAAGAGCGGATAGTGAGGGGAGCTGTACTTTTTCCCTTCACCTCAAATTCCTTCAGATAAGGGTCTTTATGCTGCACTCATATGACATTGCATGTGTTGCTGTAATGAGGATTTCTTGCCTTTTTTGTTTTCCTCACAGACTTTTTCTTTATTTCTGCAAAATTTCCAAAATTACCTCTGTGGTGGTGGTTTCTTTCCCAGGCCATTAAATAAAAACTGAGAAGTATCTGGTCTCTATTACTGCTCAGAATGCAACAGTGAAACTGTTCTGATATTTAGTATTTTCTGTTGGTGTTGCTCTGGAAATAATAGCATACTAGGCAGATTTGGAGATGTGTTTATTGGGAGACTGGCATGACTGCTCAGAACATGTTGGCTTAAATCCATGAATTAGAATAAAAATACTTATAATCATTTGTACCTTAAGTATTTTGAGTACCCCATATTGGTCTGCAGCTAATTATTTTGGGCTCCCTTGGCAGTATAAGTTGATTATTCAAAATAAATGGGATTAAGGACCTTTATTCAGTATTTGAAAGAGAGAATGTACAGTTATACTCAATGTCTTAATTGTGCAATAGAAAATGCACTTTTGTCTAACTGTTGTTTCTTTTTCCCACTCTAACTTGTTCCAACTGTATTAATTTCAATCTAGTGAGAGTGTTTTTATTTGTGAGCATTTATAGGACCTGAATTCTAGCTGGTAAGTTTGACTGCAGATTGGATTTGCATATGCATAGACAGCTATGTGCATCTAATCCTGTCTTAAAAATCAGACTCATGTGCTTTGCCTGGTTGATAGGCCAGCTATTTATATAAAGGATGTTGGTGGGGCGAAAGAGCTGAAGGTAAATTAACTTCTTTTTTTTTTTTTTTTTAACTGTAACACAGAACCAACCAGGGTTAACATGCTACTGAAGCATAAAGTGCCAAGAGTAATTAAAGTGCTTTGATATTTATTTATTCATGCCTCTCCATGCTTGCATGTTGGAGGCATTTATCTGAGAACATACTCTCATAGGAATTGTCATTCACTGGGTCAGACCATAGGTCCATCTTGTCCAGTATCCTGTCTCTCACAGTGGGCAAGAGTGGATGGTGAAAGAGAGAGTGAACTGGGTATGACCAGGGTATTTTCCACATTCCTCTTGCACTTGCAGCCTCTAGCTCTTGAGGCCTAGGAAGTTCTAATTCAGAGGCTGCACCCCTAACTCCCATACTCAATAGCTGCTGAAGCTCTTTTCCTCCAAGAATTTGCCCAGTCCTTTTTTGAATCTGGCTAAACTGGCAGTTTCCACAACATCGGGTGGCAGTAAGTTCCACACTTTAATTATGCTTTATGTGAGAAAAAAAACTTCCTTTTTGTTAGTTTTAAATGCACTACCTACTAGTTTCATTTTCTGACCCCTAATTCTTGTATTGTGAGAGATTTAGTAAATAATAAATTCCTATATACTTTCTCTTCACCACTTAGTGTTTTGTAAACCCTTATCATGTTCCCCCTCAAGCATCTTTTTTTTTTTTCTAAATGGAATATACTGGCTTCTCTAGTCTCTCCTTCTACAGAAGTCTCTCCATAGCAGTAATAATTTTTGTTGACTTTCTCTGGACTTTCTCTAATTCTTCTGTGTCCTTTTTGAGGTATGGGGACCAGAACTGTGCACAATATGTAAGGTGTAGATACACCATGTATTTATAAAGGGGCATGGCAATACAGTTTTGTTTACAATTACCTTCTTAAAAATCCCCAACATTTTGTTTGCCTTTTTGTGGCTGCTCAGCACTGAGTTGATGTTTTTAGCAAACTCTCAGATCTCTTTCCTGTGTGGTAATAGCTAATGTAGAACCTGTCATAATGTAGGTATAGTTTGGATTATTTTTGCTTGTGTGTAATCACTTATCTACATTGACTTTCACTTTCCTTTTAGTTGTCTAATGACTCAATCATGCCAGATCCTTCTGTAGTTCCTCAGTCTGTCTTGGTCTTTACCACTTTGAATAATTTTGTGTCATTTGCACGTTTGACCAA
>NW_005841831.1:4157158-4163390 GCF_000455745.1 Alligator sinensis
CTTTCCCTTTCCCAGATCGTGTGTGTGTGATCTTCATATATCCAGAAAGCTGAGTTTCTTGTGATTTAAGGCTTGGAAAACTTACTGTGTTCTGACTTGGGACTAAATTTACTGGCTAGAGGTAGCTGGTGGGTGCTCCTTCAGAGAAGTTCAAGACAAAGCCCAGCCTCTGCTACTTCAGGGTTAAGGGGAAGAAGAATGCTGGTTTTTTACTGGATTACAATCTCTCTCTATGCTACTTGGGATATTCATCACTTGTACTAACAACTGTGCGTAGGTGCAGTGAATAAGTATGCTTTCAGTAAAGGTGCTCTTAATTTCTGGCAGTGTTAAAAGTAAGATGTCACTGATACTTTGTGTCACTAAGAAAATGAAGAGCAGTGGTCATAGGACTTAGGAAAAATATCTTTTTCTATGTGACTTTTTGCCATAGTTAATTTTAAGTGCAGCTGTTGCTTGGACTCTCTTTTCTGGATGCTACAGTCATACTGCTGCCTCTCTAGATAAAATGAGTAATGAATACGTTTTACTCTGCCAGGCTTCTCATATGTTTTAATATACTTGTCTTTCAGTACCAAGATAAAGAAGAAGTTGTTTTGTGGATGAATACAGTAGGACCGTACCACAATCGCCAAGAGACATACAAATACTTCTCTCTTCCCTTCTGTGTGGGATCAAAAAAAAGCATCAGCCATTACCATGAAACACTAGGAGAAGCACTTCAAGGAGTTGAACTGGAGTTTAGTGGTCTGGACATTAAATTTAAAGGTAAGTATTTCAAAGTGCATTTAGTCACTAAAACTTCCCTGTTTATTCATTTTTTTTACACACTTTTCTTAGTGTTTGCCTTATTCACTACTGCAGATAGTCTCTTATACTCTGAGTTTTGCACCATGTTTTATTTAAGGAACTTCTTTTGAAGCAGTTAAACAGAATTAAGGAATTTCAGAAATGTATCTTCTGGTAATACTGATCCAGTTTATATATAAACAACAGTGGCACATGGATGTGTACTCGACTGTTACTGGTTTGGTAGGGGTCATATACTGTGTCCTTTTTCCCCCCAGACGTTTTCAGGTGAATGAAAGTTGAACATGCAGCTAAAATAATTATGGGTTTTGATAGCTTGTTAGGGGGTTTTTTGGGTGGGGTGTCCATGTCCTGTTAAGGTTAACATCATCTCTGAAAAGCCCAACCAAACTTGATGTGGAATATGTCTCTCTCTTTTTTTTTTTTTTTTTTTCTTCCACTGTTAAATATACAATATTTTGATGGGTGGTTCTTGGGGAAGGAGGAAGATTTTTTTTCTTTTAAGATAAAAAGCAAATAGAACACAGGATCAAAAAGCCTCTATGAGTCTGCTTTATAGGAATTCCAAAAGAAATTTTTGTACCATCAATTTGTCTTGGTAATACAATACTTGAAACTTTATTGCTTCCAAAGCTGAAAATAAATGGGATTTGGATTGAAAAGAAGAAAATGACATAAAGAAGTTCACAATTAATTTTTAATCTCCTCTGGCAAATCAGTAGAAAGAAATAGAACTTCCAAGTGTAAAACAAATGACAAAAAAGGAAAATAAATATTTGAATGTTTTTTGTATAGCAGGGGTTCTCAATCCCTAGTCAGTGGCCCAATGGCAAGCCACAGCGGGTTGACTGCCAGTCCGCAGCATGGTTGGCTGATGGACCGGAAGTGGCTGTGGACTGGCAAACTGCAGCCCCCCGGAGCTGGGCGGAGAGACCACAGCTCCTTCTGCAGGGCCTGCAGCAGTGCAGGGTTTGGCCTACCTGCCCACCCAGGGGATGGGGGTATGCTTACCTGTCTTCCAGCTGGAAACTCTAGCCGCATTTGGCTGTGACTGCTGGGCTGTGGTTTGCTGGGCTGCAGCATAAAAACTTTGGGAACCCCTATTTTGTAGCATTCAAACAGTTTTGAAAGGTAAATTAACATGTATTGAATGGAGATTAACATCGATTTCTGACTACTGCACTGACTCACTAAGGGTAGTTGTGTAACCTATGCATGTTTGCAATTTTATATGTAAGCTTTGAAGACATAATATATTAGACTAAAATTTGACCAAACCTTGTGGCAACCCCATTTTGAAGGGGTTCTGTGTAATTCTTTTAAAACTGATTCTTGATGATAACATGTTTAAATATAGAGAGACAAGCAAGAGTACTTTTTAGTCAGTAAGCAAGGTGTTGCTAAAGAACAACGATAGTACATATTTATCGTTAGAATAAAAATAAAACATTGGTGGTCTTAATGTCCTCTGTGTCTGGAAAGCTGAGGCAGGCCAGCTTTTTAGCACAATAACTTTTAACTTTTCCAGTATAAACATTTGTAACCTGCTATAAATGATTTGAGTAATGTGATCTGATGCTCTAAGGTAAAAAGCAGCCTTAAAAATTTGCTGATAATACCAAGATTTGGGGTGAGGTGGGCACGCTAGTAGGGAAGGACAGATTACAGCAGGACCTGGACAGATTACAGGGGTAGGCTAACGAAAATAGGATGGATTTCAATACTGACAAGTGCAGGGGGCTGCACTTGGGCAGTAGGAACCAGCAGCACACTTATAAGATGGGGAAACTCCCTTCTCGAGAGCACAGTGGCAGAAAGAGATCTTGGAGTCATTATTGACTCCAAGATGAACATGGGCTGACAATGCGAGGTCACAGTCAGTAGGGCTAAACGTACCTTATCGTGCATCCACAGATGAATCTCAGGCAGGGCCAAGGAGGTGATCCTCCCCCTCTATGCGACACTGGTCAAGCCGCAGCTGGAGTACTGTGTCCAGTTCTGGGCACCCCACTTCAAGAGGGATGTGGACAACATTGAGAGGGTCCAGAGGAGGGCCACCTGCACGATCCGGGGACAGCAGGGCAGACCCTACAAAGAGAGGCTACAGGACCTTAACCTGTTCAGCCTTTGCAAGAGAAGGCTGAGGGGGGGACCTGGTGGCTGTCTATAAACTCACTAGGAGGGACCAGCAGGGTTTGGGAGAGACCCTGTTCCCCCTAGCGCCCCCTAAGGAAACAAGGAATAACGGCCACAAATTGTTAGAGAATAGGTTTAGACTAGACATCCGAAGGCACTACTTCACAATTAGGGCGGCTAGGATCTGGAACCAACTTCCAAGGGAAGTGGTGATGGCTCCTACCCTGGGGGTCTTTAAGAGGAGGCTTGATGTCTACCTGGCTGGGGTCATTTGAGCCCAGTTTTTCTCTCCTGCCCAGGGCAGGGAGTCAGACTTGATGATCTACAAGGTCCCCTCCAACCCTACTTCTGTGAATCTATGAAGCACCATGGATGAATATGCTTTGAAATTTATACCATGCTTTCTATTTACCAGTGAGAAATGTTAATAACCAATGTGGGGAAAAAAATTACCCTAAGTTTCTCCTTAAAGGGTGAAGTGTACTGTGGAAACTGCATTAGGAATGGATAGGGAAGACATAAATGAAGTCTAGCAGGTGTGTGCTGTTGAGGAGCCTCCAGTTCCATGATTGCTTGAAGATACAAGGTGTAGGGATTCCTGTTGTACTCCTCTCTCTACTCCTATGGTAGGCTTCTTGCCTGCAGCTCGCTGGAAGGTAGAGGATCTTTCCTGAACCTTTCAGCACTTGAAAAGGAGCTTGTTTGCGCATATTCCTATGTGTGTGCCTAACACGAGACAATTTTATGCTGAGGGTTTAGAGTTTGGAGAAGAATTCTGTTCTGTCTTTCCACCCCAGGTCTGTCTATCTAGACTTTTTTGGGGGTAGTCCCATCTGAAAAGCTCTTGGGCCTTCTCTGAAGTTGCTCAGAACTTAAGAACTGTAGCCCAAGACTCAAATCTTGACACTTCAGCGTGCTTGCAATTTCTTTTTGGTACCAGTAAACTTGACTATGCATTCTACCCAGTTATGTCATGTCACAGCAGTTTGCAAAGGCACTTGAGCTGTCTTCCAGCTAATTTGGGAAGATGGCACTGCATTGACTTAGGTTCTCTTTGCATCTGAAATATTTACTGTGATACCGTAAAAGCTGGAAATGTCGTTATTGCAGCACTAAAAATCTGACACTTCATTGATTTTTTTTTTTTTTCCATCTTCTAAAATGAGAAACACAATAACTATGCAATGTAAAACAAAACAGATCCTTAACATTTCAGTTTTGATAGTTTAAAGTGCTACTGCCTATGTTAAAATAGTTTGCAATGTGATTAAATTGCATTTGTCCTTAACAAAAGATAAAACAGATGAAGCTCCCCAGACCTTAAAAGCCATCAGAATTCAGTGGAAGCTTCTAAATGTTTGCAAAAGGCTTGTCAGCTGTTCTGTTTCTGTGAAGTTTTTACAGCGAATTCCATAGATGCTGTCATATGTGCTGCATGACTTATGCTATAGCAGCAGAATGATCCAGTTTTCCTCACTGGTTGACTGTTCATTGTTGCCTTTGTGGCTTTTAAAAATAGCTACCTAGTGGCAGCCACTGTTGGGCATATGGGGTGATTACTTCATGCTGATCAGCTGCAGCCACCCCAAATGTTGCTGTAGCTCCTTCCCAGAGCCACCGCGTGCCTGGTGCAGCCCCAGCTCTTCCCAGCTCAACCCTCGGCTCCCCCCCAAGCGCTGGGAAGCGCCAGGGTTACACTGGGCATGCGGTGGTGCTCCGAGGGAGCTACAGCGACATTTGGGGTATCTGTAGCCCCCACCCAAACCCCAGTGAGAAGAGCCTGGCACAGCCCTGGCTCCAGCCTTCAGCTTACTTGCCCTGCCTTGCACTGATCTGGGGGCACGTGCCCCCTCCCTCCCCCTCCCCCCCATGCCCTCCCGGGGTGCGTGCAGCAGCAGGAGCCACCCCCTCCCCCCCGCTGAGCCACAGGTCTGTCCCACGCCTTGCACCACCCTGCCCCTGTTCCCTCCCTCCCTCACCATGCAGGGGGGCGGGGGGGGCGGTAGCTCTAGGCACCACCTTTGTGAGAGGGGGGGTGCATAAATAACTGCTACCACAGCAGTGGTGATCATGCTGCTGTGATCAGCAGCTAGTGCTGCCCCAGGCATTGCATGGCTATCCTGGGCATGGAGCTGCCCCACTACACCTTGGAGTAGCAGGATTTGCAGTTACCTAAGATGAAATAATGTTCTGGTTTCAGTTAATCTAATAGATCTGTAATCCCTTTAACATTGCTGGAGTTGGTACATTGGATCTTTCATTGATTGATAAATTGTCTTCACATAACCAGGGCTTTTAAAACCTACTCAAAGCTGGCAAGTGGGAATCTCTTTTTGTGGGAATCCAAGATATTGGTTTTTGTAGAAGTGAAGCTTTTACTAGCTAGGATGTTTTTTAAGTCTGTGTAAGATCCTATTGTACTAAATATAAATCTAGATAGTGGTATTGCCTGGAGCCTGTAGACGGAACTCTAGTGTTAGTGCTTCTGTTAATAACTTGTTAGCTTCACTCTACCAGAATTTGACAGTACAAATCAATTTAAATGTGTCTATTCATAACCCTTAGGGCAATCATGAAACTGTCAATAGTGTCAGTTTCATGTTGCTGTCTGAGGTCCCCTCCAGATGTTATTTTTTATAGTGCTAAATTAGTACAAAATTTGTAGCTCTACAAAGAAAAAAGTGCCATGGGTGGCCACACATTCAGCACCCTTTTTCTGAAGCTCTCAAGGCAGGGGGTGATTATGGGGCTTTTAAAGGGCTTGCAAAGCCATCTGAATCTGATCTCAGGCTACCACTGAGCCCTTTAAATTTCCTTGTGCTTTAATGGGTTGCTGGTTTAGGAATATCAGCAATCCTTAAAAGTTCCAGGGTTGCAAGAAGACCCCTTATTCTTGCTGCAAGGGTGACAGATTCCTGTGAACCTCTAGGGGTGGCAGGAGCTGATCAGTCCCAATAAGCCCTTGTCACTTGCACAGAGCCCTGTCACCCTTGCTGCTGGACAGGTAGCTGCAGGGGCTGTCCAGGAGCCCCCTGCTGTGGAAGAGGCTGATCCAGGGCCTATGCCCTTAATTAGCCCCTGCTTTCACCATGTGCATTGGAGGCAAGGATGAAGAGGCTCTCGCAAGGAGCCGGACTTAATGGATTGGGGGTGGGGGGTGTAGACCCCTTAATAGGACTCTACTGCTCCTTGCAGGGAACGCCCTCACCCTTGTCACCTAACTGGGCCTGTTCTGTGGGGCAGGGGGTCTCTACTCACTGTTCTCTTCCCCCTTTGCCTGCCCCCC
>NW_005841831.1:4163400-4184124 GCF_000455745.1 Alligator sinensis
ACATCCCCCAGGTGCTGGAACCTTTAAAAGACAAGTAAACAGCCTGGCTCTGAGGACCCACTTGCCAGTGCTGCCTTATGCTCAAATGTAAAGGGCACATGGCACCTAGGAGTTCTTTAAAGTATTTGGCTCTTGGGCTGCCTGAGAGTGGGGAGCACTAGTTTTCTCTGCCTTTTCTAGTTGCGACCAGGCAGCAACAGGGGCAGGGCAGTCAGCAACTCTTCCTGACTGCTTGTGCTAAGGGGGCTGTGCAGGAGCCAGTAGCTTCATCTTTGGCTTCCAATTGGAGGGGAGGTAGAGCAGAGCATTGTGGGATCGTGGAGGGTAGACACTTGGCCGGGTGTCAGATTTATCCTAGCACAACGAAGTTGTTTGAATCAGCAACTTTTTTGTTGTGGATCTGCTGCTGTTGTGGTGGATCAACCATTTTGGGGGTTGGAGGTGGGGGTAAATTCCTTTAATATCTGGCAAGTTACCTTTTGTTGCAGGAAACTCGCACATATCCAGCAACAAATGGTATGTTTTCAGGTTCCTAGGAGACTTCTTCAGTAGTAGTAGTAGGCATGATAAATGCTTTTGAAGAACTTTTTTAAAATTTATTCATTTATTTTTTACAGTAGCCAAGGGTTGTGCAGCTCAATAAGGTAATGGAAACTCTCCTGCCTTAAATATTCAGGGGACTTTAGAAGGGACAGGGAAGGAACTGAGAAACCCTTTCTCTCTTTGCCTATGAGGGTGAACTCTGATTCATTAAGAAGCCAAGCTGGCTGAAACAGACAAAATATTGACCATTCTTCCCTTTGCCTACAGCCTGTTTCAATTAACTTTTTTCTCTCAGCAGGTGGGGATAAAGAACTGAGGATCTTGGTGGGACAAGGTTGTCTTTGTGCCTTCGTCAGTCCTTCTATCTAGTGGTAGCTAATAGGTGAATGACCCTAGGGAGGTGTATGTTAACTTCATAGTTTCATAGTTGGTAGGGTCAGAAGGGACCTTGACAGATCATCAAGTCCGACCCCCTGCCATGGCAGGAAAGAGCACTGGGGTCAAACGACCCCAGCAAGGTGTTCATCTAGCCTCCTCTTAAAGACCCCCAGGGTAGTAGCCAGCACCACTTCTCTTGGAAGTTGGTTCCAGATCCTAGCTGCCTGACTGTGAAGTAGCGCCCCCTCCTAGCTCAGCATATAATATTTAATTTGTATACTAAAAGTCCAGTTAGACTCTTTATTTCCTCTTAACAGTACGGCTGGCTGCTTTATCACCTGTGGACGTGCCAGATCTCATGGGGGACCCAAAAAGATTACCACTAGTCTGACCACTTGCTGTCTGCCTGACCCTCTCTGTGTAAATTGTGGGAATGTTACACAAAACCAAACTTCTCCAAAATAAGTCTCTGCTCTTCTTTTCCTCCCCTCTCCCCTTCTCTCCCCCCCTCCCCCCACCCCCATAAGCTGAGGGGGGGGAATCTATGACATCATTCAGATTTGTTAAAACAGAAAGAGTATTTTATAACTCTAAAGAGCTGTAGCTAGCACAAGGGAATCTATTTGTGTGTTAAAAAATAAATTATAAGTTAACATTTCTCCCTTTAAAAAATTGATTGCACCACCAAATGATACTGTTATTCACTCAAAAACAATTGTTGCCATACTGCAGTATTTACAGGTGGTTATGGATTTTGTTGTGAAGGAAAGCAACATCCAATCCAGATTTTTAGAGCGTGCCTGAAAATGGTAAGTAACAGGAATGACAGAGGCTGTTGTTTCTATTGACTGCAATTAAATGCTACAACAAAAATGCATTTAATCTTTCATTTAGTAAAAGTACGATGTGTCTGATTTTTTTTTTTCTTGTTTATAAGGCCAATTTATTTCAGTTATTTTTAATTGCATCATTTTGCCTAGAGTTAGAGCATTGTGCCTCTTGACAAGAGTGTTCCTTAAATGCAGTAAGAGCTGTGCATGAAGAATAGAACTTGTGTGACTTGGGTCACAGGTGAATACTGGGGGCTTCTGTTTCAAGTGGGTCAATAATTTTTCCTCTTTTTTTATTTCTTCTGTTTTTTCAAATTGTTGCTTGACTTCCAAAAGATAAGCCGTACAGTGAGTCTGTTCCTGATGGACTATGCAGTTTTCATATTAGCTTTTTGGTGGGGGAAGTTTGTCTTTGTATCTTCATGAATAAAATGATATCAGTGGATTGTGGTGTTCTGTAGCAGATATTCCTCATTCCTCCCTCTTGTCAGTTTTTTTTCTGTCCACTATGGAAGCTGCAGCTTTCCCTGTAGGGGTAGAAGTGGGATTTCAGTAAACTCAATTCAGTTTTAAAGTAAAGACAGAGTTGACAGCAAAGGGAGGAAGTGGATTGTTACAACAGCTGTAGGTGACTCAAATGCTGAATGAAGAGACCTTTTTTTTCCTTGAGGCATAAAAAGGGATATAAAGCCATTCAACTAGCTGCTTGTTCTTTCCCATTTCTAGATCAGCCATTCATTTGATAAGTGAGGTTCAGTCAGAGTTGGGGGTGGAGGTAGGTCAGAGTTCCTGCATTCTTTCTGTTTACTTCTAGTCTCAATCTTGATGTGACCCAAGTCTAACTTGGATAATCCTGCAACATAAACATCTGTAGCTCAGTGGCTGCTTTCTGTTCACCTAAAGGGTAGGATTTTTCTTTTAAATTTAAATAGTTTCCTTCATAAGGATGTGTACAGATGCTTGTATTGTAGTGACATAAATAGCCAGATGGACTGATGTACTTTTCAGATGTACTTAAGATTAAATTTTTCTTCCTATCCATTATTCTAGACCAGATGATTTAAATCAGCATCTGTTAAGAGCTGGAAAGAGAATTTGTCACTCTTAACTTCCTTTCTCAAACTATTTTCTTCAGTCTGCAAATACAAAACATCTCCAGATTAACAAGTCAGAAGGGACAGGTTTGCTTTCTTTCCAGATGTTGCTTTGGGTTTTATTTAGAGGCCAGGGGAAAGTAGTTCATAACAGCTTATTTCTGAATTGTTGACTAAAGAGAAGTCTGATCATTAATTAATAAAGGACACCATCAAGAGTTTCCTAGAATTTCCCAATATCACTCGCTTCTCGTTCTTATTAAACAAATGTGAGAAATTTTATACAGTTTTGTAACTGGGCAATACAGCAGTACACAGGCAATCCAGGAAGTGTTTGGAGCACGTTGGAAACTACTTCCTGCAAGCGTTGGAGAGACCAACTAGGGCCTGTGCTTGACCTACTGCTCACAAATGGGAAAGAATTGGTGGGGGATATAGAAGTGGATGGCAAGATGGGCAGCAGTGACCAAGAGATGTTTGAGAATTGTGACAAAAGGAAGAAAGAAGAGCAGCAGAGTATAGACCATGGACTTCAGAAAAGCAGACTTTGACTCCCTCAGGGAACTGATGGGCATAATCCCCTGGGAGGCCAGTCCGAGGGGGAAAGGAGTCCAGGAGAGCCAGTTGTATTTTAAAGAAACTTTACTGAAGGGGCAGGAACAAACCATTCAATGTGCAGGAAGAAGGGCAAATATGGCAGGTGACCAGCTTGGCTTATCAGAGAAGTCTTTGCGTAGCTTAAACATGAAAAGGAAGCTGACAAAAAGTGGAAGCTTGGACAGATGAGTCTGGAGGAGTATAAATATTGCTCGGGCATGCAGGGATGAAGTCAGGAAAGCCAAAGTGCAATTGGAGTTGCAGCTAACAAGGGATGTGAAGGGTAACAAGAAGGGTTTCTTCAAGTATATTAGCAACAAGAGGAAGATCAGGGAAAGTGTGGGTCCCTTACTGAATGGGAGATGCAACTTAGTGACAGGTGAGGAAAAGGCTGAAATATTCAGTGCCTTTTTTTACCTCAGTCTTCACAGGCAAGGTCAGCTCCCAGACTACTGCACTGAATAGCACAGTTTGGGGAGAAGGTGAGAGCCCCCAGTGGTGAAAGAACAGGTTGGGCACTATTTTGAAAAGCTGGACATGAATAAATCCATAGAGCCAGATGCAGTGCATCCAAGGGTGCTGAGGGAGTTGGCTGATGTGACTGCAGAGCCGTTATCTTTGGAAATTTATGGCAATCGGGTGGGGTGCCAGACGACTGGAAAAGGGCATATATAGTGCCCTCTTTAAGAAAGGGAAGAAGGAGGATTCAGGGAACTACAGACCAGTCAGCCTTACCTCAGTCTGTGGAAAAATCATGCAGCAGGTCCTCAAGGAATCCATTTCTAAACACTTAGAGGAGAAGGTGATTAGAAGCAGTCAGTTTGGAGTCACCAAGTGCAAGTCATATCTAACGAACCTGATTACCTTCTGTAATGGGATAACTGGCTCTGTGGATGCAGGGAAAACCATGGACGTAATATGCCTTGACTTCAGCAAAAGGAATTGATTAAAGCAATTAAAGAAATCTTTTTGCAAAAAATCTAGTTGATCTAATAGAAGATATCACCTCTACCACGAGTTCTGATTCCTTTTGCCTCTAAACTAATCTTGGATACTTAATACTTGACTTCAGCAAAGCTTTCGATATGGTCTCCCACAGCATTCTTGCAAGCAAGCTGAGGAACTATGGGTTGGTTGTATGAATGAACTAAGTTGGATAGAAAGCTGACTGGATTGTCAGGCTCAATAGCTAGTAATCAATGACTCAATGTCTAGCTGGCAGCAAGTATCAAGTGGAGTGCCCCAGCCCCCAGGGGTCAGTCCTGGCGCCACTTTTGTTCAATATCTTCATTAACTATGTGGAAGATGGGATGGATTGCACTCTCAGCAAGTTTGTGGATGACACCAAGCTGGGGAGTGTAGTAGATACACTGGAGGGTAGGGCTAGGATTCAGAGTGACCTAGACAAATGGGACGATTGGGCCAAAGGAAAACTCATGAGGCTCAACAAGGGCAAGTGCAAAGTCCTGCACTTGGGACAGAAGAATCCCATGCACTGGTACAGCCTGGGGACTGAGTGGCTAATCAACAGCTCTGCAGAAAAGTACCTGGGGGTTACAGTGGACAGTAAGCTGGATATGAGTCAGCAGTGTGTCCTAGTTGCCAAGAAGGGGAACAGCATACTGGGCTACATTAATAAGTGTTGCCAGCTGATCAAGGGAAGTAATTATTCCCCTCTATTGAGCACTGGTGAGGCCACATCTGGAGTACTGTGTCCAATACTGCCCTTTCCTGCCCCTCCCCCCCCACCAAAAGGATGTGGACAAGTTGGAGAGTGTCCAGCAAAGAGCAGCGAAAATGGTTCAGGGGTTGGGGCACATGACTTGTGAGGAGAGGCTGAGGGAACTGCGCTTATTTAGACTGGAGAAGACTGAGGGATTTGATAGCAGTCTTTAAGTACCTGAAGGGTGGTTCCAAAGAGGATGGAGCTAGACTGTTTTCAGGGGTGACAGATTACAAAACAAGGAGCCAGTTGCAGCAAGGGAGGTTTATGTTGGATGCTGGGAAAAAACTCTCACTAGGAGGGTGGTGAAGCACTGGAACAAGTTACCAAAAGAGGTGGTAGAATCTCTATCCTTGGAGGTTTTTAAAGCCTGGCTTGACAGAATCCTGGGTAGACTGATCTAGTTGGGGCTGGTCCTGCTTTGAGCAGGGGGTTGGACTAGATGACCTCCTGAGGTCCCTTCCAACCCTACCTTTCTATGATTCTATGAACTGTTCTCATTTTAATATTTGAATGATTTGCCTTTCCCTATGCCTGTAGTGTCCCTTGTAGTTAAGAGCTTAAAATAAAGTGTTCTGGAAAGTATTGTTGACCTAGCGTTAAAAGCAGGTATAAAATATTACGTGGTATGACTGAAGTTCTTTTTCCTGTAGCCTAGAGCTGTGTCCCTGCCAGCTCTGTATCTGTCATGTGCTTTAATTCCAAAAAGTGGGTAGACCTTATTTTTCTTATAGCCTTATTTTGTTTTGATGTTCAGACATCGCAAACCTTTATTAACATTTAGAAATACAGCATCCATTGGTCCATTTGCAACTATCAGTACATTTTCTCTTTAAAAAATGTTTCTTCATTGAGAACCTAAGAATGTGATTCTTCATGGGCCCAAGTTCTAATCTTTCGTTATATGAATATCATTGAGCTGTCTTTGCATCATTATATACTGTATTTACTCTCATACTATGCTCACTTAAATTAGGCTCCCACGATTGGGGTGCAGTGATGAGGTTGCACCCTCCTTTGATTCCTGTTCCATCCAACCAACTGCCTGGCAGTAGCAGTGGCATTTCTAGTTAGGCAGCAGTGAGGGGGTCAGTTGAGTTCATGACTCAATTATACTATAACTGTTTCCTGTTAATTGCTCTTCAGTCCACAGGTGTTTATGACCCCCCCCCCCCTTAATGGTCTTGGTGTTCCATTAATTAAGCTATCCTTTGTTCAGCAGTTATTATGTACTCTTGGTCTCTGTCCTCCTACATTGCAGTTCTGCAACCCTGTTTGTAGCTTTTCCCCGAATTCTAGCCCTGTCTATGAAGTCCAGTTTTCAGCAGTAGCTACAGTATCAGTCTTTGACAGAGCAGTCAAGAGCTGCCAACAGTTCAGTTATAGCTTTTGTCTTAGTAGAAAGGGAGGATGAGCAAACTGAAAATTAGGCTCTGTCCCTGCTCCATGCAACCATAACTCTGGAAAAATCTCTTTTTCTTCTCCCTGCTTTCTCAAATACAAGCCACATGTCTTATTTTCTGGAGGGGGATGGAGGGGAGGTGGTGTGCAAGAAAAGAATATTCTCAGTTAACATGTACACTATACCTGGATATGGTAGCAGGGCATATCCTTACATCCAGTCTGAATAGTTTGCAATCCCAAGTAAGGTCTCTTCCAAGACAAAAGAGTAGAAATTGAAATGAATTGAAGAAGGGTATTTCTGCCTGAAAGCTTGCAAAGAACAAATTTTCCAACTATTTCGTTGGTCTAATAAAAAATATCACCTCTACCCAAAGAATCTTGTCTAAAATTAGAAATTCTTAAATTTAAGAGTTCTGAAACCAGGTCTTTGTGAAACATGCCTGAAGGCTAGCTGTACAGCCTCTTCTAGTTAAGGCTTTAATTGCTCATTTCTAACAGAAAGTCAATTTTGGTTATTGTGAAAGTATTTATATCTTTTCATTGCATCAACTGTCCGCTCACACTTGTGTAGGATCAGTGCAAGGGGGTGAAGTTTATCTTGTCTCCAGCCTATTTATTTCCATGAATGCATGAATTTTTCAAGTGGTTTAGAAGCAAGTCCAAGTGGGTTTTGATCTCTATCCTTTTCTTCATAGTTAAGTTGGGTAAAAGAGAGGATGGGTGATAGATGTGTCCCAGCTCTTTAAGGGGTGCAATCAAAATCTAGAATTTGATGTTTTTGTCTTCTTGGAAGTGTGGGAGACTTTAGAGTGCTGGTGGTTAGTTCCTGCCAGTTCTAGCAGTGGTAAACCAACATTTTTCAGGCAGAAATGCCAAGAGTGACTGGATCCCTGTTTGTACTTGGACTCTAGCTGAACTGGTGGTAGCACTGCTGAGAATATTCTGGTAAAGTGGTCTGTTTGGCTGTGCCTATGTATTAACCATTAGGCTGATTAGGTTATCTCATGGCTCTTTCATGGCTGTTAAGCTATCTCATGGCTGATTTTTAACCATTTTTTTGTGTACCTGCAATTAAGTTATTCCAAACTGTATTTTCATAACAGATGGGTTAAAACTGGTGCCATCGCAGAACAACATGAACTTAAATTTGCAAATTTAATGAAGACCTGCCTAAGAAGACATTTACATGCACTATCTAGCCATACAAAATGTTAATTAAAATATTCACAAAGTCCTATTTTTCCATGAACAATTAAGAAGGAAGGAAGATGTTTTATCAAGAGAGCTCACTTTGAAGCTATTATGTACTATAACTTTGGGGGATAAAAAAGAAAAGTAATCCTAATTAAACACCTAAAAGCATAAGAAGGAAATTGGCATAAATTTGAATGGAGCTAGCTAACAGGGCTGGAAGCATATTGGGACGGACTGTCTCTGCTGTGGCACTAAACCACAGAGGGAATGTACTGTCTGTGACAGCAGTAAGGAAGCATTATGGCATATTTTCTGTGCAATTAACACTTACAGAACAGCTTGCTTGAATCATTCACTGGAAATCCCTGAACACAGTAATCACTCACGACTTTGCTTTTTCTGCTAGATCTTGAGGGAAGCACCCATTTTATTTAATCTGAGTCACTCTGAGGGAAGCTGTGGCTAGTATTTCCAAAGCAAATTTTCTTTTACTTGGAAGTTGGTAAGATGAGGGGTGTCTGAGAGGTGACAATTTAAGAGCCTGCCCTGTGTTGTGTATTTGCTCCTCTTAAGCAGTAACAAAGGAGGATCTGCAGGTTCCACACACACGGGACCTAATAACAGGCCTGTCCTGTCTTATGCGATAATGTTACTGACTTGTATTGCCTCGTGGTTTTAGCTTCCTTTTGAATAAGAATATAGGGAAGCTAATCCACTTTGTTAGTCACTAACTGGTGATCCAACATATAATTTTTTAATTTTTTATGTGAGGCAAAGCTTGAAATTCCATTTCCATTCAGCCCCCTCCTGCTTTATATTCTTTTGAGTACCAAACATTTTGATATTAATTGGTCTAAATGTTTGAACTGTAACACACCTGCACTGGATTTGTATTTAAATGTGTTTAGAAAGCCAGTGTGGATCAAAGTGAAGTGCAAACAGATGGTACTGGTAGCCAGCTGATGAGTAAATGTAGGTGTCATCTGGAATGCTGTCTCTGTCCATTTCTACTTTGTCCTTTACTATCTTTATGCCTATAATAAAGGATGAAGACAATAATCCCCTTACTGTTTGTTGGCTTGCAGCCATTACTACATCAGAAAGTAGTTTTAATACTATTTAATGTTGGATCATGAATTTAATCTGAATATTCATTCTGTTTTTAATATAGAAAAAGTGCTGAATATCTTATTTTTGAAGTCAAAGCACTTGAGAGAGATAAAAATAACCAAGTTTCTATTTATTGAGTTAAATTTTTACAAATAACATGGTGACTTGTTTAACCATGAGTAGATTATTTCATTTTTTCTAGTTTATGGGCACTAAAGGTCACATTTAAACAGCCAGGAATCCTCCCCAAAGGGCTGTCATAACAACGAAGTGTTATTTCATACACTTAGTAGGCAAAGAAATGCAGGCATGAAGAGCCAGACACAATCTTAAAGGTTCGGAGCCCTTTTGTCAAATGCTTCTGCTGTTGTGTTTCTTCCTTATGAGAGCTGATGTGTATTCTCACTATCTCAATTTAGGGGTGAATTTTTAAATGAAATTTCATTAACGTTTTCATAGCTAAAATTGGCTTGTGTGTTAGAGTGAACTGGAAAATTAGCAGAATAGGCATAACATTCGGCTAACATTTTGTTATGTGTTTGCTTTTGGTTTGTTTTGTTTTTCCCCAAAGTTGCCCAAGCATTACCCAGATGAAATTGAGGCCACCAAATCATAAATAAAGACCTATAGTTGGCCTTCACATTTATTTGGACTCATAAAAGACTTGATTGTCAAATGTGCTAAGCATCCAATAATTTCCCACTGAAGGAAATGACAGCTGGTGAGTGCAGAGCACTCCTGAAAACCAAAACACTTTGGATACCTAAAATGCACTCTGTTAAACGTAGCCACTTTTTAAAAATAGTGGCTTGAGTACCTGAATTTAGTTTTACAGCTGTGATGATTTCCCTGAAACAAGATCAAATCTAAATCCTGATTTTCAGAGGACAGTCCTTTAGGGATAAACCTTGGTGTTAGGGAAAGTTCAGTAATTAATAAAACATTTTAGTCTTAAATTAATTTTGGGGAGTGGGGTTGGTCTAAGCTTTTTAAGGGCCTGCCAAACTAAATTTGCTTGTTGTCTCTATATATTGGAGTAAGATGAGAAAAATTGCATCCAACTTCACATGCTTATCAAAGGTGCAGCTCTATAGTCAGAAACTGAATGTAAAAATGGCAAAGTAAATACCAACATTAGTTACTACCAGATGAAGATCACAGCCCCATTCACCTAGAATCTGCTCTGGGAACCATCGGAGACCGTCTTTCTATTTGGAGTTTGGTCTAAATAGACCAGACGTACTTGGGAAATAACATGTTGTGGCTAGGCAGCTGAGGCACATGGATGAGTGACCTCCCACAGGTACATTGGACATTTGTGGCAAATGTAGAAATTGAATTCAATTGTTTTACTTCCAGTCCAGTGTCTTAACCACAAGACTGTCTTTCCTTCATTATAATCTTCCTCAAACATAGCTAATGAAGGCAGTGGTTAAGATAGTGGCTTAAGGCTCCCACTATTGCTAATGTTACGGGAGCTGACATGGCATTAGCAGTTTTTTCTTTATTTTCCTGCTACAGAAAGTAGCTATCTTCTTTTTTTGCCAAATATGAAGCCTTTTTTTTCCTGGATGATGAAATATTGGGCAAGATTCCATATCAACTATTTTTTCTAGGCGTATCTAATTTTTTTTTCCATCTGGCATCCAGTCAAAAAAAGTTTAGATGCACCTGGATATGGAATTTTGCCCAACATTTTATATAGTATAAAATTGGTGTGTGTGTGTGTACATGTACATATGTACATTTATCATTGCTATGAATTTGGGTCTTTTGGACAAAATTTTGGAATGGCTTCATCACCATGCAAATAATATACTTGTTTGAAGTCTGAAAGAATTGCATCAATATCAAATTATCCCCCTATAGTAATTTTTTTGAGAAATTAAATTAGCAATAGAGACAGTTGAATAAAAAAATTGATACCGTTTGTTAAAATGACAAATGTTTGAATTGGCAGTCTCTATCTGTTGCATCTGTGTTCCTGTGAATTATTTAATATATGGAACATTAATACCATAGCAACTTGTACTGGAAAATGAAGATTCTTTGGCATTACTGTCTGGGTAACATTAATTAGGAAAATTAGATTTAAAAAGTGAAAGTGTGTGTGCATGTGTGTGTGACGCACATGCTTTACTGCAGGGGTGTCAAACTCCTCTGGCCCCATGGGCCAGATGAGCATCCTTGAGCTGGTCAATAGGCCAGACTGTGACAGGACCCCTGTGGAATGGCTGTGGCACCAGGTCCAGCTGCACAATGTAGGAAGCATAGCATGCACCAGCCCCTGGGGTCGACATGGAGCCAACACTACCTGCAGTGTGTAGGCAGCACAGGAGGTCAGCCCAGGGTGGTGCAGGCAGCTGTGCCCTGAACGCTGGCTCTGGGTCAAGTGGGGCACTGCATGGAGTGCACGCCCTATGCAAGTCCTCTGCATCATGTGCTGATACTGGGGCTTGCTGGGCATCTCGCCTCTGGAGCTAGCAGGTGCTTGTGGTGCATGGGCTGGACCCAGTGCTTCATGTGGCACAGGGTCCAGGCATGGGCACACAACTCCCTTTGCTGCCTGCAGTTCATGTGGTGCTGGGTCCAGTTTACATGCCACATGCAGTGCACAAGGGAGCATATGGCTCTGTGGGCCATGTTTGACACCGCTGCTTTACTGTATTTTAATATATCACTGATTTAGGAGAATTCTAGAATAAGTGATGTTTGTTTCCAGAAACATGATGAAGGCTGAAGAAATGTGACAGCAGCTATGTAGTACACAAAATGTCATGTTGTAAGGTGCTCACAGTGATGATGTGGCATTGAGACCTGAATAAAATAAAATCTGATCTAAATATTTGGCAGAAATCTCAGAATTCATTGCTGGATCAAGCCCTGCTTTTATTTTGATCTCTTGTATGCTATTTCAGCACTTTCAGTTAGTTCTTAACATGCTGCTGACTGAAGAAATATTGTTGCTCTGTAACAGGTGCCTCCACATTGCTTTGCTCATGTACACGTGCCTTTTCTTCTACAGATGCAGCTTGAGACCTTAGATGCTTGTAGTCATTGTTACTGAGAAAAAACAAAATGCTACTTACTCATTGCATTATTTCTACAAAGACTCTATTCAACTTCCCCAAATATCAAATGATATTACAGGCTACTTCACAGAAACAGCAAAGACTATATACCATATATGTAACGTAGTTATTGTTTCAGTATGCCAAGGAACTCGAAAAAGGCCCATTTCTAATTGTTTTGTAGGAACAGTGTTACTAGATGATTGTTTTCCATAGAGGAAAATGGAGAAGGTGCATGCAATGTGGATGCGAGTAAGCCAAATTGAAAACGTGGTTATAGGTTCAAGATTGGGTGAGGACGTAGGGATTTTTTGGCTTTTGAATGATTGGATTGGTGGTACATACAATTAAGTAAGTATAAGGAGTTCTGATGAAGGCCTTCGGTTATTGCTTGGAATTGGTTCATCTCTACTGAAACGATTGGCTGTGAAATAACTTTGAGCCTTTATGATGATGCTTTAAATGTCAACAATAGAGGCTGCATAAATGGATAAAGGCAACTTCATATTCTTGAGATTTGTGTTCCAACTGAGCCAGATACCATGGCAGTGATGTTCTAAAGCAGTGGTTCTCAAACTTTGTTAGACTCAAGATCCCCCTCCATAATGTTTCTGAATTTAGCAACACCCTCTGTGATGGATGTGGATAGAAGGAGCCCTTCTTTTTTTCACACAAAGGAGGCATGCCCTCTTGTCTTTGTTTCAGTGCCTAGAGAAGCCTTTCAGAAGCCTAAAGGGGACCCCTCACCTCCTAGGAAGTGTAGGGGAAGAGGCTGCACCTACTGTATCCTGCCTGTGGTGGTGACATTGCTGGTCTGAACTCCAAGTGGAACAGCAGCAGCAGTCCTTCTAGTCAGGCTGGCTGCAATGGGCCACCCCCTTCTGTTGCAGCCGCTTCTTGGTCCAGCCCTGACCACGGCTTCTAGAAAGAAAGAGGAGGGTCAACGCACTTCCACCTGGCAGCAGTGGTAGAGTGGCAGAGTGGAGGTTAACTGTCTCCAGGCTGCTGCCCCACTGCTTTGCCAGGTGGAACTGTCCCAGGTGCCTTTGTTTCTAGAAGGCCTGTGTAGGGCCAAAAAGGAAGCAGGGTGTTTCTGTCTGCATTAGGCTTACCAAATGAACCAGCACCCCCTCCTGCAGAAGTATCCTTAATGGTGCAGTCATTTCATGGTCTGGCTTTACTTGTGCCTCCTGGAAAGAGAGGTTTGTGGGACGGTTTCATCTGAATGCAGTAATACCTTGAAGAGGTCTGGCAGTGTCCCAGGTGAGAGCCAGTGTTCTAAAGGGTTTCTTTGGAATTCCAAGAGCTATCTAGCACCTTGATTCTAAAGCACCAGCACATGGCTTCATTAAGGACAATTTTGCATCAGTTCACTTGGCTGTATGTTGCCAGTTTTAATTCAGCCGTGTCTGCTTTCAGTAATTTAGAATTGGATTTAAATCAATTAGTATCCTGGGAAAACTGGTGCACAGATGCATCCATGCTCTCCCAAGTCCTTGGAGCTTGTTTCTTTCCACACATACCCAGGTTTGTTTTTAAATAAAAGCTATGGTGGTCAGAATTAAATTTCAATTTGAAAAAGACTCTGAACAGTGGATATTAGCTGTATCCATTTAGGCCCGAACTAAGATTGATCCTTATAATCCTTGCTAGCAAAATGCCCGACATGAACGACAGGTTTCAAAGAAGTGTTTACATGGCCAGCCCTGAAGGGTAGCCCTTCACCTGCCTATTCTGTTGCCCCTCACTGCCAAGCCACAGCCCCCCAGCCCTGCCAGCGCCCCTCACTCACCAAACTGCAGTACCATGCCCCCCTGGGCCCTGATGGTGTCCCTCACTCCCAAGCCGCAGCTCCCCCTCCTCCCCAGTCCTTGCTGGTGCCTCTCACTCCTGATCCACAGCCTCCTGGCACTATCACTGCCCCCCCAACTCCCAACCCACAGTCCCCAGCTCCCTCCCTGATGTTCCTCACTCCCCACCTGCAGCCCTTCTCTCTCCTTCCGCCCCCCCCCGCTGCTGGTGCCCTTCACTTCTGAGCCACAGCCCCCTGTTGCTGCCAGTGCTCCCTGCACGCCTAACGCACAGTCCCCCAACCCCCCGATGCCCCTCACTCATGACCCTCAGCTCCCCACCCCTTGTGCCTGCTGGTGCCTGTCACTCCTGACCCACAGCCCCCTGGCACTGCCAATGCCTCCCACACTCCCAACCCACAATTCCCAGCTCCCCCCACAATGCTCCTCACTCCCCACCTGCAGCCTCTCAACCCCTGTCCCTGCTGGTGCCCCTCACTCCTGACACACATCTCCCCGTGGTGCCAACCCACAGTCCTCCGCCACACCCCAGTGCCCCTCACTCCTGACCCACAGCCCCCTGTTCCACCCCCAGCCCTGCTGGAGGCCCCAGCTGTCCCCATCATGCCTGGGCAGAGCACTGTGGCTCCAATGCATGCAGGCGGCGGTGGAACGTGTCCGGGCCCAGCCCGGGCTAAGGGAAGAGGAGGGGGAGGGAGGCTTGTAGCAGCCCTTGCCCTGGGATGAAGCTGCTACCGCACCAGGCGGTAGCCTGGGTAGCCTGGCCATGGCCGCCGCCTTCCCCCCCCCCCAGCAGCATTTGGCTGCTTAGCCCCTCTGGGCATGGCCACCTGTGCTGCTGCCGGGCCACGGAGCTCCAGGCTGCCCTCAAAGCCCCCCTGTCCCTTTCCCCCACTGGTGAACAGACAACCCTCCTGCCTCCCCCCTGCCCTGTCGCAGCCGGAGCCTCCGCTCACCCCCCTCCCAGCCCTGCCTAAATGTCCAGGACTTTGCTGTGTTCTGGGGGTGAGAGAGGGGGAGGTGATTGGAGGCAGCAGGGAGCACCACATGGGTCTGCACCTCCAGAGCTGTAGGTGGGTCCATGTGTGCTCCCCGCTGCCTGCGATCGCCTTCCTCCTGCTCCCACCCCCAGAGCAAAGGGAAATCCCTGACAGCCCCCCTGGACTGCAATCAGAGGCTTCAAAAGAGCAGGACACATCTGTGGGAACCCTATCTCGGCGCGTGCACACTTGAGCAAAAGCGTTATGAACACACACACACACACAAACGGAAGTGCTATAAAACAAACAAGCAACTTCCCCCCCCCCCCCCCCCAAAAAAAAAACAACAAAAAATCCCAAACAAACAAACCCCAAAACCCCATGCTTTACTGGAAGAAGCAGTGCAGCATCTGTATAGGTAGGGCACTTCAACAGGGCTTTTTGGTGCTTTAGCTAAAGCTGATTCAATCAGCTATTAGATAAAAGCATCAAAATAGCCTCATAAAAGTGTTCAATCTATACAGATGCTGCAGAACGGGGTCCAACTGGGGTGCTGACTCTTGGGTATTCATGGGACTCGGTGTGGGAACGCATCAAGTTTAAAGTAAAGCACCACTTTTTGGGGGTGGGGTGGGTTGTTTTTGTTTTGTTTTTTAATGTCTGTAAGCAGCCATTGTGTGTCTGCTTGTCAGTGCTCTAACAGATTTTTAGTGTCATCTTGGTGTTGCTTAGAAAAGTAATCAAAGTCCTTAAGCTCTGGATTTGTGACTAAATAGAGAATTTACATTTTTCCTGAAATACTTGGTGCTTTATTGTCATTCTTTGTCAGTTTCATGCTAAGCTCAAATTGTGATTCATGTTTTGCTTAATAGTAAGTCTTCTTCATGAGCAGTAGTTAATCTCTCAGGGGTCAAATATGGCTTAAAATAAACCTTTCTAAACTTGAGCTACAAAATATTTTGTTACAGTAAATAAGAACTGAATTGATCAATTAAAAAAACCAAAGAAAAAGAAAACAAAATAAACCTGGCCAGCTTCTGCAGCCCAGGCATAACATTTTGTCTGGGGTATCGAAACCTGATAGTTAAAGGGCCAAAACCAGCAGCTCTCCGAGTGGGTTATAGTCTAGAGGCAATGTAGCTATCCTCAGTGCTGATTTATATGGTCACGCTATTTTTTCTTTCCAACTACTAAATGACTATAGAGCACTTAAAATACACTCCCTTCCTAGTGGATATATTTTGAAAGCAAGAATTTGGTTTAGCAAAAAAGTCTGAGTCTCTGACATTTTCATTTGTTCCATTTATTCTGTTTGGAAATGTTTCACAATGGAGTGGGGAAGGAAATCCACTGATCCCCAGAATAGCCTGTAATCCAGTGGGGTTATAGCTAATTTTGACCAAAAATTGTATCCTGGACAGTTTGACTTCGGCCATGTTACAGACATTCAGTTTCTCCTGAGAGAGTTGCTGCTGTCCCAGGAGAAACCACTAGTGTACAGAGTAAAATAACCTGGAAACAACCAAGGTTAAAGTACTCCTGGGAGACTGAATGTCTGTACATATTTTCTTCTGAGAGAAGTCACAGTACAGTCCTTCGGCATCCCAGGATGCTTTGCTCCCACCTGTCTCTTCCCCCTCCCAGGAGACAGTGTGCATCTGTACTCTGTTTCTCCAACCAAGCATGGGATAGAATATACCCCCTGCACAATCCCTACTTTGTGCTTCAGGGAGAGACAGACTGACACTGATTGGTCTGAATCTACCACTTGGGGCTTCCTCGTGCGCTACTGCTATCTTTCTCCAGGCAGAATAGAGACCCTGAAGGGCATGCTGAGATGTGTGCTTAGGGGCCCCTGTTAGTCCTGCAAAATCTCTGTTCTTCAAGAGCTCAGCATTCAAATTTCTGTTCATGAGTCTCTGGGTAAGTTTTTCTACCAGGAAAACAAACCTGGGAGAATTATCCCAAGTCATCTGAATGTGTGTACACATGCTTTTGACAAGTAGGTACTTTTGAAAGTAAAAATGTCTTGATTTAAATTTCCAGCCAGCTCAGCTCAGCTCCCTAATACCCTTTTTGTATCAACAGTCATCTCTTAGTACTTTTTATCACTTCTTGAATTTTTATATAATACTTTATATAATATGGCACTAGCTTCCTGAAAGTGGCAGGAGGGTTAGTTATTGTTGTTACTTAATATATTGTGTTGCAGTACTTGCAACACTTACTAACTATATACAGTAATGTACCTTTAAAATGGTTTACGGGTTTGACACTTGTTTAGCAGGTGTTTCTAATAAAAAAAAAAAAGTCCTTTGGGAGTGGTTATTAATACAAGTTTGCTGCTGACTTTTCTTAAGTCTTCACTTAACCTGTTCAAGTATTCATGAGGCCATGCATCATCGAATGTTTTGAAATCTCACCGTTTTTTACTGTACTGGGAAATGTTTGTGTATTAGGGTGTGCAGTAAAGTGCTGTATTTTCTTATATACAGCACACACCTTCCACCCCACACCTCTGCAGTCAGTCCCCCCAAATTAGGATGCATATATTTATCTGGGCAAGCTGATTTTTTTTGTCTAGAGTTGGAAGCACCCTGGTTTAATTCCTGCTTTACAGTGCAGCAACTGTAACATTACTGTTTAGTCAGCTGAGGGGACTCCTTTGTCTTAATAGCTGAGTGTTCTTCATTCTACAGATGTTAATGATTGTCTCTCCTTTTTTAATGGTCTTGATGTTCCACTAATCAAGCTAAATTCCATTAAGGCAATTTCCTGTGCTAGATGCTTCTGGCTGCTCTTTCACAGCCTCTTTAGTTCATACCCTTTAGCTATTTAGTGCAGACTCTTTTCAAAATCATAGATCTACCTACCCACGGAGACCCTGCTGGTCACCAGCAGCTAGGGGTTTGGCTTTGGTTATGTGGGAAAGGGAGGATGAGTCAGCTGAAGATTAACCTCTGTCCCTTCTCTCTGCAGCCATAATTCTAGAAAAATCTTATTTTCTTCTTTCTGTCTTTCAAAAACCAGGTGCTTGTTCTATCTGCAGGCAAGTTGTATGCAAGCAAATATGGTAGTTGAGGAATTGGTCAGTTACCTGACTGAGGATATACAACACAGGAATTACAAGCTCTGGAAGTACACATTCTTCAGTTTATTTTGTGTTTAATTAGAGCCATCTCATTAATGCATCTGTTAATGGTGTTTTAATTTTTACAGATGATGTAATGCAGACGACATACTGTGAAATTGACTTGGACAAAGCAAAGAGAGATGCATTTGTGTATGCTATTAAGAATCACTATTGGTACCAGATGTATATTGATGACTTGCCAATATGGGGTAAGTGATAAGTCCTAATAACTGACTGAAACCAAAGCAGTTAGGTTTTGTGTCCTGATAAGATTTATGGAATTGCATCTAATGACTAAGATTTCTTTGGGAAAACCATTGATCAGAATGTAGTTTATGACTACATAAAAAGATATCTTGCTAGAATACCTTTCAGTGACTTGCATTGTTTCAGTTACAGTTTACATAGAAAGAGTAAAAAAGTTGCTTTGACAATTCTTTCCTTAAATTGATATTCTGCTAATGCTCAGTTGCTTTGTGAGATATGGCCAGGCATGTTATTAGCTGTGTGTGTAACAGAGGCCACAATTTGCCTTTTGGCATAGTACAACTGGGATTTTATGTCTCAGATTCAGTAAGCTTCTTAGTTTTCTCATCACTTTGCATTATTACGTTAGGAGCTAAATATTAATTAAAAAGCCACTTAACTATATAGAAGTAAATTGAACTTTTTGAATGGACTGTGTGAAGTGTATTTACTTGTTCTCTCATCATTTTTCAAATAATTTTGCTTAACTTTCTCAACAAGCAGCAAGGTGTTGAGAACTGGGGACAAATAAAAGAGCTAGATTCATTGTCACAAAGTTTTACATGCTTTTGTCCCAAAGTCCAAGTGCAAAATGAGCATTTTTGTTCCTTAGCTTCAAAGCTGAAAGCATTGTATAACTCATCCATTGATGTTAACTACCATCTATTTCAGGACAATTACTTGATATGACTTGCCTCGTCAATGGCATTAAATAAGGGATGAATTTAACTTATTTCCTCTTTTTCCCTTTACTCTCTGGAAGACTGGTTTATACAGAGCAATTTGTTGATATTCTTAAGTAGATTTAAAACAGGGGTGGGCAAAATATGGCCCGTGGGCTGGGTCTCGCCCGCTTAGGGGTTTTGTATGGCCCATTGCAGGTCCCTTGGTCCCACCCAGCCTAGGCGCAGGGAACAGCCTGAGCCATGGCACATGCGGCCAGTCCTGCCACCCCTGGGCGTGCAGCAGGGCTGGGGTGGCACAGCGGCTGGACTCCATTTTCTGGCAGCCCCAGCAGTAACTTCCTCCGGCTGCAGCCACCAAACACAGCCCCATCTGGACATAGCTCTCCGCCTGCCCGCAGCCCCATCCCATCCACCCAGCCAAACAAGGCAGTGACATCATGGGGTTGTGGGCCAGGGCAGAGCTATGATTCATTCCGCACACACCCCTGCCCTCAGAAACGTGTCTCTGCCCCAGCCCCGTTCTGTCATTGACCCATGATCCCAGGTTTTCCATGGAGACTGGCTGAGAGCTGTGCAGGCAGGGTGCTTGACCGGGTGGGTGGAACAGGGCCACAGGTGGGCGGGGAGCTGCACTTGGGGTCAGATCCAGGATCTTGGGGTGGTGGCAGTGTGAGGCCAAGGCCCAGGGCAGAGCCATAATCTGCTCCCTGCACTCCCTTGCCCATGGAATCGGCGCCTGTCACAGGGGCATGCAAGTAGCAGATAGTGACTCTGCCCTGGGCCCAGGCCCCTTGCTGTCACTGCAGGCCCAAATAATTGCCCATCCCTAATCTAGAATATGTACTTCAGTTCGGAATCCAGAACTTTTTTCTTTCCTTATCCTTGGGGTCTGTGACTTCTCCTTTCCTCTTCATTCCCTCTTGTTTCCTAGGCCGCTGTTTATCCTAATGCAGAAAGCTGTGCAGTTCTCACTTGCCTGCAGTGTGTCTTAGTGTCAAGTTTCATGGGCAAAGTTTTACATGTGTAAATATCCGCTTTCTTATTCAGCCAGATTCTTCAAGCTTTAAAAATGAGGCTTAGCTCTACTAGTCTTGTAACTGCAGAGACAAAATAGAAGGTATTTTAATGAGGAAAACTTAGGAAAGATGTGGGTAAGAATGGTAAGAGCAGAGTGATTCTTGCACCTGTACTGATAAAAGGTACTATCTTGAGAGCACCATATGTTGTACACTTGGCAAACCTTTTAAGGCAGTCAGGCATGGATGACTTCTATTTTTACAAAAGGTTTTTTTTCAGCTGTTGATGTTAGCATCCCAGAACGTGCTATTGAGTAATGCTTCTGGACTTGGAGCACAGTTACATAGCCAGAAGTTGCTATCCCTCTGGTGCAGTCTTATTTGGCTTATCTGTTATCCAACTAAAGCTTGTTGTTGGGATTTTTTTCCTTTTTCACTTGAATACCTTTCAGAACAGAATTTTCACTCAGTGCTTGTTTATAAGGGCTGTGTTGTGAGCCTTACTTGGGAGCATTTTGTGACCGACATCAAATACTGAATTTATTGAAGGAAAATTGTTTAACGCGAGCATGTATTTGTAGCAGAGCTCAATCCTCATTATGTAAATAACAAAATCAAGGACTTCTGATGACTTGATTTAAAAAAAATTAAAATTTAATTTAAAAAGGACAAACCAAAACAAAAACATTCTTCATAGCTAAAGCATTTGAACAATTCCTGTGTGCGCCAACAAACTTTGAGCTGGGAGGAGTTTTCGAGTTGGAGATGGACCAACTAACCAGAAGTTGAAAGTGGTTGACTGATTAGAGCAAGGGTGTCAAACTCATCTAGCTCTGTGGACCAGATGAATAGTGGGAGGCAAGTCTGTGGGCTGGATCAGGCCCACAGACCCCTCCTCCCTCTTTCCC
>NW_005841831.1:4184134-4210549 GCF_000455745.1 Alligator sinensis
CTGATTTGGCAACTGCCTCAGCTGGTCTTGGACCTGCTGTGCATGCAATACAGATCCCAGAGTAGCCAGAACAGGTGCTGCATGTGGCATGGTCCTGCCTGAGCAGCAGCTGTACCACGCATGGTGCCTGCTCCAGCCAGATTGCACTGCACACAGTGCCTGCTCCAGAACTGCCGGGCATATGGCACCTGCTCCAGCCAGTCTAAGACCTGTGCTGCACACTGCTGGCAGGGGCCCCAGATTGGGTATTTTGGGGGAAGCAGAGGGGCAGGGGTCTGCAACCCAGCCCCATGCTATAGGCATGCACTACTCTCTACTTGGGTCTGATCAGACCCAGGAGCAGCACTAGAGGCTGAGTGTTTGATGCCTCTGAACTAGGCTTAGTGTCCCTACATTTATGCAGGATTTGCTAGACTCATTACCAGAGATCCAGGTTTTCTGGTACCCGTGGAAAAATGGATTTTTTCTTTTAAAAGAGAAAAATTTGGGGAACCACAGGTTTCTCCTTGCAGGATGGCAGAGTTCCAGCCTTCAAGGATATGCTTGGGGTTGGGGGGAGCAGGAGAAGGACAGTTAGAGGCAGGGGGCACCACATGCATGTGTGTGCGTACACATGCCCATGGCCAGCAATATAACTGGGAAGCAGCTCCTCCAGCTCCCTGCAGGTAAGTCTGTTGCGGTGGGAGGCCATAGGCAATTGGCCCTGAGGACGGGACCCGGTGTAGGAGGGTGGAGTGAGGTGGGATCAGTTTTGCTGCTGCCACCACTGCTGGGAGTGCTGCGCTGCCATGGCCACCAAGGTGAGGCACTGTCTGCCAATCCATCAGGGGGGGGGGTGGCGGCGGCACAGCTCTGTGCCACTGCTACTATGGTACCCCCTGCTGCTGTCGGGTGGGCAGGGGGGGCCTCACTTGGGGGTTCAGGGCAGCATGGCACTCCCTTCTATGCTGGTACCTGCCTGCTGGGTCATGGAGATGGCTCCTGCCAGGTGACAGTCTGGCCAGGCTGCAGCCTCATTCCCTGCTGTGGGCACAGGAATCCTGCAATATATTGCCTATGGCATTTCCTGTGCATACACACCCCCTGCCCCACACATATATACTCCCGACTTCCCGACACGCTGGGTGGCTGGGGACAGGGTGAAGTAGGTTGGGAGTGAGCAGCACCAGCAGGGCTGGGGATGGACAGACGGGGGCTGTGGGTTGGGAGTGGGGGGCGATGGTATGGGCAGGGCACTGGCATATCAAGGATGCTCAGCGCTAAAAACCAGCGGGGTGGGGCAGCCATAGCCAGACCCGTGTCTTGGTGAGGGAAGGGGGCAGGGGGAACTCTGACAAGCACTCTGAAAATGGTTAAAAATGATATGCAGACTACTAGTAGAAAAATAGCATCGCACTTGGAAGACAAAAGAACTGAAACTGTTGTGCATGTCTGCATGGCATCTCTGCATGCAGTACCATGTAGAGCTGGTGTGTGTAATTATTTTTGCTGGCAGTCCACTTAATGAATTTTGGTGACCTATCAAGGGCCTTTCCCGCAGCTGTGACCAGCTCAGAAGCCTGAACCTGCCTGCAGTTTTAGCAAACCACCCCACCCCAAGGCTGGACTTGGCAGCTGCTGTCCATGTCCGCAGCTGCCCACATGTGGCCGGCAGCTTCCCTGTTGGGGCTTCAGGAGGAGGGTTTGGGGGGTGCTACCAGTGTGGAAGCCTGAACCAGTCCATAGCTCTGGCATGCCCCCCATGTTTGGGTAGCTGTGGACATGGCCAGCAGCTGCAGGGTCCAGACTTGGGGAGTGGTTGCCGGGTGCACTACAGCAGTGGGCAGGTTCATGCTTCTGCTTCTGTGCTGGTGGCTGCCTCAGCCCAGAGAGAAAGAGATGGCATGCCCAGCACACTGGAAGTAGCCCCTGGCTGCTTGGCATTATGCAGGTGCCAGAGCTGTTGCCTGCCTACAGGCAGGATCCAGTCAGTTGGTGGGCTGAATATAGCTCTCAGGCTCTATTTTGCCCACCCCTGATATAAAGATACCAAACTAGCTCTAAAAGCTAATTTGGGGACTGAAAGTTAGTATGGCTGCTCTACTGTGACTTCTCTTGGGCTGATATTTCTAGCTTCACAGGAAGGCTAACTAGTCCAGGTGAAGTGCTATGCTAATGCATCTATATTGCTCTAGGTACCTACACTAGCTCTGTCTCTGTAAACTTTGTGGCTTGGATGAGCCTATTGGCAAGAATATAAACATATAGTTTATAAAAGTATGTAAAATATAAAACATTTATGAAACATAAAAATGTAGTTTGAGTTTAAACTACCATGAGGAGTATGGAAGTAGGAAAGCCTAGATAAGTGATTGCAGGGGTTTAGGTTGTAGCCGTGTTGGTCTAAGGATATAGGCAGTCAAGGTTCCTTGGGTGAATTTGATATCTTTTATTAGACCAACCCAAATGGTTGGAGAATAGTTATTAAGCAAGCTTTCGGGTTCAAAAACCCTTCGTCAGGCTCAGGAAGCTGCAGCAGTTGGGGTGTGCTCTTCCTGGATGGAATGAAATGTAAAGAAGCCAGGGGCTGGGCTGGGGAGTCAGTTGCCAGGCAGATTATAATGCATCAAAAATCCAATGTCTATGTTTAGTCCCTGATCTCTAGTATCCAGCAGGTTGATGAAATGGAGCTCATAGGCTCGTCTCTGGGATGTGTTGTGTAAATTTCCCTTGAGGATCAGGACTGAGAGATTGGAGAGAGAGTGGCCCTCCTGTGAGAAATGTGCCCCCACCGGTAATTGGGTGTTTCTGTCTTTGATGGATTTCCGGTGTGCGTTCATTCTGGTGCGCAGTTGTTGTCTGGTCTCTCCTACATATCTTCCATCAGGGCATCTGGTGCATTGGATGAGGTATACTACATTCCTGGAGGTGCAGCTGTAAGATCCTGGGATGCTGATGGCTCTGTTGTGGGGTGTAGTAATAGTGGGGGTGGTGGAGATGTGGGGGCAGGTTTTGCATTTCTTGTCATGGCACGGTCTGGATCCTTTTGGTGTGTTCTGGGGTTGAGGAAGTTTGCTTCTGGTGATGAGGTTGGCGAGGTTCGGTGCTTGTCTGAAGGCTAGGATGGGTGGCTCTGGGAAGATCTTTTTAAGAATAGGGTCTTTTTCTAATATGGGTTGTAATTTTTTGAGGATTTTCCGTACAGGTTCAAGGGATGGGTGATAGGTCATAACCAGCGGTGTGCGATTTGTGGGTGTTTTTCTTTTGTACTGCAGCAGTTCTTCATGTGGTATCCAGGTGGCTCTTTCAAACGTGTGATCTACTCTTTCAAACGTTTGTGGATTTTAGGGAGCATGTAAAAAGTCCCTGGGTTAGGTAGCGGGGGGATCAAGGTCTAGTTTTTCTTGTAATCTTGGTGGAAATGATTTGATGGTATTGTTTGAGTTTTTTGGTGAAAAGGGGAGTAGGATCTTCTTGTAGTTCTTTGTAGTAGGTGGTGTCAGAGAGCTGTCTGTTGGAACACACTCCTAGCCACCATGGACGTTACCAGCCTATACACCAACATCCCACACCAGGATGGCATCCATGCCTGCCTTACATATCTACAGGAACAAGATTACAACCCAGAATACAGACCCAAAGATATCACTGAGCTTATACACTTCATCCTCACACACAACAATTTCACTTTTAATAATCAACACTTCCTCCAGATGATGGGAACAGCTATGGGCACTAAAATGGCCCCACAGTATGCCAACCTTTTTATGAGCCACCTGGAAGAAGACTTCCTCAAGAACTGCACCATCAAACCCTTGCTGTACTTACGATATATCGATGACATCTTCATCATTTGGAGTGAGAACCTGGAATCTCTACTTGAGTTCCACCAGAAATTCAACAGTCACCATCCCTCCATCCGACTTTCTTTAGAATACTCCAACACCAACATCCCCTTTTTAGACACAAGGATCAGTATCCAGAAGGGTAAAATACAGACCACAGTATACAAGAAACCCACAGACCAACATACATATCTGCACAGAACCAGCAATCACCCGAAACACACCAAAAAAGCAGTGATATACAGCCAAGCCCTCAGATACCACTGCATCTGTACTGAAGAGAACACCCGGGATTGCCACCTCACCAATCTTAAAAAGGCTTTCACCCAGCAAGGACACTCCTCCAGAGAGGTAGATCGCACGTTTGAAAGAGCCACCTGGATACCACGTGAAGAACTGCTGCAGTACAGAAGAAAAACACCCACAAATCGCACACCGCTGGTTATGACCTATCACCCATCCCTTGAACCTGTACGGAAAATCCTCAAAAAATTGCAACCCATATTAGAAAAAGACCCTATTCTTAAAAAGATCTTCCCAGAGCCACCCATCCTAGCCTTCAGACAAGCACCGAACCTCGCCAACCTCATCACCAGAAGCAAACTGCCTCAAGCCCAGAACACACCAAAAGGATCCAGACCGTGCCATGACAAGAAATGCAAAACCTGCCCCCACATCTCCACCACCCCCACTATTACTACACCCCACAACAGAGCCATCAGCATCCCAGGATCTTACAGCTGCACCTCCAGGAATGTAGTATACCTCATCCAATGCACCAAATGCCCTGATGGAAGATATGTAGGAGAGACCAGACAACAACTGCGCACCAGAATGAACGCACACCGGAAATCCATCAAAGACAGAAACACCCAATTACCGGTGGGGGCACATTTCTCACAGGAGGGCCACTCTCTCTCCAATCTCTCAGTCCTGATCCTCAAGGGAAACTTACACAACACATCCCAGAGACGAGCCTATGAGCTCCATTTCATCAACCTGCTGGATACTAGAGATCAGGGACTAAACATAGACATTGGATTTTTGAGACATTATAATCTGCCTGGCAACTGACTCCCCAGCCCAGCCCAGCCCAGCCCCTGGCTTCTTTACTTTTCATTCCATCCAGGAAGAGCACGCACCAACTGCTGCAGCTTCCTGAGCCTGACGAAGGGTTTTTGAACCCGAAAGCTTGCTTAATAACTATTCTCCAACCATTTGGGTTGGTCTAATAAAAGATATCAAATTCACCCAAGGAACCTTCTCTGCCTAGGTAAGTGATTGATACACTAGGAATGCTCTGGATAGTGAGAAATTTCTCTTGTCATGCTAGGAATAACCAGCTGGGTTTTCTGGTAACTATAACTAATAGGTTAAACTTTTAAAGCTTATCCTCAAGTTTCTTTGTGCTGAATCTGACTTCCTCCTGTGACCCGTAGACCTTCATTTTGTTCAGTCCTGTCAGGATAAGCAACATTTGGAGGTCTACTCCTGATTACTTGAATCTTATGCACCCTGCCATCTAACCCTGTGACCTTTTCCCAGTGTAGACAGGGTCTTAGCATCTTTTGCCTTAGCTCGTCTTGTTGTTTTATCTCTGGGATGTGGAAATGAGCTGCAGTTCATAAGAATGTTCTAAGGAATTTAATGTAATAGGATCCAGTGGCATAGCTGCTTTCTGTGAACTCTAGGCAGTTTGTTTAATCTAACTGTTAAAGCGGATCACTTTTCTTGACAGCTAGTAACCATCTGAGCTTCTGTCCAAATGGGCTTGTGTCTGAGGCTGCCCTCATTGTGTGTTTGAGCATGAAGTCTGCCTGCCAGCATGTTATGTTTTTCCAGGTTGTCCACCATAGTAGGACTGATTAAACCAATGTCAGATTCACTAGTGAAATGCTTACAAGTCCATTAATACTGCAGTTTCATTTAGGAGGAAGGGCTGGAAGGTCTGAAATGTAGTAGTGCTTGCTGGATGTCTATATGTACAATAACTTTTTCTGGCTATAGATAATGAAAAGGCACTGACCTCAAAGTATCATTGGAAGGATGCACCTGGTTTAGTAACTTTAAGATGGCCATCTAATCATTCTTTAACTGCATTCAGGTAAAATGAAGTTTGGGGGGTATTTTTCCTTGACTTACTACAAAGGCCAGGTAGGGAGTAGCTAGACTCTCTGGCTGCATTGCAAGTAGTTGCCTTGTGTGGTGAGAGTGGTGTGTTTTAAATACAGTCCTTCACATAATGGTTGGTCTTAGTGGTCTTGATTAGTTTCGAGGTCTGGGCTGCCAACACTTTGGATAATGCCCCGGGAACAGATGGCAGGCCAGGTGGCAGGCTGACTGACATAGCCAAAAATTGGCAAATGTTTCTCTTGTGCTATACTCAAAGCAACACTGACAGATGAGCTTGAGTGAAAAACAAAGAAAAATATCTCCTTGAAAACTACAGAATATAGATAATATACAAGTGCTGTTTCTTCATATGTCTGCTCCTTTGTGGTAATCCTCATCCTTACTTTTCTCCTGCTTTTTTGAGGCTTCCTTCCTATGTTCATACACTTTTGGTATTACTGTAGTAGTAATTTAGCATTCAGATTGTTGCCCTCTTTACAGAGAACTTGAGACAAGAAAGGTTTATTTTATGTATTTATGGATGATTCTTAGACATCCTATCTTCTGAGGTGTTAGGAAAAGTTTGGGGACATATGACTTCAAGTTTTTCTTATGAGGAGTATGAGTACCGTGCCTGAGGTCCAGCTTCTCGATAGTGATAGGATCCAACTCTTTTATGGTGAATTCCTTGCATTCTGTGGAACTCTTGGTAAGGCAACTTCATGGAAGTCGGGATTTGTAACCTTTATGAGAATCATTAGTTTTGTTCAGTTCAGTAGTCCTGATAACATCTGATCTGTTCTCTCTCTGGTGAGGGTAGGAGTCAAGATGTGATTAGTGTGTGAGCAAATTGGGAATTTCCTTCAAAATACCCTGTAATGAAAATTAAAAGTTCCTATTTTAAATGCTCAGCTTAGATGTGAATGGGGCAGCACCTGATGTAGTTCTTCTGCAAAAGTAGAGTAGCCCAACTCTATAATTTTTCAAGGAGCAGAAACGTAAGCAGGACAACAAATATGTGATTGGAGCAGATGTGTCAGTAAATAATATTAGGGTATAGAATGAATGTGGAGCAACAGCAATTGGAGAGGAAGGAAGAGAATGAGCAATTCAAAAGATGGTGGAACAAAGGAGAGAAGAAACCAGGTGAAGCAAATGATTGGGGTTTAGAGACAGCAAGCTCATAGGTTTGGAGCTTGAGCGGTCATTTGTCCTGCATTCAGATTTTAAAAAGGGAACAGTAATACATCAGGTGTTATTAAAATGCTAATTTCAGGCTCCTGTGCCTCCAGCTGTGATACCTTCACTAAATGCTTGTTGGGCTTAAAAAAAGGATCTGTGGTTTTAAGGTGCAGCCTAATTAAACCTGCTAGTTGACAAGTGGGTGATTAGATGCAATTTGTTGATTTTTAGCTACCATGATTACTTTTGTAATATGTTGTGCATTCATGAAAATTTTCCACAAAATACTTTAGAAACTTGTTTGTACTTGACACTTATTTTTCACCCATGCTTTGTTTCTTCTGCAGGTATTGTCGGCGAAGCAGATGAAAATGGGGAAGACTATTATCTTTGGACCTATAAAAAACTTGAAATTGGTTACAATGGAAATAGAATTGTGGATGTGAATCTGACTAGTGAAGGAAAGGTCAAATTGGTACCAAATACCAAGATCCAAATGTCTTACTCAGTAAGTAATGGAGGAGTACACATAGGATGAGAGAATTTGTAGGGTGCAGTGCAACAGAAATCTGTTCAGTTTGTTCACCACAAATTCCAGGTGGCTGTGTCTGGGTTTAATACGAAAAGCAGTTTTAAGAAGTAAAGGCATGCTTCGGTCTCACTTCATATGCAAAATTAAATTTTAAACGCTCATTTGCAGCATTTAAAACAAACTGATGCCTTTAAGGTGTATAAGTTGTCTTTAGAGAATTTCGCTTCTGGGAAATGGGGAATTGAAGATGACTGACCAGATGAGGGCTTTGTAAGTAGTACCCACACCTATAGAGCAATGACCCTTGAAACCATAGAATGGACAGCAGATGGCATTAACTTCTTCTCTTGACCTAAACTGCATTCTCAGCTTGTAGCAAAACACACTGTTGAGTCCTTGGAATTCTTTGATAAGATACTACATTAGCATTAATGGCTTTTTTGTGTTTTGCAAAGCAGAGTTGAGATTCACCTGCTATTTAGAGTAGTGCCTGTAAAGCCTTTTGTTTTGTGTGTTGAATGTTGGTGAAGTATATTAGGCAGATACATGCGTGTGATAAAATAAGTGTACCTTGGTATAATTTGATATAGAGGGTGATGTTCTCCCTTGTCTTCATTTAATGGAGTTTTTTCCATTGCTTCCAGTGTCAGAGACCTCACATCTCACTGTCAGTGGTTCTTTGAGCAGAAGTTTTGGGTTCTTAATGTGTTGACTTTTTTTCAGAATGTGTTAGCATAAACAGTTCTAGCACAAAAACTGTTATCTTATACTGAATAATCTGCCTTCAGAATAAAAGTATTGCTAGGATCGTACACCTGTAGTTTGAAGTGTAGAGAATTGGTTTCACGTATGTGTTCTGGATAAACTTCAGCATCTTTTCGCTAATCTTTTCTTTTCAGTAGAAGCGTTACAGAGACTCAGAGATTCTCTCAATAGTTTTCCCATTTCAGATCCCAGCATTATTGGGCCCATTCTTTCTCTAGACTCTTGTTTTTACCAGTTTCCTGAGTGGCTCCTAGACTTGTTAGAAAAAGATGTTCCCGTCAAGCTCTCCTACTGGTTTGGAGACCTCGAGACCTTATCTTGATTCCTCCTTGGATCTAGTGGACCAGACATGGGCCTTTTTTCTGGAGATGGGCTGTGAACATAGCCTTGTTTTGATAGTGGAGCAGTTCGTGCACAGCAGCCTCTGCCACTGATTGGCATTATTCTTGTTGGAAATGTATCAATATGAAATGACGCTGAAAACTTTTTCGGGAATAAGTTGTTAACAATCCAGCTGCATTTGGTAATAAAGAAACACACAAGATGCTTCTGGCAAGTGTACAGTTGGGGTTTTTTTGGCTTTAAGCCATGCTGCACCAGTGTGGTTGGAACTGGGCAATAGTTTCAAAGCTGGAAGTAACTTTACTATCCAGCTCAGAGGTTTGTTCAGTCTTTCCCAGAACAGCAATGACTACCCAAGCGCATAGATGTAAACTATGTGAAATAAGTTAGTGGTGTCTCAGTTCAATGTTAGTACAGGGCTAGGTTCCCTGTAATGCAATTTATTAAGCATCCTGCAGTAGTCTGCCCCTAATTCTGTTGTGCATGAGAGCTGCTTGGTCAGGAGGCATGTAACTCCTGACTGAGAGGAGGCCATTCTGATTGTTGTCACTGCTGCCTGTGGCTTTGGGTTGAAGGCAGGAGAGTTGGAGTGCATCTCAGCAGGCATGCCATGAAGGACTGAGGGACATGGAAAGGGTAAGGTGAAATTCCTTGAAGTTCTTATGCAGACAAGGTTCCTTGGGTGAATTTGATATCTTTTATTAGACCAACCCAAATAGTTGGAGAATAGTTATTAAGCAAGCTTTCGAGTTCAAAAACCCTTCGTCAGGCTAAGGAAGTTTCAGCAGTTGCTGTGTGCTCTTCCTGGATGGAATGAAAAGTAAAGAAGCCAGGGGCTGGGCTGGGGAGTCAGTTGCCAGGCAGATTATAAAGTATCAAAAAGCCAATGTCTATGTTTAGTCCCTGATCTCTAGTATCCAGCAGGTTGATGAAATGGAGCTCATGGGCTCGTCTCTGGGATGTGTTGTGTAAATTTCCCTTGAGGATCAGGACTGAGAGATTGGAGAGAGAGTGGCCCTCCTGTGAGAAATGTGCCCACAGATCAGTAAGTCCCCACTTAAAGGTGGTATTGGGAACAAAAGTAACTTCTTTGTGATTGGTCAGTGAGAATAAGAAAATGGAGTAGGAAACTGAGAAAAGCCTGCAGGAATGAGGGAGGGAATGAGAAGCAGAGGGGCCAAAGAGTGGTGGGAGGATGGGAGAGAATGAAAGGAAATAAGGAAGTTGGGTGATGCAAAGTACAGATTGTGGGGGTTATGGAGATGGGTGCCATGATCTTACAATCAATTTTAGGTTCAGTCAGTCTGTCATTTTATGTGAAGAATGTCAAAAAAGATTACAAGAAACAAAAAGTTACAAAGTCAAGCACTTTTAAGTTAAAGGATTTCACTTACCCTTGCAACCTGAATAGCACCTTCTCGATCATGCACATTTTAAAATGATATACCATGACCACCAAGATGGTTTTTCTATTGGCAGGGGAAAACCACAAAAGTGGCAAGGGGTAGTACAGCAACCGTGGTAATGCATAGTTAGCCCCCCAGTTTCACTTCTAGTGGGAAGATCTTGGCTATATGTCAACTTAATGGAAGTGGGAGACTCCTCTCTAGCTTGCTTCTGCGGCCATATGGCTGGGGGGAAGTGAAACTCGGGGGGCATCTGAACCCCAAACCTTGGGCCTGCACATAGGATGCTTACCAAAGGATTTGGAAATATCTGAAGCCCCAGATGGAGGTGGAGGATGCTTGCCGATAGCAGAGCCAGATATAGTTCTTGAATGACTCTCACAGATTTGGAACTGATTTGGCTGATTTGACTTGGGACACTAAAATTTTTCCTTAAAAAACAAGCAAACGTATTGTAATTATATGTTCACATCCTGTTTTTTTCCACATTATCCCTGCTGGATTCACATCACAAGATGGATCATTAAGGAAAGAATCGGGGCTCTGTTGTACAGGAAGGGGTTGTCCATCTGTAAGACTCCTGTGCCATTTATTGTAGGAGTTTGAAGACACGTAGTGAATTAAACAAGTGAATTACAGGAAGAGAAAACATAGTCTTTTGTGGCAACGGTAGCAGAATTCAGACTGGGAACTTGACTTCTGTATCTGTCTCTGTCAGTCCTAAAGCTGATATTTGGCTCATCACTTAAACCAAATCCTTCAGTTGTGGTTTCTCCATTTTCTGGCACACCAGTGTCTAATAATGAGACACTTGGTCAGATGTGTGGAAGTGCTGAATGAGTATAACTGCACATGATGTCAGTTGTAATTAAATGCTCTGAAAAATCAGTTCCTAGGGTTGTCAAGATGGGCACCAAAATTAGTGGCTTTATCTCTGTCTCTTGCTTTCCCATCTATAGAATGGGAAAACCAGTTTAGCCCAGAAAGTGCTATAAGCATGAATTCAAGAATGTGTGTAAATTGCGCTGTAAAGCACACATTACAGTGATGAAAGCCTTTGATGAGAAAAATGCATGAAAAAAAATTAATAATTCATTATAGGGTTTAGATGGGAAGCAGTAAGAAAGGTATGGAGCTAATCACAAAATGTGGAGAAATTTGTTCTTTAGGTCAAATAATATTTTGGTTAAGACAAGGCAGACCCAACATGTATTTTTGGGCCTCTAGCTGCTACCACAACATAAATTCTTTGTTAATTGAGAGTTAAGGTAGCTCATACATTTTTTTTTCTTCTTTTCATTTTTTGTTTTTTGGTGATTTTTTGTCCTTGCTGGCAATCGCGTCTACCTCTGAGGGCCAGAGAACAGAGCAAAGGCGCCCATGTGCAGCCTAAACTCTCTCTTCTCCCAGCAATGCCCTGAAGCACCAAAAAAAAGCAGAAACATCTGTGATGCCAGAGGGCCATCTGAATTCTTCATTTGTGATGTTTTGCCATTGACTTTCCTCGTGTGGTGAACTCAGATATTTCTGTACACTAATGATTAGCTGTTGTCATATCAGCTGGCAGTTCAGGGGCTGCTGTGGTTGCTGAGGAGAGAGGATGCTATGTGGTTCCCAAGTCATCCTTCTTGCTCCTGCCCACTGTCAGAGGAATGAGGATAATAATGGTCATGGCTTGTAGGGCCTGTAGGGTATAGCTGCTAATAAAGGCTGAGAGAGAAATAACATTAGCCCAGTGGTTCTCAACAGGGTGCCATGGAACCCTACTGTGTCTTGAGATCCTTTCAAGGGTACTATGGAGTGCCCTACAGTGTTAGCACTGTTAGGTGCATGCAAACGACTCACAGAATAAGAAACTTCAAATAGAAATCTATAGTTGTGGTCTTGCCAAGTTCTTTGCAACAGAAAAACTGCTCTGTTTTTCTGTAGTCAAAAAAGAATGAAAACTAAGTCGTCTCTTTCCCGGGGGGCGCCACAAGCCTATCTGAGGGTGCCCCAAGTCAAAAAAAAAAAAAAAGGTTGAGAACCACTGATCTATATTTAAGTTAAGAATTGTATCAGTTGTATCACTTGGTGGTTATGATAACTTTGAAGCGTGAGAGAAGGCTGGTGTCTGTCTTTTTTCTTGCCAGCTTTTTCAGCAAAACCTCATCTTCCTAGCTGATTAATCTATTAGCTGCTTACTGTCCTCTTCTGTCGCATAGTCAGCAGAGACAGCAGTCCACTGGGAGATTATTCAGATCTTTGCTTCTGTGACTGAGCCTCCACTTTGCTCTTCATCCGGGCCTCCCCAGCTGTGGCCCTGGTCTGCTCATTGCAGTCATTTCCCCAACCCTAGGATTTTAAATTTGATCCATTTTTGAGGGGCTACCAAACCTGGCTTGCAAAGGGATACAGAGAGGGCTTCAGAATCATGTCCTGTCCCCCGTTTACCCCCCTCCCTTTCTCTTCCCCCCAAGGATTCCAGGCCATTAGCATACACAGAAGGGAAAATGATTGCACTGTATAAATACGTAGGGGTGGGGAAGTGCCAGAGGAAGAGAAGAGCTATTTAAACTGAAGGATGATGTTGGCAGAAAAGCAAATGGAAAGAATCTGGCCATGAGTATGTTTGGGCTGGAAAATAGAAGACAGTTTTTAATAATCAGAGAAGCTGGAACATGCAGTGGTCTCCCAACAGGAGTAGTGAAGACAGGAAACCTCTAATTAGTTTTAAGGTGGAGTCTGATACATTTAGAAATGACATTGTATGATGTGGGAATGTGAGATAGCAAGGTATTGGATTTGATGACCCAGGAGAACCTTTCCAATCCTAGACCCCTTTCCACCATCTCCCACATCTCTCTCCCCTCACCATAGTCCCAAGTATCACTCTCCTTTTTCCTCCTGACATGCCTTAGCACGCACAATGTATTGAAAATAGTTTGATCACCTGCTATCTGCTGTCCTCCCGTTCAGCTTCCTGAAATAATCCTCCCTTGGAAGATGCGGATTGTGACAATAGGTTTGTAGATCTTTCTCAAGATGTAATTTCCTACACTATTGTGAAAGCAAACTGGGACAGGGAAAGATTTTCATAATGGGGTCTGCTTTTGAATACCATGGAATTCATCTAGGTTGGGACTTCTGGATCCTCTTCTGTGCCTTGAACAGGCAGCTAATATGTAACAGTAGCAGGCTGTTATCCTCTATAGATCTTTCTAGCCACTAGAAAGGCAAAGAGAAACGCACTTTGCAAGTGGGTTTCTACCTTTTTTCTGATAGTGGAAGAAATGAAGACTCTAGACTTCATGGTTCTCTTCTGGTATTTAGAAGGAAGTTTTTGTGGTTGGGACTCTGTTCCCACCCATGTGATCTAATGCCCTTTTTCTTTGTCCCTTCAGCCTCTTTGCATCCCAGTCTAGGCCCTTTCGGCTTTCCTCACTCGCATCTTGCTCTGTCAGACTGCTTTAAAGACTGAAGGAGACCTCAGGTGCATCTCTTCCCCCCTGCCTTGTTCCTAGATCTTCTGTCTCAGAGGTGCACTGGAACAGTTTTGCAGGGCAGCGTGGAGAGGCAAGGATAGCTGATGCTCATGCTGTGGATTTCAGTATTTAGGGCTGTCAGTCCGCTCTATTTTGCTGTCTCTGAAATTCATATTTTACATCTCAGAAAATGTCTGGAATGGATTACTTCTAAATCTTTGTATTTGTGGGTCAAGCAAGTATTATGAGCTTTTCTAATGTCAACTTTTTTCTTTCCTCAGGTGAAATGGAAAAAGTCAGATGTCAAGTTTGAAGACCGATTTGATAAGTACCTTGATCCATCTTTCTTTCAGCACAGAGTATGTCATTCTAAAATATCCATACAAAGCTTCTTTTGAATGTACTCTTTGTTTTGGAAAAGTCAGTGGAACAGTTTTACAGGCTGTTCCAATTGCTACTGTTATGTGAGCAAATAGAAGTACTGTGAAGGAAGTCCTATATCTTTTGAGGACAAAACAGATTCAAGATGTTTAAAAATGGCTTGTTCAAGTTGTTTTTATTTTTAATACAAGATTGCTTTGTACGAGAAGTCTACAATACATTAAGATATTCTCTTTAGCACCTAGTAGATGTGAAGGAAATTCATACAAATGAATCTGAACATTTACCCAGCTATAAACTATGCTGCCATGAGACCCCCATTCTAAGAGAGGGTACTTGTGTTGAGGTTTCCTGAGTGCTTTAGCCTTTTTGGGACCTTCCTGGTATTCACCTTGGCATCCTGTACTTGTCTCCTTTCTCCCAGGAAATTACTACCAAGCAGTTGCTCCCAACTTTGTTGTTTTGTAATGAGCATGTATGGCATGCACACAATAGGTTTCATCAAGTGTGGGGTCATTTTATATGCAAGATCAACTTATAATTGAAATAATGTGGCATAGCCAAGGTGATATAGGTAACGGCTGTCCAGTATGCTTTTCAGCTTCGAACATGTAACACAGCACCATCCTTAGTGACCTTTAGGGGCACCTAGGGGACTTCTGAGTCTCTTTGCTTGCCCTTCCTGCTGGGAACGGACACCCCTTCACTTGCCTACCACGTCTTGATGTTTCTTTGGGTTCCAAAGAGGAGGCTGCCCAAGGGTTTCCCAGCATTGGGTCTATGCTCATTAACACCTTGTGGTGGTGAGCCGCAGTCTTAAGGGCTCTTTGCATGCTCCTACCTCCCCTTAATGTGCCCCATGCCTTGCAGGTTTTGACTGTGTAATGTCCCTTTGTGGGGGCTTCAGCCTCCTGAGCTTCTGCCCCCTTTTTCTCTGGCTAGGCCTACCAGCCAGGGTCCACAATTTAGGACTTGACTTCAAGGCCCTAGCTCCACAAACTACTCTGGGCTCCTGGCTCTTTATACCATGGCATTGGCTCCCCTGTTTCTTTAACACTGCACCCCTGTGGTGCTGAGTTGTTGGGGCCTCAGCCTTCCCCAGCTTTGCCCCTTACACTATAGCTAGGCCTCCCAGCCTAGGCCCGCTAGGTAAGACCCGACATTGGGGCAGTAGCGCATCCCTCTACTCTGGGCTGTGCCCCCTGTATGGTTGTGCCTGCTGTAGCACAGGGTCTTTAGCCCTCTAGCTGTGCCCCGTGGACGCTAATGACGCTGCACCTCCCCTACAGCCTCAGCCACAAGCCACTGGTTTAAAATGGAACATAATAAACCCCCGGGCTGTAATAAAAAAAAATAAAGGTGAAGAAGGCAGTTTGGCTGCTTACGTTTCCAGGGTCTCTGTCTCTGCATCCCACTGCCGGCTTCTCACGCGCTCTCGCTACCGTGGCTTTTTTTTTATAAGTTCCACCCTCTCTGCAGCTTGAGCCCCATGGCCAGCTCAGGCACGGCTTATATAGTTTTGGCCTGTTTGGCCTGAGCCCTCTTCCAGTCACCTGATGGCCCATCAGCTGGCCAGCCAGCCAGGCTCAGCTTTGAACCCCTGCTCTGCTGGTAGGCTGTGCCCGGAAGGTTCTGGTCTTACTGGAAAGCAGGGCAGCCCCTTTAACAGACCTAGGAGTCCCTGTTACAGAACAAGAACATTCCTCTTGGGCCCTTTGGTGCAAATGACTTTGAAAGTTAAATTATGGTAAGGAATCTTTTGTTTTGTTTTGTTTTTTCTTTTTTGATTTAATGATTTTAAAAGTCTCTGCAATATGGAATTCCACTGTTAACCACGATCACACATGTGCTTGCATGTGCACGCATGCATGCATTTTGTATATGTGTATCATGCCTTGGTAGCATCTAGATCAGGGGTGGGAAAGTCTGACCTGTGGGCTGGATTGAGCCCGTGGCAGACTCCATTTCCCAGCAGCCCCAGCTCCAACTGACTTCCGTGGAGACCCCAGGAGCATGGGACTGTGACAGCACATGGCCATGACAGCACAGGGCCACAGAACCAGGGCTCTGCCTCAGCCTTGCCTCGCCCCATGCTGTCATGCCCCCGTGTTCCTGGCGTGTCTGTGGAGACAGGCCAGGAGCCCCATAAGCAGGCACACAGCTGGGTGAGGAGCTGCTCCAGGGCTGGGGCCAGGATCTTGTGTCAGTGACAGCCCAGGGCAGGGCCAGAACAGAGCTGCAATCTGCTGCCTGTACATTCCTGCAACAAGCGCGGGTTCCACAGGCAGGGGCATGCAGACAGCTGTTTGCAGCTCTGCCCCAACCCTGCCCCCCAACAAATTGTGACCCCCACCCAACCCTTCCCCCCCATGAGGCTGGAAATGAGGTGCCCACGTGTACACCCCCTCAATATACCCTGCCTTGCTCCCACTTTCTTGGGTGCAAGGGCCCTGTCCGGCCAGCAGCACCTTCTGGGCGGGGCTTCTGCTGCAGCCCCCCCCATGGGAAACTGCTTGGCTTCCTGGAAGTCCAACTCACTCAGGATAGCAGGTAGGGAAGCAGTGGGGCTGATGGTGGGGGTGGACTTGCAGCTGGGTGGAAATGTAGAGCACAGTGTGGAACCCACACCCTTGAGGTGGCAGGAGTGTGGAGCTCAGCTGGGCAGGCTGTGGGTGTGAGTTTGGGGGGTGTAGGGACCCCCCATGCACTCTCACAATGACGTGCAACCCTCGCTACTGGCAGCAGGCGGGGAGGTCAGGGTGCTCGTGCTCGGCACAGGTGCCTGGTAGGCCACAGCTGTGGCTAGTGCTGCATGCCTGCAGCTCCCACACTCGCAGCGGGGGAAGCCCTGCACTGGACTCCGAGGAAGCAGGGGGTGGGATTTCTACCACTCCCAGCTGAGTGTGGGGACCTGTGCAGCAGGGGGCAGGGAATGCAGCTGGCATCAGCATGGGGCTTCCCCCCCTGTGAGTGTGGGAGCTGCGAGTATGCAGCACAGAGTCCTGGTGATAGAGGAAGCTGGGCAGGCTGCGCTTCTCCTCCCTCCCCCCCCCTTTGTTGTTGTTGTTTGTTTGTTTGTTTGTTTGTTTGTTTGTTTGTTTGTTTGTTTCATAGTTGGTAGGGTCAGAAGGGACCTGAACATATCATCAAGTCCAACCCCCTGCAATGGCAGGAAAGAGTACTGGGGTCAAATGAAGATGATTATCTAGCTTCCTTTTAAAGACCCCCAGGGTAGGAGCCAGCACCACTTCCCTTGGAAGTTGGTTCCACATCCTAGCCGCCCTGGCTGTGGAGTAGTGCTTCCTGATGTCTAGCCTGAGCCTACTCTCTATCAACTTGTGGCCATTATTCCTAGTTACTCCTGGTGGTGCTCAGGGGAGCAGGGACTGGGTACACAGTGCTGGGCTCCTACACTGGGCACAAGTGCCCTGACCTTCCCATCTGCTGTTGCTGCCAGTAGTGGGGGTGCATGCTATGGGGGCAGTGTGGGGGGTCCCTACACCCCCCCACCATCCCTCACACCCCACACACCCACACCCTGACCCCACAATTCTCACTGACATACATACGCTCAAACATACCCTATTCCCCCTACACAGCCACAACATCCCTACACTCCACCATGCGCGCACGCACACACACACACACACACACACACACTCTCTCTCTCTCTCTCTCTCTCTCTCTCTCTGTCTCTCTCAAAGAGTGAGCCTTTATTTTTGAGTTATTATGCAATCCCTTCTATATACAGTACACAAATGCAAGTCACGACAAATAGTTTTTGTAATAAAATTAAAATATAGTAGGTGTTTGACTTCTAGTATATGATTTGTTGGGTTTTTTTTCTGGTTCTAAGATGGCAACACTCCCAAAAGAAGTATTAGGGGGTGGGGGAGAGCAAGGGAAGGGACTTCTCATGGCAAAGGTCAGGGGCTAGGGGGTAGGACTTCTGGTCCCAATGTGGTGACCAGGGAAGAGGGCTACCTATGCAATCCCCAACAGCTTGCCAGAACTTTTTAAGCGGCCCTCCACCTGGAATAATTGCCCACCCCTGATTTAAGGTGTAATTAATTGGTTAATCATGTCTGCCAGGGGCCTTAGTTACTCTTGGTGCTAGTGGCTTTCACTGATCATTGTGTCAACCTAAAATATGGTACAGTTTGCCAGATGAAAATCTCATTTAATAATGTCATGGCTCCAGTAAAGTGTTCATGTGATTTCATGCCTAAATTGTGAGTTTGTTGATGTCATATTTGGCCTTCTGATGGAAAAAGATTAAGATAATTTTCATGCTTGGTAGTCTCTAGTTCGGCTAATGGAAGTACTCGGTGGGTGTGTTTACACGTGCACTTTACTGGACAGTATTACTGCACAGTAAAGTGTCACCATCTACACATGAATAGCAGTTGTGCTGATGTAGACCAGTGGTCACCAGCCAGTCAGTCTTGATTGACTGGTCGATCGTGAAGCCTCCGACAGTTGATCTCAGTCTGTCAGAGGATCCATGATTGGGAGCAGAGGACGAACGTTACTGGACTGAGCCACGCCCCTTGCTGCTGGGGCCAGGCTGGGTGAGTGAGGTCAGAGCCTGGGAGATGGGGTGGGGTGGGGGTGGGGCTGCGGGGGGCACGCCGGAGGATGGGGTGGGGGCAGTTGATCCTGGCATACTCTTTACTTACAAAAAGTAATCTTCACCATAAAAAGATTAGTCTACATCAGTGGTCTCCAATTTGCAGCATCATTGATAGTCCTGTCACACATGGGTACTATCTGACAGTGGAGTAAACTACTGCACTTAAAGGCATGTGTAGACAGTGGTATCAAGATTAGTTTGGTCTGGCTCAAATTGCATTGGACTTTATTCAGTCACATTAATTGCACATGTAGATGCACCCAGTATGTGTTGTCAAAGACTTAAGAAATAAATAAATAATTGTCAGGCTGGATTCAGTAGGCTTTTCACATGTTTATGTAATTCATTGTTCTTTTACTCAGTAGTTAATACTGAATACTATGAATACTGTACTGTACATACATTTGTTGAAATGTATGTACAGTATTTAAAGCTGATTTTGCTTTTCCCTGTAGATTCATTGGTTTTCAATCTTCAATTCTTTCATGATGGTCATCTTCCTGGTGGGCTTAGTGTCCATGATATTAATGAGAACGCTGCGCAAAGATTATGCTCGATATAGCAAAGAAGAAGAAATGGATGATATGGTAAGATGTGTAGTAAGCTTCTGTGAATGTATTTGTTTTATTTGTGTTTGTTTCATTAGAGAGATTTTTAATGGTTTTGTGCCTCTTCACAAAAACAGGAATTTGAGGGAAAATTTCAGGAGAAAATTGGCATGGATTTGTCTTGAAAGTGGGAAGGGAAACATTTTTCACATTTAAGAATACAGGTTGTGCAGTTTCCTTAATATGTTCAGTTACTGACTGCTGAGGGACAAGCAAGGGAAATGAAAGCTGTTGTGATAGATTACATAGAGGGCTGGAGATGGGATGACAGCCTTCTGTTCCCGTTTCATCTTTGGATTCCACATAGTTCATACAACCTGCGGCTTATGAACAGGGTTTGCTATTTCATATACGTTCTTATCATTTGCTTCTGGATATAAGACTTTACCTTATACTTGGTCTTTTCAGTTTACATTTGAGGCATACTGGCAGGGTTTCTTGGAGAAAATTTGCGTTGTTCTGATTTGTGTTTCCTGCTCTTCATAAATTGGGCTTTAACCTCTGGAGCTATCAAGCAAAGCAGTTGAATACTTGTCAGATCTAGCCTTCAGCTAGCAACTTGTATTGTACTTTTTATGTGTATTTATGGACTGCTTGAAATTGCTTTAAACTATCATATTTGGGCAAACATTTACTTAATGCCTGGAAATATTTTTTCTCATTTGTTATTACTTGGTTGTTATAACAAAGCTATTATTCTGCATGCAGGACAGAGACCTAGGTGATGAATATGGATGGAAGCAGGTCCACGGAGATGTTTTTAGACCATCCAGTCATCCTTTGATATTTTCATCACTTATTGGCTCTGGTTGCCAAATCTTTGCAGTCTCTCTCATAGTCATTGTTGTTGCAATGATAGAGGATTTGTACACAGAGTAAGTATGGTCATGCTGTGCCTTTTTATATATTTAAGTGTTCTTAAATGAATAGAACGTTTGTAAAAATGAACCTCTTAGTCTGTACATAGTGTTAGTAAAAGTGTTGTTTCAAGTTGCAGCTAAATTTCAGCTTTGTCCTTCAAAGTATATTCCTATAAATCAGCGGGATTGGCCAGTTGCTGACTGGTCGCTGGGGGAGGTACGTGCCTCCCTTGACTAAAGCGGCACCAGGCACCCATGATCTAGCGTAACCAACCCCTTCCTCAAAGCTGGACCATCCCCAGCTAGATCATTCCAGCCAGGGTTTTGTTGAGCCAGGCCTTAAAAATCTCCAACAATGGAGATCCCACCACCTCTCTAGGTAACCTGTTCCAGTGCTTTTTCCACCCTCCTAGTGAGAGAGCTTCTCTTAATATTTAACCTAAACTTCTGTTGCTGAAACTTCATAGATTTCATAGACATTTGGGCTGGAAGGGACCCTGGAGGATCATCGAGTCCATCCCCCTGCCCCAGGGGCAGGAAGTCAGCAGGGATCACAGGATCACAGCAAGATAAGCATCCAAATGTGTCTTGAAGGCGTTCAAAGTGGGTGCTTGAACCGCCTCCGGCGGCAGTCTATTTCAAACCTTGGGGGCTTGGACAGTGAAATTCTTTCTTACGTCCAGCCTGAATCGGTTGTGGCAGAGTTTCTCACTGTTCGATCTTGTCTCATTCCTTGGGGCGCTCTGGTGATCAGACGTTCCCCCAGATCCTGGTGAATACCCCTGATAAACTTATAGGTGGCCACCAGATCACCCTTGAGCCTGCACTTTTCCAGGCTGAAGAGCTCCATGGCTCTCAGCCTTTCATCATAAGGTCTGTTTTCCTGACTTCTGATCCTGCACGTGGCTCTCCTCTGCACCCTCTCAAGCTTCTTCACATCCTTTTTGAACTGTGGAGCCCAAAACTGGATGCAGTACCCTAGCTGCAGCCTCACCAAGGTCGAATACAATGGGAGAATGACGTCCCAGAATTTGCTTGAGAAGCATCTGTGGATGCAAGTCAGCGGTTTGCTCGCTTTATTAGCCACAGCATCACATTGAATGCTCATGTTCATCTTGTGGTCAGTCATGACTCCCAAGTCCCTTTCATCTGTAGTGCTAACCAGCGTAGTACTACTGAGCCTATAAGCATGCTGCAGGTTTTTCCTCCCGAGGTGGAGAGCCTTGCATTTTTCGGTGTTGAACACCATCAGGTTCTCATCCACCCATTTCATGAGCCTGTCAAGGTCAGCCTGGATTACCCTCCTGTCCTCAGGTGTGGATGCTTTACCCCAGAGTTTGGTGTCATTGGCAAACTTGGCCAGTCCACTTCTGACACCAATGTCCACATCATTGATGAAGATGTTAAATAGTATAGGCCCTAGGACAGAGCCTATACTCTTTAGGACTGGTCACAGCGCACCACGACATTTGACTTCTGTCAACCACCACCCTCTGGGTCCTGCTGCGGAGCCAGTTCCCCAGCCAGCAGATCATGGTGAGGTCGAGGCCGCAGTTAGCCAGTTTAGCCAAGAGGTGATCGTGGGATACCAGATCGAAGGCTTTTTTAAAGTCAAGATATACAACGTTGATCTCTTCCCCGTTGTCCGGGTGATAAGTCCCCTGGTCATAAAAGGAAATGAGATTGGTCGAGCAAGACCTACCCACAACAAACCCATGCTGGGTATCCCTTAGGATATTGCCTTCAGCTAGTCTGTTTAGGACGGCCTCTTTGATAATCTTTTCCAAGACCTTCCCCAGGATAGAGGTCAGGCTGATGGGCCTATAGTTTACTGGATCTACTTTCCTCCCTTTCTTGAAGATAGGCATGACATTGGCCCTCTTCCAGTCATCGGGCACTTCACTAGAGCGCCAAGAGCTCTCAAAGATCCATGCCAGGGGCTGAGCTATGATGAACTTGAGACCATTGCTCCTTGTTCTGTCATCTACCACTAAGAACAGTCTAGCTCCATTCTCTTGGAAATCATCCTTTAAGTAGTTAAAGGTTGCCATCAAATCCCCTCTGTCTTCTGTTCTACATAAGCCCAGTTCCCTCAGCCTCTCCTCAGAAGTCACATGCCCAAGCCCCCTACATTTTTGTTGCCCTGCACTAGACTCTGTTCAACTTTTCTGTAGTGGTGGCCCCAAAACTGGACTTAGTACTCCAGATGTGGCCTCACCAGTGCCGAATAGAGGGGAATAATTACTTCCTTTACATACTTTGAGAAGTTACTTTCACTCCCATAGGAATTATTCCCAGTGTCTGAAATCAAAGAGATAAGTAAGTACTGGAAAGAGTCTACCCCACAAGGCTTATTCTGCGATCTGGAGTGCACGTAGAACACTGAAGTAACCCTAACTCAAGTTACTTAGACAAAACATAGAAATCCAGATCAGCTTCATTTAAACAGTCAGTCCTGTGGCTTGTCCATTGCTTCGAGTATGTTGCTTGTGGAATGGTATTTCCCTTCCCCCCCTCCCCTTCATCATTTTGTCAGTTTTTTAGACTGTATGTTCTTGGGTATGCACTGGCTTTCTCTGTTTTGAAAAGCAGTTACTGCATTTTGTGTGTAGTAATGACAAATAACTTTACAAATATTTGGTTATTAAATAGCAATTAGAAATCTCTCCTGGGCTTTCAGATATAAAAGATATCAGATTCACCCAAGGAACCTTGTCTGCCCATGTCCTTAGACCAACACGGCTACAACCTACGCTCCTGGGATTTCATGTATTTTACACAGTACTTGCAGTTTTTTTGATAGGCCACTAGAGGGAGCTCTTGCATCTGAGTTTAGCTGCCTCTTTTAAACTGAAACAATTTTTAAAAACCCCATACGGTCATATGTTCTTTTTGGTTTTATTGATTGTTCTCCTGATGACAGTAGTGAAGAGGGAATTACACAGACAGATTCAGTTTATTAGAATTTAAATTGTTTAGGGCAGGAACCGTTACTATTATGTTTGAAATATTTGCACATTGCAGTGCAGCTAGTATTGGTTTTGGGTTATCTCGTAAAAGATCTGGGAGAAACAGCTGGTGATTTCAGAAGTGTTTACATGGTCTCTAGATCTGTTTTCTTTTTTTTTTTAAAAAGTGCCACTTGTACAGAGATATCAGTCTAGTTCTAAGAATGCATGTAAGCATTTCACCAGTTTTGGTTGAGAAGTCAGCTAGAAGGAGGAAAATACAATGGTCTAAGCTGAAAAAAATGTACTTTTGATTATGCTTTGCCCATGAACAATCATTTTTGCAAAATAATTGGAATTAGTGTTGTGCAGTTCTATAAAAGAGCTGGCTATACCTCTCCAGGATACTCAGTTTTCTGTGGAAGATGTCTAGCTGGCATTTGGTCATACCTGCTGTTAATTTATTAATAATGGATTGTATTACAGGAAAGCTTTTGTGTTTAGGACTTTTGAAAAAAAAATACGACTGAAGTATAAGGTGGCAAATTCTAACAGAGTGATTCTCAATCAGTGTGCTGTGGCACCCTGGCATGCCATGAGATCCTTTCAAGGGTGCCGTGGAGATTCGCACAGTGTTAGGACTGTTAGGTGTGCAAACATGAATTGCAAGGTAAACCCAGAGATTTCAAATAGAAATCCATAGTGTTCAAAACACTCTAACCTGTTGGAGTCTTTATGAATTCTTTGCAACATAATTGCCCTAGTATTTTTCTGTAGTAAAAAAAAAACAAGTGAAAATTAAGAACTGACATTTTTCAAGGGATGCCTTGAGCTGAATGCAGGGTGCCCTGCGTCTAAAAGGTTTGGAGCTAGACTGTTCCTAGTGGTGACAGATGACAGAACAAGAACTAATGGTCTCAAGTTGCAGCAAGGGAGGTTTAGGTTGGATATTAGGAAAAACTTCCTTACTAGGAGGGTGGTGTAACACTGGAACAGATTACCTAGAGAGGTGGTGGAATCTCCATCCTTGGAGGTGTTTTAAATTCCCAGCTCGACAAAGCCGTGGCTGGAATGATCTAGTTGGGGCTGGTCCTGCTCTGAGCAGGGGGTTGGACTAGATGTGACCTCCTGAGGTCCCTTCTAGCCCTCATTGTTTGTGATTCTAAAAGCACTGTTCTAACATCATTTCAAGCTAGCATTCATTCACTGAATGCATTGGAGTTCCTCTGGATTTATGCTAACATTAAATTAAGCCAAGATTTACCCCTGCATTTTTTTAACAGTCTGCTTCTAAATTGGTTAATGTGAACAAGTATCATAAAATATGTGCATTTGTTGGCTGGAGCTTTCTAAATGGAAAACTTAATTTTAATAGGCAGATGGATTTTAGTAGAGTTCAGTCTAATATGAAAGTTAATACATCATTTATTTATTAATTTATTTACTTTTAATGCATCCGTTCAATCCACTGCCACAGCTGCAGAAGGAAACTACCATGCACTAGAGTTAGCTAGAGGTTAGCATCCAGTGTTTGTCCATCAAAAGCCAAACTGCCTGCAGTCCAGAATTTATCAGATAGAATGACAGACTCATCTAATATAGCCAACTGGCTGTTGATTCTGCCAAAGAAGGGTCAGTTTTATTAGGGGAGGGTACGGCACTGCTTTATTTATGAGTACCCCCTGAGTCCACTTTCTCTACAGCCTGATTAAATAAATTGGTGGGGAGGGGGGGACACCTTTTGTGGTTTAACATTAGCTTGATTTGCCAGTAAAAGTCCCCTAACAAGTAAAGCTCTATATTTGCTATATTAGTAAGTTGACAACTTTTTAAAAATGACTGAACTTTTCAGCTTCAATTTGATGCCTTCAAGGTAACAATGTGGAGGCTTCAGTACAACATTTTGCAATATCTATATTTGATGTTTTCAGTCTTCTCTAAGACAAACATTTCAGGCTATCTTTTATTTATTATTTGTTGAATTTGAATAGATGGCAGGCAGGTGATTTGTTTAGTATTCTGAAGAACCATCATAAAGTGACTTTTTGTTTGAAAAACATTACAGCTAAAGTAGTTTTTCATCTGAAATTATGGCATATGTTAACTTAAGGGAGCCGTATGTTATAGTCTTATGATAATTAAATGTGTGTGTACATGTTATAATTCATTTTTTTTCATGGCATAGGGCACAGCTACAAAAGACAATCAATAATTTGGGTAAAAATTCTATATTTTGCCTTCATTTAAAAGGAAATTAAGCATGTCAGGGACACACTGCACCAGTAACTTAATAGCTTCTAGCCTGGTAAAATAAGGTTGATCAGCAGCTTTCAGTGGGACATAAGTGTCATTTTCAGTAAAGATATTAAACTTTTAAAGACAAATTTCATTGCATCTTGAATTTTGCTCTTACTGCCACTAAAAGTAGCAATTACATATTTTTTGACAGTTGTGCTTGTTTTACTGGGATCTTTTGCTATAATATACATTGGGGGTTTTTTGTATTTATATTTACCTTGCTAAAATACCTGTTTCTTATTGTAGGAGAGGATCAATGCTTAGTACAGCTATATTTGTTTATGCTGCAACATCTCCAGTGAATGGATATTTTGGAGGAAGCCTTTATGCTAGACAAGGAGGTAACTTTTCTATGTTTTTAATTAAAACTATGTTAAATGATTATGGCCAGGTTAGTTAATAGATTATATTTGAATCTGTTAAGTTGTCATTCCCTGCTCCAGAGTTGGCTGTTTCTCCTAACAGAAGATTGCCAAAAATATCAGTAGTATTGTTTTTTAAATCAGTAAGGAACACAGGGATGTTAAACAGCAGTCTCCTTGCCAAATTGCAGCTCAGTAATTATATTCTGCCTGTCTAATATGTCTTTCTATATCAAATGGATTCAATTTCTTTTGTTCTGAAAGCAGTATGGTATTACTGCGTGGTGTTAAATAGCCTAGGTGTCCAACCCCAGAGAGGTGGCCTTTGCTGCCTGATCCAGTATCCTGATATATACCCCTTCTTCATAGGAACCTTGAGGTTGGCTGTTTGTAAAGAACGAAGGGAAGGGCTGGTAGATGTGCACAGCATTCATTACTTTGACTTTTCACTGGACTGAGTAACTTTCATGGGATCTTAGTAAAGCATCTGTTGGTTAATTCAGCATGTTTCTTGTTTGTTTGTTTGTTTCAGCATGTTTCATCATATTCAAAAGTGAATATTGGTAGGAAATATAAGCATAATAAAATTAGCCAAGTAAAGTAGGGCAGGCTCTCTGCAACCTTAATTCTGCAGCAGTACCAGTGCTTTCTGAAGATCGAAAGTGGAGTACCCCTGTTTTTCCCCCAGCTTCACTCTT
>NW_005841831.1:4210559-4220132 GCF_000455745.1 Alligator sinensis
AGTATGAAAATAGTAATTATTTTTTTTCTTGGAGAACTCATCTTCAGTAAACCTTTAATACTGGAAAAAAATGTTTTTAGCAAGTGTTACTTATTAGCACTTAGTTTCTGTAACACCCATCTTCATTGCTCTTTAAGAGCTTGAAAATGTCAAGTCTAAACCATTCTTGTTGCAGTTTTTGTGCTGACTGAACTAAAATTGTTTATTGACAGATCTGTAAGTCATTTTTGCTCACAAATAAGGAAGAATTAGTGGGGGATGTAGAAGTGGATGGCAGCTTGGGCACGACCGACAACAAGATGATCAAGTTTAAGATCCTGACAAAAGGAAGAAAGTAGAGTAGCAGAGTATGAACCATGGACTTCAGAAAAGCAGAATCTGACTTGCTGATGGAACTGGTGGGCAGAATCCCCTGAGAGGCCAGTTTGAGGGGGAAAGAGTCTGGGAGAGCCGGTTGTATTTTTAAAGAAACCTTACTGAGGGTACAGGATCAAACCATCCCAATGTGGAGGAAGAAAAGCAAATATGGCAGGTGACCAGCTTGGCTTAGCACAGAACTCTTTGGGTAGCTTAAACATGAAAAGGAAGCTTACAAGAAGTGGAAGCTTGGACAGATGACTAGGGAGAAGTATGAGAATATTGCTCAGGCATGAAATCAGGAAGGCCAAGATGCAATTGGAGTTGCAGCTAGTGAGGGACGTGAAAGGTAACAAGAAGGGCTTCTACAAGTATGTTAGCAACAAGAGGAAGGTCAGGGAAAGTGTGGGTCCCTTACTGAATGAGGGAGGCAACTTAGTGACAGATGAGAGGAAAAGGCTGAAATATTCAGTGCCTTTTTTACCCGTCTTCACAGACAAGGTCAGCTCCCAGACTACTGCACTGAGCAGCAGAGTTTGGGGAAAAGGTGAGTAGCCATCTTCAGGCCTCAGTGGTGAAAGAACAGGTTAGGGACTGTTTAGAAAAGCTGGATGTGTACAAGTCCATGGGGCCAGATGCAATGCACCTGAGGGTGCTGAGGGAGTTGGCTGATGTGATTGCAGAGCCACTGGCCATTATCTTTGAAAACCTGTGGCAATCAGGGGAGATCCCAGATGATTGGAGAAAGGCAAATATAGTGCCTATCTTGAAGAAAGGGAAGAAGAGTAGTTCCCTAGATCTGCAGACCAGTCAGTCTCACCTTAGTCTGTGCTCAAATCATGGAGCAGGTCCTCATGGAATCCATTTTTGAGCACTTGGAAAAGAAAGTGATCAGGAACAGTCCACATGGATTCACCAAGGGCAAGTCATGCCTGACCAACCTGATTGCTTTCTGTGATGACATAACTGGCTGTGTGGTTGGGGGGAAAGCAGTGGACATAATATACCTTGACTTTAGCAATGCTTTTGATACGGTCTCCCACAGCATTCTTGCAAACAAGCTGAGGAAGTGTGGGTTGGTTGGTTGGATGAATGGACTGTAAGTTGTATAGAAAGCTGGCTGGATTGTTGGGCTCAACAGGTAGTAATCAATGGCTCAATGTCTAGTTGGCGGTCAGTATCAAGTGGATGTGTCCCAGGGGTCAGTCGTGGGGCTGGTTTTGTTCAATTTCTTCTTTAACAATCTGAAAGATGGGATGGTTTGCACCCTAAGTAAGTTTGAGGATGACACCAAGCTTAGGGGTGTAGTAGATATTATAGAGTAGGGGGTTTCAACCTTTTTTGGTCATTGTACCCCCTGGCAGCCAGTTGACAAGTAGGGGAGGGGGATCCCCAGCGGCCAGTCTACAACGGGGGAGGGGTCCCCCACACACCTGTGGCAGCAAAAGTAAAACTGCCATCAGCACGCGGTGGCAAAACTAGAAGTGAACTGAAAACAAAAGCAATGTGCAGTGGTGCAAAGTGTTGGCGGCCCTGCTCCCTTCCACTGCTGCATACCCCATGGGGCCTTCCCAAGTACCCCCGGGTGTACACGTACCCCTGGTTTACAATCCCTGCACTAGAGGGTAGGGCTAGGATTCAGAGAGACCTTGAGAAATTGGAGGATTAGGCCAAAAGAAATTTCATGAGATATTCAACAAGGACAAGTGCAAAGACCTGCACTTAGGATGGAACAGTCTTATGTGCCACTACAAGCTTGTGACCACCTGGCTAAGCAGCAGCTCTGCAGAAAAGGACTTGGGGTTACAGTAGACAACTAGATATGAGTCAGCGGTGTGCCCTTGTGAGCCTTCTTGAGAACAGCACACGGATTGCATTAGTAAAAGCGTTGCCAGCAGATGGCGGGAAGTAATTATTCCCCTCTGTCCAGCACTGGTGAGGCCACATCTGGAGTATTATGCCCAGTTTTGGGGCCCCCACTATAGAAAGGATGTGGACAAGTGGGAGAGAGTCGAGCAGAGGGCAACAAAAATGGTTTAGGGGCTGGGGACCTGGACTGATTTAGTCTGGAGAAGAGAAGATTGAGTGGGGATTTGATAGCAGTCTTTAATTACCTGAAGGGTGGTTCCAAAGAGGATGGAGCTGGACTGTTCTCAGTGATGGAAGATGACAGAACAAGGAGCAATGGTCTCAAGCTGCAGCAAGGGAGCTTTTAAGTTGGATATTAGGAAAAACTTTCTCACTAAGAGGATGGTGAAGCACTGGAACAGGTTACCAAGACAGGTGGTGGAATCTCCATCCTTGGAGGTGCTTTTAATGCCTGGCTTGACAAAGCCTTTGCTAGAATGATCTAGTTGGCACTGGTCCTGCTTTGAGCAGGGGCTGGATTAGATGATCTCCTGAAATCCCTCTGAACTCTAATTTTCTGATTCTATATTTTACTGGTATTGAAACAAGTACATTAGTATAAAGACATGTATGAGGTAGTTGTACCGATCTGTCATGTTTTTCCTCATCATCAATCTGGTTAAGTTGGTACAAAAACTGTGGAAATGAACTCCAAAATGCTGCTGTTAAAATCCATGCACGTTGCCAATTGATAATCAGCATGCAATCACCCGAAACACACCAAAAAAGCAGTGATATACAGCCAAGCCCTCAGATACCACCGCATCTGTACTGAAGAGAACACCCGGGATTGCCACCTCACCAATCTTAAAAAGGCTTTCACCCAGCAAGGACACTCCTCCAGAGAGGTAGATCGCACGTTTCAAAGAGCCACCTGGATACCATGTGAAGAACTGCTGCAGTACAGAAGAAAAACACCCACAAATCGCACACCGCTGGTTATGACCTATCACCCATCCCTTGAACCTGTACGGAAAATCCTCAAAAAATTGCAACCCATATTAGAAAAAGACCCTATTCTTAAAAAGATCTTCCCAGAGCCACCCATCCTAGCCTTCAGACAAGCACCGAACCTCGCCAACCTCATCACCAGAAGCAAACTTCCTCAACCCCAGAACACACCAAAAGGATCCAGACCGTGCCATGACAAGAAATGCAAAACCTGCCCCCACATCTCCACCACCCCCACTATTACTACACCCCACAACAGAGCCATCAGCATCCCAGGATCTTACAGCTGCACCTCCAGGAATGTAGTATACCTCATCCAGTGCACCAAATGCCCTGATGGAAGATATGTAGGAGAGACCAGACAACAACTGCGCACCAGAATGAACGCACACCGGAAATCCATCAAAGACAGAAACACGCAATTACCGGTGGGGGCACATTTCTCACAGGAGGGCCACTCTCTCTCCAATCTCTCAGTCCTGATCCTCAAGGGAAATTTACACAACACATCCCAGAGACGAGCCTATGAGCTCCATTTCATCAACCTGCTGGATACTAGAGATCAGGGACTAAACATAGACATTGGATTTTTGAGACATTATAATCTGCCTGGCAACTGACTCCCCAGCCCAGCCCAGCCCAGCCCCTGGCTTCTTTACTTTTCATTCCATCCAGGAAGAGCACACACCAACTGCTGCAGCTTCCTGAGCCTGACGAAGGGTTTTTGAACCCGAAAGCTTGCTTAATAACTATTCTCCAGCCATTTGGGTTGGTCTAATAAAAGATATCAAATTCACCCAAGGAACCTTGTCTGTCGTTCTACCTGAGAAATTGGGGGGCGGCCCCTGCAAATTAGGTAGGCCTCTATAGATATGACTTCAGAGTTTGTCCCATGAAATTCCACTTGAAGTCAGTCTCAGATCGCTTTCCACTTGACCACTTTTGAAAGTGGAACTTTAAATTCATTGACGCAGATACAGAACATTTTACCCAGTAGCCCTTTCTCAGAGTTTGCTATCTGTCTTTCTCATATACAGGCAGAAGGTGATCAGAGCAACAAAGGGAAGGGAGTGATGCTGAAAATCACTTTATCATGTAGCTAAGCTCAAGTCTTTAGTCCAGCTTTATGTGGCATTTTATGGGTTCTGAGTTGACCTTAGTTGAAATATTGCTGTTAAAGCCGTAAACCATGCACTGTCCTTCCTGTAAAATTTAACTAGTGCCTTGGACTGACATTTTACAACAGTATAAATGTCTACAGATGCAAGTGAGATAACTTTAGTTATAAATACCTGTCAGTTGCATTTCTAAACACTTCTTGCATAATAAGCAAAGGTTTTTCTCCATATCACCATTTCCCATTGTAGGCTGTTGTTCTGCTTCCCATCTCCATATTACCATATAGAATGGTGTTTTTGAAATCAGATTTTTTTGTTAGGCATGAAAGACTGTTGCCTTGTTCTTGTCTATGAGTAGATTGTTAGCAAGTACTAGTTTCTTTCACTTTTTTTGGGAGGGGGGGCAGGGGGGAGCTAAATACTTTCTGAAGAGCTTGCTGCAATTAAAATGTGAGAGCCCAAATGAATTGCATTCTATCCTCTACCAAAATGTTGAAATGTTTTCTTCTTACAGGAAGGAGATGGATAAAGCAAATGTTCATTGGGGCTTTTCTTATCCCAGCCATGGTGTGTGGCACTGCCTTCTTCATTAACTTCATTGCCATCTATTATCATGCTTCAAGAGCTATTCCCTTTGGAACAATGGTGAGTGGTTTTAATAGAGAACTTAAAATATCATAGCAAACCTAGGAAAATTACCCTCTAAATCAGGAAAGCCAATAGCCTGTACTGTTTCACCGCAAAGTGGACTATAAAGTTTAAATACTTCAATCTTAAGTACTGTTTCTCTGATAGATAATGTAGAAAATCTGTGGCTGTTGTAGTAGCTTGAAAGAATGCCATTCTTACGTTAAGACTTGTCTTGAAATGTATAATTCACAGTTGCAATTTATATTAAGGTTCCTTGGCTCGCTGTAGTAGCTAAGTATTTAAAATAAGTACAGATGGGAGTGGCGGGGAGGAGGGGTTAGGGGCAGGTTAGAACACATTAAAAATGGCCACCCAGCTTAATGCAAGTTATGATGTGGGGGCTAGCAGTGGGGGCATTGGGGTGATGGGGGGCAAGCAGGCTTGGAGGGGTTATTGGTGACCCTAACCCGCACCCCCCTGCTTAACTCCCCTGCTCTGGGCAGAAACACTGCTGAGATCAGATGATCCTAGCAAGGTGTCTGTCTAGTCTCCTCCTGAAGTCTTCCAAGGTTGGGAACTGTACCCACCTCCTTGGGAAGTCTATTCCAGATTCTGTTCACCCTTACTATAAAGAAGTTCTTCTTTACATCCATCCTGAAACCATCCTTCAGTAGTTTATGGCCGTTGCTCCTTGTCCTTCCCTGGGGCGCCCTAGCGAACAGATTTTCTCCCAGCTCTTGATATTCACCCCTTACATACTTATAGACAGCCACCAAGTTCCCCCACAGTCTTCTCTTCCCTAGGCTGAACATCTCCTTAGTTTTTCCTCATAAGGTTGGTCTTCCAGGCCCTTAATTATTCTTGTGGCTGTTCTCTCAACCCTTTCAAGATTCTCCACATCTTTTTTTGAAGTGTGGCGCCCAGAACTGGACACTGTACTCCAGCTGGGGTCTCACCAGTACCGAGTAGAGAGGAAGCATCACTTCTTAGCCGACGCGTCATGAACACGGCTAAATGCTTCTGAGGATGGGGTTGTGGGGGAGGGCATCTGTGAGAGTGATGGGTGAGGGGGGCAGCTGGGGTCTGGGAGGGTCTGGAGGGATCAGGGGGGCTTTTGGGTCTGCTTGGAGGCCCCCTCCGTGAACGTACATCCCCATCCCCCTCCCCTCCCCCTACCAATGCTTGCTCAGCTCCCAACAGTGGTGAACACTGTTAAAGCAGGCACTGGAGTTGCTTTGGGAGGAGTGGGGGTGGTGCTAAAAATTGCCTGGTGTCGGGGTTGCATAGGAAAACTGCCGCGCTGGGGCCTGGGACCAGTGGTTGGGCTTTTCCAGTCCTGCTTAGGTAACTGTACAGAAATTTCATGCACTAGTCTAACCTAGATCACTAGATTTGAACATACATCGATCCAGGTCTATCTTAGACCAGGTTCCACTGTTTTTAGATCGGTCTCTGTGTGCAGAACTTCTGTATTGTTATGGGTTTAGATTGCTTATTGAACACTTAGACCCAGTCTCAGTGAAAGGTCCACACCTGGATGAACTAAGGTATATCGAATGGCCATTTTTAACACGATCTAACCTCCTCCTAACCATCCTGAACATCTGTACTTACCCTTAATGTGATTTTCAGTTTGTAATTGAAATGCTGAAAATGGTGAGTGTTGAAATTGCATGGAGCCAGTTTTTATGGTTTTATTCATATTTACTGGGAAGAGATATGGCTCTTGTGCTTTTACTGTGTGGAAATATAGGAACATTGAAAGGGAGGGATGCATTCACGGGGGTGGTGGTTGATGTTCTTACAAGAGGACAGCAGTTCTATTATCTTCAATTTCAGAATGAAAATTATGATAGGTCAAGGATGATGCATAGGATGCAGGGTGGTAGGTGGGTAGTGAGACCAAAGGCCGAGACGAGTAATAATATTAATTTTGAGGTGCGTTTTACTGTCAACTGAAGCAGTACTGAAACTTCATTCATGGCGCTCATGCTTAAGACTTTCTGTCTAAGGATCTTAGTGCATCACAGTCATTTATTAACTCCATTACACCTCACTGACAGTTGGCTATGGTATTCAGGTTAGGTCTGCATCTTGTGCATTTCATGTTTGTGTGTGAAGTCTTAATAACCGAGTCTGTCTAGATGCAGCCTCCTCACTTAATGCCTTTCCTATCCTTCCTGTCTATTTGTTCCTTTTCTTAATCCTTCTGCAGCTTTTGTTTAACACTTGGCAGCTCTTTTCTCAGTTGTATACTTTTCCCCTTCTCTTTATCATTTTTCTAAATTCAATTCCTTGCCATAAACTAGTTTTCTTCATTGAGGCTCTACTACTTTAGGTCTCTTCCCTGCCTTTGCCTTCCAAAAGTTAAATTCCCCTTCCTTTTTCAGATGTTAACAGCTTGCTTAGTCTAGCCCACAAAGTGGAATCTCTCACTTCCATAAATGCAACTGAGAGTATGTAACGGTCATATTCACGTTGAGGTTGGTATGGATTAAGGGCCCAGTTTTGGCTCTTTCTGCACTGACCAAACAGAAATGTAAGGTTAGCCTGGATCTTTAAACCTGGCTCCTGACTTCTAATTCACCCTCCCATGTTAGTCTCTGCTGGAAAACTTCACTGTAGGGAATTGATTGTGCAGTTTGCAATGGTATATGCACATTTCTGAACTAGTGAGTTACAGCTGGTAACCATAGCATGCTGTTTGGAAGTCTGTGGAGGCTGGTTAGATGTGCCACTTTGGAAATGTGGTATCCAATCATCTTAATGCATCCCTTCATGAAATAGTATTCTCAAAACCATAACCTGGGATAGAAATCGTGCGACATTCTGTCCTGGCAAGATTATTTTATAGGAGGCAGTAAGTGAGTATAATGTACACATAACCAGAATTATTTTTCTAACTGTTTCATCCCCTTGTGAAAATCCTCTGACTTAGATATGTCGCATGTCCCTTCTTTCCCCATCCCCAACTGTATTTAATTAGAACTATTTTTTTTCACCTACAATGATATGGAAGAATGGGAATAGCAGGGAAGGTACTTCTGACTGATGGGTCATGCTCACTCCCCTCTGTCATGAAATAAGATTTTATTTCATTTGCCCAACCTGTGCTGACCTTTCAGAGGGTTCTCTGCTGCCTCCATTAACTAAGCTGTCTGCAACTCCTGTCAGATGCTTGGAGATCATACTGCCTTTCACTGTGCTGTCAGAACTAGCACAGTGTTCACTGGACTGAGTTCTGCATGAAGTTCTGTTCTGTTCTGTTCCATTTTCACCAAAGTGGCATTGAAATTTTTTTGCATCCAGCTTTTTTTAGTGTGGAAAAAATTCCCAGGTGGAGTGAGGAAAGTGAGAAAGAGCCTATAGTGTTGCAGCAAACTGCAATCCACTGCAAATTGAAAAGAGCAAAGTCACCCCTCCTTCTCCTTGCTGTGATATTTTTTTGCTTTGTAAACAAGCTTGGAGTTGCTACAGCTGAATCCCTGAAATAAGAACAGGGAGTTAGTGATTTGGTTTTTCCCTAAATAATCAATGTGTTCCTGGTTATAAGCCCAGGCAGGGTACAGCACAAAAGCAGTGCAGGTAGAAAACACTTCTGAACCCTCAAGGTTAAATAAAATAATCTGCAGAATGAAATGTAGAAATCCTGAACTGTTCTGATTTGGGCAAGAAGAGTGGCAGTGTCATTTTATTTCAAAATTGTCCTTTCTGTCCAACTATGTACTTAAAGGGAAATGCTTAAAGTTGGTCAACCTAAAATTTGATTGATCATGGTTACTTTTCCTGTTTTATAAAAGCTTGCCCCGGAATGCTAATTGTTTTAAAGTAAATGAGAATGCATAAGCATATTCATATAATGTGGGGGAAAATCATTTGTTCATGTCTGAGTTTCTAAAGGTGATTATAAATTTGTGATTTTGGAACTTGCTGAATGAAAAAAAGCCTTCTAATATTTTAACATGGCATGCAGAAGCAGCACCATAGCCTTTTTTCAGGCTGCAACCTAAAAGGAATTACAGAATTTTTATTAAACATTTTTTTTCTCATGTAATAGCTATAGTCAACTTGTGGAGTTTAATTTTGTATCATTTTCTTAACTCTCAATATTGTGTTACTCTTTAATGTCTGAAGAGCTAATTTTTCACAAAATGGTAGGTTATTTTTTTGCTTAGAGTTTTGAGTTTCTGGAATTTTTTGCTCTAAATCTTTGGTAAAATAAAACATACGTCAATCACGTCACAACTTTTTTTTGTGCCTTGTAAAATGTTTTAACTTGTGGAAATCACTATGCAACTCAAATTCAGTTTCTAAAAGACACATTGTTAAAGTGAAGGATGAAGGTGGCAGAAATCATAATTTTAAAGAACATTTTACTTCCAGTCAGGCCTTCAATAGTTTTCCATTGATAATCATAAAATATATGCACATGCATTGCCCCCCCCCCCCCCCCCCCCCATTCAGCTGTTGAAATTGGGGTCCACATTCTAAACAAAGTAATGCAGTGATATCAGTTTCTGCCTCTGTTTGGGAAAGCAAAAGTAATGCTGCAGGGCTTCACATAGGGCTCCCTAGCTGCTGGCTGTGAACACCCCCCCCCCCCGGGCTT